>NW_027397074.1:9709404-9944933 GCF_003265705.2 Callorhinus ursinus | reverse complement strand
AGCCAATTATATAAGGCAATTAATAACAAAAGCAAAGAAACACATTGACAACAATACAATAATAGTGGGGGACTTTAACACCCCCCTGACTGAAATGGACAGATCATCTAAGCAAAAGATCAACAAGGAAATAAAGACTTTAAATGACACACTGGACCAAATGGACTTCACAGACATATTCAGAACATTCCATCCCAAAGCAACGGAATACACATTCTTCTCTAGTGCCCATGGAACATTCTCCAGAATAGATCACATCCTAGGTCACAAATCAGGTCTCAACCGGTACCAAAAGATTGGGATTATTCCCTGAATATTTTCAGACCACAATGCTTTGAAACTAGAACTCAACCACAAGAGGAAAGTTGGAAAGAACTCAAATACATGGAGGCTAAAGAGCATCCTACTAAAGAATGAATGGATCAACCAGGAAATTAAAGAAGAGTTAAAAAAAATTCATGGAAACCAGTGAAAATAAACACACAACTGTTCAAAATCTTTGGGATACAGCAAAGGCAGTCCTGAGAGGAAGGTATGTAGCAATACAAGCCTTTCTCAAGAAAAAAGAAAGGTCTCAAATACACAACCTAACCCTATACCTAAAGGAGCTAGAGAAAAACCAGCAAATAAAGCCTAAACCCAGCAGGAGAAGAGAAATAATAAAGATCAGAGCAGAAATCAATGAACTAGAAACCAAAAGAACAGTAGAAGAGATCAACGAAACTAGGAGCTGGTTCTTTGAAAGAATTAACAAGATTGATAAACCACTGGCCAGACTTATCAAAAAGAAAAGAGAAATGACCCAAATCAACAAAATCATGAATGAAAGAGGAGCGATCACAACCAACACCAAAGAAATACAAACAATTATAAGAACATATGATGAGCAACTCTATGTCAGCAAATTAGATAACCTGGAAGAAATGGGTGCATTCCCAGAGATGTATCAACTACCAAAATTGAACCAGGAAGAAATAGAAAACCTGAACAGACCTATAACCAATAAGGAAATTGAAGCAGTCATCAAAAATCTCCCAACAAACAAAAGCCCAGGGCCAGATGGCTTCCCAGGAGAATTCTATCAGACATTCAAAGAAGAATTAATACCTATTCTCCTGAAACTGTTCCAGAAAATAGAAATGGAAGGAAAACTTCCAAACTCGTTTTATGAGCCTACCATTACTTTGATCCCAAAACCAGACAAAGACCCCATCAAAAAGGAGAATTACAGACCAATATCCTTGATGAAAATGGATGCAAAAATTCTCACCAAAATCCTAGCCAATAGGATCCAACAGTACATTAAAAGGATTATTCACCATGATCAAGTGGGATTTATCCCTGGGCTGAAAGCCTGGTTCAACATCCAGAAATCAATCAACGTGATACAATACATTAACAAAAGAAAGAACAAGGATCATATGATCCTCTCAATAGATGCAGAAAAAGCATTTGACAAAGTACAGCATCCTTTCTTGATCAAAACTCTTCAGAGTATAGGGATAGAGGGGACATACCTCAATATCATAAAAGCCATCTATGAAAAACCTACAGCGAATATCATTCTCAATGGGGAAAAGCTGAGAGCTTTTCCCCTAAGGTCAGGAACGCAGCAGGGATGTCCACTCTCACCACTGCTATTCAACATAGTATTAGAAGTCCTAGCCACAGCAATCAGACAACAAAAAGAAATCAAAGGCATCCAAGTCAGCAAAGAGGAAGTCAAACTCTCACTCTTTGCAGATGATATGATACTGTATGTGGAAAACCCAAAAGACTCCACTCCAAAACTGCTAGAACTCATACAGGAAATCAGTAAAGTAGCAGGATATAAAAATCAATGCACAGAAATCAGTGGCATTCCTATACATCAACAAGACAGAAGAGAGACAAATCAAGGAGTCGATCCCATTTACAATTGCACCCAAAACCGTAAGATACCTAGGAATAAATTTAACCAAAGAAGCAAAGGATCTGTAATCAGAAAACTATAAAATACTCATGAAAGAAATTGACGAAAACACAAAGAAATGGAAAAACATTCCATGCTCATGGATTGGAAGAACAAACATTGTGAAGATGTCAATGTTACCTAGAGCAATCTACACATTCAATGAATCCCCATCAAAATACCATCCAGTTTTTTCAAAGAAATGGAACAAATAATCCTAAAATTTGTATGGAACCAGAAGAGACCCCGAATAGCCAGAGTCATATTGAAAAAGAAAAGCAAAGCTGGCGGCATCACAATTCCAGACTTCCAGTTCTATTACAAAGCTATCATCATCAAGACAGTATGGTACCGGCACAAAAACAGACACATAGATCAATGGAACAGAATAGAGAGCCCAGAAATGGACCCTCAACTCTATGGTCAACTCATCTTTGACAAAGCAGGAAAGAATGTCCAATGGAAAAAAGACAGTTTCTTCAACAAATGGTGTTGGGAAAATTGGACAGCCACATGCAGAAGAATGAATCTGGACCATTTCCTCACACCACACACAAAAATAGACTCCAAATGGTTGAAAGATTTAAACGTGAGACAGGAGTCCATCAAAATCCTAAAAGAGAACACAGGTAGCAACCTCTTCGACCTCAGCCGCAGCAACTTCCTCCTAGATACATCGCCAAAGGCAAGGGAAGCAAGGGCAAAAGTGGACTATTGGGATTTCATCAAGATAAAAAGCTTTTGCACAGCAAAAGAAACAGTCCACAAAACCAAAAGACAACTGACAGAATGGGAGAAAATATTTGCAAATGACATATCAGATAAAGGGCTAGTATCCAAAATCTATAAAGAACTTATCAAACTCAACACCCAAAGAACAAATAATCCAATCAAGAAATGGGCAGAAGACATGAACAGACATTTTTCCAAAGAAGACATCCAAATGGCCAACAGACACATGAAAAAGTGCTCAACATCGCTTGGCGTCAGGGAAATCCAAATCAAAACCTCAATGAGATATCACCTCACACCAGTCAGAATGGCTAAAATTAACAAGTCAAGAATCGACAGATGTTGGCGGGGATGTGGAGAAAGGGGAAGCCTCCTACACTGTTGGTGGGAATGCAAGCTGGTGCAACCAACCACTCTGGAAAACAGTATGGAGGTTCCTCAAACAGTTGAAAATAGAGCTACCATCCGATCCAGCAATTGCACTACTGGGTATTTACCCCAAAGATATAAATGTAGGGATCCAAAGGGGTACGTGCACCCCAATGTTTATAGCAGCAATGTCCACAATAGCCAAACTGTGGAAAGAGCCAAGATGTCCATCGACAGATGAATGGATAAAGAAGATGTGGTGTATATACACCATGGAATATTATGCAGCCATAAAAAGGAATGAGATCTTGCCTTTTGCAACCACGTGGATGGAACTGGAGGGTGTTATGCTGAGTGAAATAAGTCAATCAGAGAAAGACATGTATCATATGACCTCACTGACATGAGGAATTCTTAATCTCAGGAAACAGAGTGTTGCTGGAGTGTTGGGGGGTGGGAGGGATGGGGTGGCTAGGTGATAGATACTGGGGAGGGTGTGTGCTATGTTGAGCGCTGTGAATTGTGCAAGACTGTTGAATCACAGGTCTGTACTTCTGAAACAAATAATGCAACATATGTTAAGAAAAAAGAAAAAGAAGAAGATAGCAGGAGTGGACGAATGAAGGGGAGGAAGTCAGAGGGGGAGACGAACCATGAGAGATGATGGACTCTGAAAAACAAACTGAAGGTTCTAGAGGGGAGGGGGGTGGGGGGATGGGTTAGCCTGGTGATGGGTATTAAAGAGGGCACATTCTGCATGGAGCACTGGGTGTTATGCACAAACAATGAATCATGGAACACTACATCCAAAACTAATGATGTAATGTATGGTGATTAACATAACAATAAAGAAATTTAAAAAAATTATAAACAGACTTTTGTACAGTATTTTTTTGCAAGTTCATGGAATAACGTATTTAGGAAACTTGAAGACAGAAAATGTGACTTGGAAATTTATACATAAGAAAATGACCTCATAGATTAAAAAAAAGCAGACGAAATTTTAGTAATATGAAAGCATTAAGGTAATATTGTTCCTATGACTTCCTTCTGAGGAATTCACTAGAGAATGTTCTCCAGACAACCAAAATAGCTAGAGAGATATCAGTATAAGAAATGGTGAGAATTAAATATATAGTTACTTATAGAATTAAAAATAAATAATGTTTATTAAGGACAGAGTGTATGACACATAGAGGGTGCATGTTCTGTAAATATAGATACAATAAAACTATTTAATAAGCAACTCACAAGTGACATATTAATTAGTTTTTATTTTTGTTGATCTCACCCTACCTGGAGCTGTAAGAACAAAGGCATGTAGAGTAAGGAAAAAAAAAAAAAAAAAAGAAGGGAATGGAAGAGCAATGGGAGGAAGATGATCTTAATAGGTATTAAAACATAATTCCTATGAATTGCAAACTTTGATACTGACAAATGATTAGGTAGATTGACATATGGAACAGAATATAAAATCTTGATAAGAGTTCCAAATGATCATGAAAATGCAGTATTCAGTAAAACTGCAGAAAAGATGGACACTTTAATAAATGATATAATAACTGACTAATATCAGGAAAAATGCAATGTTTTTATACTGCATACCAGGAAAAAAATCAAATAGATTAGATAATTTTTCAAAAAATGCAACCATATAAGTAACAGAAGAAATATGAATAAATTTCTTTATAACCCTGGAGTAGAGAAAATTTTATAACTCAAAATCCAGAAATTACATGAGAATAAATTGATGAATCTAACATAATCATCATGTCATCATCACAACAACAACAACAACAACATTTTTATGGCAAAAAAAATAATCACCACAAGCAAAGCAAAAATACAAATAAGATATTGGGAAAATATTGGCATATTAGAAGAAATAAAAGTAACAATCAAGTATGACAATGGACTAAAGATAAGAATCAACAGTTTAGAGGAGTTGCAAATGACTAAAGCATATGAAAAGGTGCTCAATTTTGCTTATAATAAAATCGAAAATTAAAATAATACCACATTATTGTTGCTAATTTATCAGATTAGCAAAACTTCATGTTTGATCTTCTGTTAGGCTGTAGGAAAATAGACCCCATGTACTGTTGGTGAAAATGAAAGTACTACAGCCTTTGATGAGGAAATTTGGCAGAACTGAAGAAAATTGCATATACATTTATATTTTGACTCCATAATCCCACCTCTAAAATATATCCCAAAATAACTTGGAAAAAATATAAAAAGACCTATGCAAATGTTATTCATTGCAACATTATTTAATAGCAAGATTGGAAATATACATATTGTACTGTTTGTATAAACTGTTGGTATAAACTGTTTCTCTACATCTAGACAATGGAATACTCTGTACCTAGAAAAAGAAGTGAGAAATTTATCTTGGTATTATTATGTAATAATGTCCAAGATATATCAAGGGCGGGAAAGGTAGAGAAAAGTGTGCATAGTGTGTTACCATTTAATTTATCAAGGGAAGACACAGAATTATATAACAAAAGTTTTAAATGTTGGAGAACCTTATAGAGTTAGGAGATATATCAACCAATTACAAAGTATTGACTTTACTTAGATGATAATTTGAAAAGCAACAAAACCTCAAAGACAATCCAAAAAATTTGGTCACTACTGGAAATATTATGATGCTAGGAAATTAATGTCATGTTTTTAGGTATGCTAATTATATCACAGTTATATATCAAAAGAAGAGTCCTTCACATTTAAGAACAGATAAGAAAATATTTACAAATGTGATAACATGTTTGGGATCTTCTTCAAAATAATCCAGGTAAAGTAGGAAATGCCACAGATGAAAAAACTGGCCATGTATTGTAATTACTGAAGCTAGTGATATGTACATGCGATCTTACTGCATTATTTTCTTGGATTTGGTATATGTTATTTTTTTAAATAAAAAATGTTTTGTTCCAGAAAAATATATGCCCCATGATAATGGAAGTATATAACTGATATTTTCAATTGCAATTAGCTATATCTTTAAAAATAACATAATTTGAAAAATTGATAGAATAAAGATATTAAGAATTTCTTTTATTGTCTTCACTCTAACTTCTGTTGTCCCTCAGATACACGTTTCCAGTCAGGCAGAATATGGTTATCAAGTCTACCTGCTAATTATGAGTTAAAATCCTTTCTTTCCATTGCTATTGGAATTCAACATCTTTCACCAAGTCTTCAGCGGTGCCTTTTACTTTTCTCAAAATGTTCTGTTCTTGCATTATTTTTGCCCTTCCATCATGTCTATTCAGCCGTCTGGAGTATCCATCCTCTTTGCTCCTACTCTTTGGCATCCCTTTGCCCTAGATCCTCCCCGCAACCTTCTTTCCACCCTAGCCTTCTCTGCCTGGATATCCTGTGCTCATTTTTCAACACCCAGCCTAGGCTTCACTGTGCATTCCTCACCTCCATGCACCGTGACCCTTCTGTGAAATATTTTCTGGTCTATGCAGTTAAGGAAGCTTCTCTTTTCCCCGTCATTGACCATTCCCCACAGAGCCTCAATGGTGACTGCTTTGTGAGCTTCATCAGGGCAGCAACTGTGATTTGTCCTTTAATTTATCCCTAGAACAATTTTATCCATATTATTATTTTTATTCTTAAAATATTCATCTTGTGAATGTTGAACAAAGTTGCATCTGTCTTTTTTAGAGACAGGAGAGGTCACAAATGCCTATCCTTTGGATTATGAAGATGCAGTCATCCCACATTCTTGGATTATGTTTTAGAGCTTATGACGATGGACAAGTGCATTCCACAACTGGAAGACTCAGTGATTCTTCAAGATATTAATGACAACCCACTTTGATGCACTCAGGATATTTACATGTAAGTTATTACAGCAAATTTGGCCTTCAGATTTTGGCATAGAGAAAAAAAAAGAGTAAAATTAATGGATTACCAATTGGAATGAAGAATCCCTTCATCCCACCCTTACTATATCGTCAAACAATGCTTCTCCTTTGTCTTCCCTGGAACAATTGAACTTGCTTGAGTTTGTTTCAAAAATTATATAATTTAAAGCTAGAAATGACCCCAAGTGATGACCTTTGTTTAGCTCCTTGCTTTCAGGGAAATAACTTTCACATTTAAAAAATTGTATATTGTTATATAGCAAAGTTACGAATCTTTTTTTAAAAATTTTATTGACATTAATTTAAAGGTAATTCTAAAGCTACATGCAAACATGCCTTTCCTGGTATTTTTAAAATTACATAGAGATTTAAAAATACAGGTATGCTATGTTATTCCCATTATATAAATGGAGTACCAATTATGTAAGATTTAATTTACTTACAAAATTTATACAACTAATTAGTAAGAAACTAATTCTTGAAACCTAGATTTCCTGATTCTTGGTACATTTTTCTTTACAGCATACCTGATTGCTTAAAACTCTTAACCTAGTCTGGGAGTATTCTGAAAACACACTCTTCTTTGGCATTCTAGTTATGTTATCTCATTCCAACAGTGTGTGTAATAATCCACCCTGAGGAAAACCAAAGAAATGTGTGCTTTATATTATCAAGCCACCAAACACAATCTAGATGGAGCTAAAATCAACTATATAGACAGGAACTTCAATAGTCCTACAAGCTGAGCAATGACAGCTCCTACATAATCAGAATTTTCACTTACATAGCAGAAACAAGGTTTTATACAAAGCTGTAAAAGTGGTTAGTGGTTTGCTCTTGAATAACTTATCTCTCACTTAAAGCAATATTTTACAAATATTTTTGCTGGCATGTATTTTATCACTTTGTAGTAACAAAATGAAGGCCAAAATCCACACATAGAAACAATGCTATTGCTCTGTCATACATCAAAAATCAACTGTTCATAAACCTTTTGCCAGAGATATGTTTTACTAAAAAAACCAAGGGACAGAAATTGTAAACAATAAATCTGTAGCCACTCTTATTATAGTTTGTTTTCAATTTCTATTCCAGATAGTAGTCCACAGATTGTTACTGGGGGAATATTAAAAATTTTGGTTTCTAGAACATTCTTTTTATTAACAAATTAGACAACTCAACTTTTATTCCATTATTTTTTCAAATCTAAGGTATTTTAAGTAATTAAAATTAGAAATATTCTTTTAAAACAAAAACAAAAAAAGAATTACAATTATAACTGTCTTTATTAATCAGGTTCCTTAACAGTAGTTGCTGTAACAAATAAAATTAAGAAAAAAAATCATGGCTAAACCTACTAAGCATTTCTTTGTCCCTTATGCAAAGAGCAATGGAGGTTGGTTGATTTGACTGAGTGGCACTCCTCTAGGCTGTGACTCAGGGGTCCTGGTTTATTGTATCCTTTGGCTTTGCTGTGTTGTTGCCTTTTGTTTCCACCCACATGAAGAGGCTAAGGAGAGGGAGAGCACGTGGAAGGTACTCCAAATATTTTTTTTTAATTTTATTTATTTATTTGACAGAGAGAGAGAACAAGTAGGCAGAGAGGCAGGCAGAGGGGGAGGGAGAAGCAGGCTCCCCACCCAGCAGAGAGCCAGACGCGGGGCTCGAAACCAGGACCCTGGGATCATGACCCGAGCTGAAGGCAGATGCCCAATGACTGAGCCACCCAGGCGCCCTGTACTCTAAATATTTAGTCATCTTGCCTAGACTGATACATAGTCTTTCCACTTACATTTCACTTGCTAGCACATCTTCCTCACCCCACCACCCCCAGAGCCAACTGTGGAAGTTGTAGGGGAAACTGGGATATATATAGAGAGGTATATAAACATTGGCAAAATTTAACAGTGCCTGCTAACTCTTAAGTAGATATAATAGAAAGTCAGTAGTAGGACTACCATAACTTGAGATATGCACGGACCAGATCAGTGCATTAAGTCAAGTCTGATATTAATTTAACATATATATATATACATATATATATATATGTTGTGTGAGCACTGTGTATTGTGTAAGACTGATGAATTACAGACCTGTACCCCTGAAACAAATAATACATAATATGTTAATAATTTAAATAATAATAATAATAAAAAGAAACTTCATATAACAACAAGATGGTTTTAAATTCTAAGTAAAGAATGGGGCGCCTGGGTGGCTCAGTTGGTTAAGCATCTGCCTTTGGCTCTGGCCATGATCCTGGAGTCCCAGGATCGAGTCCCACATTGGGCTCCCTGCTCAGCAGGGAGTCTACTTCTCCCCCTGACCTTGCGTGTGCTCTCTCTCTCAAATAAATAAATAAAATCTTTTAAAAAAAATTCTAAGTAAAGAAAATTATGCAGCACATGGAGGCAAGAGGTCAAGGGTTTATTGTTTTTGAAGCTTGCGTACTTTAAACTGTCATTTAACTTCTCTAGTTCTCTGTTTCCTTATTTTTAAGCAGTAACAATAATAATTTATGTTCTTAGTGGCAAATGTATGGAGTAAATAATTGCAGATCACTTTCAGATCTAGGATTTATAAATAAAATTCTGAATCTGCTGTACAAACTGCTACTGTTCCAATGATAATATATGTATGTGCCTTAATAAATTTGCTGCTTATTAATCCAACATAAAAGCAGCTCATTTTCCATAGGCCTTAGTAAGAATGCCAAATATTTTCTTATCTTTCACAATTTTTCACCAACATTATAATTTTATTATTGGCAGAAGTGGTTAGTTAAAATATGAGCACATTTTAAAACATTTTAAATTAAATATTATCATCTGTATAAATCTACATTAACATGCTACATCATATTTTTTATCATATTTTACTCATTACAGAATTGAACTTCCTGAAAACATCTCAGTTGAAACTCTTTTGGTCTCTCTAACTTGTACAGATAAGGATGGAACTGTGGACCTGTTCCCAATAACAATATCACTTATCATTTGATTAAGGATGCTTTTTCAAATGAAACGTTTATCCTCACACACAATGAACTGAGAGTAAGTATTGTAAAGTTGCTCTCTAATTGTGGCCTTGTAATTAACCTTAGATTAAAAACAAAATTACTTTTATTGTTATAAAATTCTTACTGAACTACAGTAGTTCAAATAGCTGATGGCAGAATTTGTTCCTGTATTTTCAAATAAACCTTAAATTGCCAACAATCTATCTTGCTGGAATGCAATTTTGATCTTGAGAACTGAACTAGGAAGTTTATAAATTTCCTAGAACAAATGGTTCTATGATAAAGTACTGACTATTCCTTTGGAATATGTTGAAATCACCCTAACTGCCATGGATAAGCATATTAAATAACTACTGAGCATTATAAAAAATAGAATAAATACACATACATTATTACTGCATCTTGGAATATACAATAGGTTAAATATTTTACCAGTTCAGTAAATCTAAATTTTATTTTTAATAATTTTTGAGACCAACCTCTATATGTTGTGATATTCACATATTTTTAAACTGAATAGGCCTTGTGTTCAATCAGGATTCATGGGTCAAATATGGATGTTATGATAAAAAAAATTGCTCATCTAACCAACTGGCTAAGACACTGGACATGATGTGGATAAGTAAGCTATAAGTAGGTAATAAACAGGTTTATTTGGCCTTTATTTGACACAATCCCTTGCAGTTGGACTACTACTCAAGCCCTACATTGCATTTCATACAAACCCCTAACATCCTTGCCATTTGCTACCTCAGATTCTGTGACTAGAGAAAACAGAATCACGTTTACAACCTTAGGACAATGTGTTGTCCTGTAGCTCTGGCTTCCAGTCCTGCTGCTCACACTGTTATACTGCTAGGAAATGATCCCCCCTTAATTTGTGCTTCCGTTATCCACACACTTTTGCACAACTTCCATGACTTTGTATCACTTATTTTAGGAAACCATCTCCGATATTTCTTCTCCCTCTTCTCTAGGTCAGGTGCTTCTCTTTGGGTTTTCACAGAAATTTATTTCTCTCCCACCATAGCACTTTCCACTTATCTAACTGAGAAGACAGACAGGGGAAGAAAAAATATCTGTCATTAAACTACTGCCTGGCACATATTCAGTACTTGTTAGATATATGTTAATCTATAATGAAATTACTAAATTAATGAGTAATAAATGAACAAAATCAAGGTGTGAAAGTTTTTAAGACATTGACAGGATTTAGTAACAAATTATTCCCAAATGCATCAGTATCTACATTTTCACAATTCTTTGCAACTAGAAGATATGACCAGAATGTTAAAACAGATCCTCATAAACTATATATATTAATTTACATTCTGATAATGATGGAAAAGAATACAATATAAAAATACTCTTAATTAAGAATATGAAGATCATGACACTATATAACATTACTTTGAATTTTTCCTATTCAAACAACTTTCAACAAGAATAAAACAAAACAAACACAAAAAATACATGAACAAACAACAACAACAAATTGTTGAGTGGGGCTTGCTCTAATTTTGATAAAAAACATAAAACCTGACACACAAATTTCCTAGAAGCAAAGTCACTGAGAGTACCCCATAATGACTTTTCCTACCTTTTCTTGCAAAATATGAAATATTAACATCCATTAAACTCACTGACACATGGTATAACCCCCTTTTCTTTTTTTAAATATATTATTGAAATGAGAATAATCATTTTTTTCTCAAAAGATGATTAAGTTCTGAAAGAGTTATTAAAATGGCAAGTCTTGGGGCACTTGGGTGGCTCAGTCAGTTAAGCATTTGCCTTTGGCTCAGGTCATGATCCTGGGATCCTGGGATCAATTTCTGCATTGGGCTCCCTACTCAGCGGGGAGTCTGCTTCTTCCTCTCGCCCTTGCTCATTGTCTCTCTCTCCCCAAAATAAACAAAATCTTAAAAAAAAAAATGACAAGTCTTACCTTTCTATTGCAGTCAAGCAAGAGAAGCCAATTTATAGAAAAACAAGAAATGGACACAACTTTAATGTTTAGTGAATAAAATCTTTATTATGAGAACACAGAAAACATACATATTTGGCTTTCCAAATTATGCCCCTTTAAACTCACAAAAGGGCATAATTAAGATACAAATATAAATTTTTAAAAAATAAAATTGATTTTTTTCTTATTTGATGGCCACACATTTGTATGTGTTTTATACTAAAAGGTGAAAAAAAGAGTTTTAACAGTCATTCAAAACTAGAATTTACAATTAGCACCAATAATTTTATGTTAAATAATGAATAAAACTCTAATAGACTAGCAGACACCATTCACTCTAAATTTATCTTAATTCCTTGAGGAGTGATGTTCATCAGGGTACCAGTGATAGCCATGTAATTTTAATGTTAAACAATGATTTTCTATATAATGAATCCAAACATTCCATATGTAATATATTTAATTTATTAATAAAATAATAAAAAATGAATGTTTCTTTATATTGGTACTGCTAATCATGTGTTTTATTAGGTCATTTCTCTTTAATGAGCATTGACCTGAAAAATCACCCCAATATATTTTTACTAGTCAAATCATCTTTAAATACTGCTTTATGATGTAATATTTGATATTTATAGGATAACATAACTAACATATTTGCAAGTTATGACACATTGTAATAAAATGAACCCTGAGCCCATCACCCCCTCTTCAGAATTAGAACATTATTAAGAGCTGTGTTACTATTCTCTCCCATCCTTCTGCTTGTCCTTCAGAGGCAGCCAATATCTTAAATTTTGTATTTGTCATATTTATGGGCATTTTATAGTTTTATCATCTGTGTATATATTCCTGATCATTAGTATTGGTTAGCTTAGTTCTGGAGCTTTAAAGAAGTGGTCTCACATTCTATTCAGTCTCCTGTGACTTATTTTTTTCATTTATGTTATGCCTGAGGACTCATCTATATATGGCATCTCTCTCTCTGTCTCTCTCTTTTTCATCATCTACCTACCTAGTTGCTGTAATGTTCCATTATATTCCTAAATATTCCATTGGGTGAGTATAACCATTCTCCCATTGATAGAGATTTATATTTTTCACCCTGAATTTTGCTTAAAGTTGTAATAGACATTCTTGTGTGCTTCCCCTGGTACCCACATACAACACCTTCTCTAAGGTATATTCTTAAAAACAATTGCCATGTCGTAGTGTCAACTACATGATGTAGTGCCAAGTTGTTTTCCAAAATGGTTGCATCACATTACACTCTCACTAGCAATATGTAAGCATTACTCTTGGCCAATATCCTTATTGTAATATCTGGTATTCCCACACAATTTAACATGTTTTAGTCTGATTAGTAATGAGGTTGCACATCTTTTCATATATTAACTAATTGTGTGGAAAAAATATGAAATATCCTTGTTTCCTTTATGTGAAAATATAAACATCTATTTACCCATTCCGGCTTTGCTTTCCTTATTGATTTGTATGGTATGTTCATCTATTCTGGAGAATACCCTCCACTTTCCTGTAAATATTTTAACAAGTAGCCTTTCAAATTTAAGTTTTCTAAATACAAGGGAAGTGATTTTGTGGTTTAAAGTTAAGTATGAATTCAATTGATCTTTTTCCTCATTTGTAATACCAACTTTCACAATGATATTTCTACAGTGACCTGCAATGCCATCTCTGACATATATGGGAATTTTATGTATGTTTGTGTCTGCCTCTGATTATTTTCTTATTGTTGTAGTTCTTTCCAATGGTCAACTTATTTCTGGTTTTTCCATATCATTTAGATAGACAAGGATGAGAAAAGACATGCAGTAAATTAACAGGAGCACTACGAATGTGAATTATTCACTTATTGACTGATAGCTGGTTCTGTGTGTTACCTTTCTTTACCCATGTAGAACACAGATGGTTAGGATTGAAAAGTACTTTAGAGAACACCTAATACTCTATTTATGCAGAACTATTATTTCCCATTTGGCAATTCATTTATAGTCCTCTTTATTTCTGTAATTCTAGGAATGTTGTAGAATCTTAAGAAAACAATGCTATTCACCTATGCTTTTCTGCTCCAAGTCATCACCTAGTTGCTACACATAACTTCCCTCCCTAATAGGTTTTGGCTGTTTGTTGAAGAAAATAGCTAATGTGAGTGTGGCTAGGGCATAAAAAGGACCTCAGAAGAACTGGAAATACAGCGCACAATCATTAATTCTACTTTTCCTGGATGGCCTCAGACCTACTTTAGTTATGGCCACACTGAGGATTGTGTCATTATGCCTGAGCTGTGCAGGGGGATATGATTTTCACTTTTTTTCATGTTTTTATTTAAATTCCAGTTAGTTAACATATGGTTAATATTAGTTTCAGGTGTAGAATTTAGTGATTCAACACTTCCATACATCACCTGGTGCTCATCACAAGTGTACTCCTTGATACCCATCACCCATTTAACCCATTCCGCCACTCACCTCCCCTTGGTAACCACCAGTTTGTTTTGTATAATTAAGAGTCTATATTTTTTACCAAAGGTTTCACAAGTCTTAGATTCATGCAAATGATAAAATCATTTAATCAAGAAAAATAGTAACTATCAATGTAATATTTTTCATCTATAGACTGGATCCACACATCTAGATTATGATGATACTATTTTTGCAGGAAGCACTTCAAATATACATTGTGAGAGTGTCCAATGAAGGAACTCCTGTACTGTCAAGTAAGAGTTATTAATTTGAATTATTAAAATATTTTGAGTCATATAAAATAACAAGTAATTTAAAAAACTAATTCTTAGAAGTTTATCATATTTGTAAGTATTATGACTGTTACCATAAAATATATATTATTACTCTTATATTTAGTGCATATCTGTTATTCAAAAAAAATAAAGTTAAAATAAAACCCAAAATATGAGTGAGAGAATGATGTCCAAATGTTATTAGAACACATTGCAATTATTTAAAGGCAATGTCAAAGTTGAACATTCCTGAAATCTTTGTTATTTAAAAGATTTTTAGGAAATTAATTTATTTTGCATTTGAGGAAAAAAATGAATATTCAGATTCTCAGTAAATTGCACTTGCTTCAAATTTCTTTATTATAATTTTATAAGGTATTTTAATCATATTCAACTGGCAAACAATGTCTGTTCTTAGAAACTCTAATCTTTAATTTAGAAAAGTAACATTTGTGTATAAACATTATAAAAGGCAAATTGTTCTTACAAGCATTCAAAATCAGTTTGTTTTAATCCTAAACTTATTTCCAAATGCTCTCTTTATCTCTACCTTTTGACACAAAATATATGTCTTGATGTGGATCTCCTTGAGTTCATCTTATTTGGAAATTTCTGGACTTCCTGAACCTGGATGTCTATTTATTTCCCCAGGTTAGAAAAGTTTTCAGCCATTATTTCCTCAAATGTTTTCTGTCCTTTTTCCCTTCTCCTCTTCCTCCTCTTCTACTTCTCCTTCTTTGACCCTTATAATACAAATATTATTCCACTTGATAGTGTCCTGTAGGTCCCTTAAAGTATCTACTTTTTTTAAAAATTCTTTTTTCTTCTTGCTGCTCTGTGTGATTTCTTCTGCCTTGTCTTGTAGATCACTGATCCTTTCTTCTGCTTTATCCAGTTTGTGGTTGACCTCTAGTGCACTTTCAGTTCAATTATTGTATTCTTCATTTCTATGACTTCTGTTTGGCCCCTTGCATTTTCTATCACTTTTTGAAGTTCTCACTGTGTTCACCCATCCTCTGAAGTTCTGTGAGCATCTTTATAGCCATTACTTTGAACTATTTATCAAGTAAATGACTTATCTTCATTTGATTAAGGTTTTATGTCTGAGATTTTATCTTATTCTTTCATTTGGAACATATTCTTGCATTTCCTGATTTTTCCTGACTCTCTGTGTTTGTTTTTGTATATTAGGTGAAACAACTACCTCTCCCAGTCTTGAAGGAGTGGACCTCTTAAACCTCATATTTCAACCTTGACCTGGATTTTGGTTGTTGTCAAACCTTGATATTTGTCTAAACAGCCTGATTTATTCTTGCTAGGTCCCCATTGTGCCAAGACCCACCGGTGTTTCAAAAAAAGAGGTCTCATTCAGCATATAGTTTCAGGTTGACTGGAAGCCAGATCCATAGATAGCAGCTTTTAAAGTATGCAAAATATACTGTCTTATGGGACCACAATCATAAACCTCCACACCAGGCAATCTGGAGGTGTCCCCTGGGTGACAGTTGCAGAAATCAGGGCTTCAGACAAGTGTATAAATTCCTTTCTGGGAGGTACTAGTGTAGCAAGGCTGAGGGAGAATGAAAAGATGATGTCTCCTGGCCTACATTGCCTGAGAACTTCTCCATAGCTTCTAGATGTGTGGCAAATCTCAGACTGAAGATCCAGGACCAGTAAATAGACTTTTTTTTTTTTTTTTTCACAGAAAGAGTGGTCATGTATTCCTGTCCACTGTCTGTATAGTGCTCTGGGGGTGGTGGCCTGCTATGACCTGTCTCTTTAATTGATACTTTCCTGTGGGATCCAGGAACATTAGCTTCCCTGGCCATCAGAGCCAGGCAATGATGAAGCATCCCCTGTGGGGACTCATACGCCTGCCAGTTTTCATGGGGCTGTGGAAGTACACCTGACTAGGGTGAACCTGCTGGTTTTCACAGGGCTGTGGAAAAGTGTAGAGCCAGGGTGTACCTGCTGGCTCTCATGGGGCCACAGGAGAGTGTAGAGCTAATCTACACTAGCTAAGCTATCAAGGTGGAGGGAGAGTACAATAATGGCACCTGCCAGGGTCTCTGTCCCAGGAGAGAGTCCCAACAGGTCCCTGCCCCTCTAGTAGATGCTTTAAGATTAGCAAATGAATCTCCTTTACATATAGTCCAGGTGCTTTTCAAACTGCTGCTTTTGTGCAGGTACCCAGGGCAAGTGATTCTGCATGTGAGCCCCTTAAGAGAAGTATCTCAGTTCCTTATTGTCTTTTGGGTTTCCTGGTAGTTTTGGTAGTTCATCTCTCTATTGCAGATCCCAGGGGTTGAGGTGCCTAATGTAGCATAGGAACTCCTCACTCTTCAGGGTGAAGTTACAGATTTATAAGATCCCCTTTGTGAGACCACATCTCTGACTCTAGTACCTGTCTTAATGTATCTCTTTTACCATTTATTGTAAAGGAGTCATTCAGCTAGTTTCTATGCCTTTTTCAGAGGAAATTGTTCCACATGAAGCTACAGATTCCCTGTGTCTGTGGGAGGAAGTGAGTTCAGGATCTGCCTACACCACCATCTTGGAACACCAGAGAGAAGCTAATACTTTTTAAAAATCTGTTTTTCTGCTCATTTGGCTATTCTCTTCCTTTCTAGTTTTCACTTAAGAAATAATTACTATTTTCACTACTAGTGAAAATTCTGAGAGATCAGCTGCAAAGGACCCAAACATGAGGTATATAGACAAGAACTTCTAACTTATAAATACTGTTTAAAATATTCTAAGCAAAAATATATTTGACTTGGCTTATTCAACACTTACATCAATATAGTTCTGTATGTTACTTTTACTGGCAGAACTATACAAAAGGAGAATTTTTCCTTTATAGATAGTGCCAAATTATCTTTATCTTACGACTTTGTGTTTTATCTTGCTACTTGAGAGCAGTAAGAATTCCAACAATGGGTCCCACAAAGCAGGCAATGACTTCTAATAAAAATGATTTAAAACCACATTGTTTGGAGTCTGTGTATACTCTTATATGATGAACACTTTCATATGTGTTCTTGGTGAGCTAACCTTAGTGGTGCCCGTGACTCAGTGTTACAATCTCCACTGTAGGCTCATTATGTCTGGAAAACACAATAAACCAGGCCAAAATTTTTTGTGGAGGGAAATTTAATAAAGTGATTTGAATGGTTTCAACTATGACTCAGAGGATGTCATAAGTTAATGAACCTGCTGTCTTTATGCAAGTTTTCAATAACATACCCCAAGTGCACTCTAAATTACATTATAAGTTTCAGAAGATGTCCTTTGCATTTGCTCTTCTATAACTGATTGTTTCTACTTTCATTCTGTTTATGAATTCCTATACTCAGGACAAAACAAAATATCTTTGCTATCCAGTCTTGTGAATATTCACCTTTCTTTCTCTTATGGGGCAGAAAGATTTATTGAGGAATAGATAATTCTTTCCTTGGGATTAGATAAAAGACTATGTCTTTCCCACCATTGGACAGGTGGGCTTAACTTTTGTGTTGATACTAAATTTAAATAATTCTCCTCTAAAGATAACTCCAACTAAGGTTTGGGTGCAAGGTATCAATATATGTTATTCAGGAAAACAAATCAAGGCTAAAATTCCCTAGGAAAATACAATAATTTTTTTTCATACTATACCTTTTTCCAAGAAAGACTAAAGCTGATATAAAAGATAAACACAATATAGCAATTCTACTTAAATTAGAAGTAGATGAATGAATAAATTTAACAGTAAGAATGAGTGAACAAGAAAAAATTCGTATGTTGTATAAAATGAGGCTGAAAGGTGTTATAGACTAAGTGTTTGTGTCCCACCAAAATTCATATGTTAAAATCTTAATCTTCTGTGTGATATTATTTGGAAAGGGACCTTTTGGAGGTAATTAGGGTTAGATGAGGTCATGAGGGTGAGGCCCTGGTTGGATGGATTAGTTTATTTATAAGAAGTTATACCTGAGAGCTTGATCTCTCTTAGCCATATAAGGACACAGCAAAGAAACAGATATCTGCAAGTCAGAACCGCGAGGCATCACCAGAAATCAAAACTTGCTGAACTTAGAGTCTGGACTTTCTAGCCTCCAAAACTTTGAGAAAATAAATATCTATTTTTTAAGTAACCCAGTGTCTAGTATTTTGTTATGGCAGCCTGATCTGACTAAGAAAAATAGCAATTTAACTTAATAAACACAAAAATGTTATAAACTATATTTAAAAATGTATGTTCCCGGGGCACTTAGGTGGCTCAGTCAGTTGAACACTCTTGATTTCATCTCATGTCATGATCTCAGGGCTGTGAGATAAAGCCATGGGGCTCTGCACTCAGTGGGGAATCTGCCTGAGATTCTCTCTCTCCCTCTGCCCCTACCACCACTCTCTCTCTCAAATATATATATATATATTTAAAGATTTATTTATGTGTATATGTATGTGTGTGTGTGTGCGTGCGTGTGTGTATATTCCCAGTAAATAACAGATACATAGCTAGACTAATAAAACATACTAGGAAGTCTAGGATCCAAGATATAAGATGATAAATTCTACATAAATGAGGTTAGAATAGTTAATAAACCATATTGGCATGAAATAAATCTTGTTTCCTACTTTAAAAAGGTTAAAGATTTAAATGTAAAATAATAAACTCTAAATATAAATGAAGAAATATAAGTAAATGTTTATAAAATCTTGAATTTGGGGAGGGTCCTTCAAGCATCATAAAAAGGCAGGCATCATATAGGACAAAATAGCTAGCTCTAACCACAAAGACATTTAAACCATTTGCATTTCAAAAAATGGCATAAAGTAAACTGAAAGGCAAACAAAAAATTTGACAAAAAATATATCTACAGCTTTTATAACAGAATTTCAAATATCTTCAATATTTTTCAATAATATCTTTAATATCTCTTTGTAACCAGAAAGAAAAAAAATCTCAATATGAATTCCAAGGTAATATAAAAACCTAGCAAATTTAATAGTAAACAAAAGAATGACAATGAAAACAACCTGATTTATTTTTGTGTATTAAATTACCAAAAAAGTAAAAGATGATACCTAGTGTTGGAAATGGTATAAGGAATGGACAATTCACTCCTCCGGAAATTTAAATTAAACTGGTACAATTTTTCTGAAGGGTTTTGGCATTCTATACAAATTAATCTTCACATTTTATGTGTGACGAAGCTGATATTTATAGAGGTTAATTAACCAACCTAGCATGAATCCCAAAACCATAGCCAACCCTTAGTCCCACACCTTTAATTACTATACAGTTCAAGTATTTTTTCAAAAGCATAAACACAAAGACTACACTCCTAATGCCTGTGATGGAAAATTATCTCAAATTTTAGGAAAGATACTATTTTCTAAATTGTATTTTCATTTGAAAATATCTCATGGATGTACTTCCATGTCATTAAATATTCTTCTTGACATATATCTCTGTCTTTTGAAAATCTTAAATAAAATGACTGTAGTGTAAAATGTCTGTTTGTTTCTTTTTTTTAAGATTTTATTTATTTATTCATGAGAGACAGAGAGAGAGAGAGAGAGAGAGAGAGAGAGGCAGAGGGAGAAGCAGGCTCTCAAGGAGCAGGGAGCCCGATGCAGGACTCGATCCCAAGACCCTGGGATCATGACCTGAGCCGAAGGCAGACACTTAGCCATCCGAGCCACCCAGGCACCCGTCTCTTTGTTTCTAAAACAGCAACAGAACAAAAGGACAATGAAAAACACCCCCAGCACAATACTTAAAAAGTATGTATATAATCTCTTGCTATATCTTCCAAGATAAACTAGTTTTGAAATGTATGTCAAAATGTTTTAGTGAAATTAATTTATAGACATCATTAGCTATTATCAAATTAAAATTTGTTATTGTCTATTGATTAGTTGAATGCAATCCCTCTTTCTGGAATAATTATCTTCTTGGGTCAAATGTTTTAAGACAACTCCTAGGTCATGATAATAGACATATTCCAGAGAAGAAGGAATTGGGGGACACACCTTCATTTTGACAAAACTGGGCACCAAACATTCAGGGAACATTTTTAAAAGAAGTGAAGTTAAGAACACATCCCATTTTCATCCTACAGGGAAATATTATCTATTTGATAAAAATATGATTACTAACCACCTTGACTGCCAAGAAAATTAGAAAATCTTCTCTCTTAGCTGCTTGTCATTATCTAATGATATTTACTCATTGACTGATAACCAGGCACACAACATATGCTTTCAGGCTTTTGATTTTCTCTCATTTTAATGTGTCTTTTACCCTCTTCTGCATCTATTCAAGGTCTGTTGTATTCCTAATACATGAAGTCTTATTTTTTATTATTTTTTATTTTTTTATTTTTATTTTTTAACAATTTTTTTAAGATTTTTTTATTTATTTGAGAGAGAGAGAATGAGAGATAGAGAGCACGAGAGGGAAGAGGGTCAGAGGGAGAAGCAGACTCCCTGCTGAGCAGGGAGCCCGATGCGGGACTCCATCCCGGGACTCCAGGATCATGACCTGAGCCAAAGGCAGTCGCTTAACCAACTGAGCCACCCAGGCGCCCATGAAGTCTTATTTTTTAAATAAAATGTAAGTTTTAAGTGAAACTGTACAGCAGGGCCTATGCTCATACCATGAACTAATTTTTCTTTTCTCCAAACGCTTATAGCATGGTGAAGTTATTCTTATCCAGTCTGCATATCACTCACTAAGGTAGCAGTATCAGAGAGGCTCCTTCTGGGATTATGAGACCTAAAAATTTGCGTGGAATATAAATTATAGAAAACAAAAATTGAGCCACAAAAAACTCCAAATTAATGCTACCTCCTGTTGCTGCTCAGCTGAGGAGTTCCCAAGTCAGCAAAATCACAATTACACAATTTACAATTTATTTTCATTTTCACCTTATAAGGTAAAGTGAATATCCTAAAGAATCTCCTGACACAAAACACCTTGAAATGTATGACAAAATATAACAAATAAGTCTTTAAAGTAGAAAATTGATATCTAAAGAAATTAAGGGAAATTTCCAGGGCCCAAAAATAAAGAGACCCCTCAAAACAACCAGTTGTGCTAGGAGCATCTTTTTTTTGTTTTTCCTGTAAAGAAGAGGCTTGCATTTTCACAGCTACTTGGAAACAGGAAAAAAAAATGGGGAGCAAGAAAGGCAGAGAGTTGGAACCTCTTATAAGAAGGGGGCCTTCACAGAACAAAAGAAAGGACAGGAGCCATATGATTCTCTCAAATGATGCAGAAAAAGCATTTGACAAAATACAGCATCCTCTCTTAATTAAAACTTTCCACAGTGTAGGGATAGAGGGAATACACCTCAATATCATAAAAAAGCATATACAAACTCAAAATGGATGAAAGACCTAAATGTGAGACAGGAATCCATCAAAATCCAGAAGAGAACACAGGCAGTAACCTTTTCGACCTTGGCTGCAGCAACTTCTTGCTAGACACATCTCCAAAGGCAAGGGAAACAAAAGCAAAAATGAACTATTGGGATTTCATCAAGATAAAAAGCTTTTGCACAGCAAAGGGAACAATCAATAAAACCAAAAGACAACTGACAGAATGGGAGGAGATAGTTGCAAATGACATATCAGATAAAGAGCTAGTATCCAAGATCTATAAAGAACACATCAAACACCCAAAAAACAAATAATCCAGTCAGGAAATGGGCAGAAGATCTGAACAGACATTCCTCCAGGGGTGCCTCAGTTAAGCATCTGCCTTTGGCTCAGGTCATGATCCCAGGATCCTTGGATAGAGCCCCATGTCAGTCTCCGTGCTCAGCGAGGAGTCTGCTTCTCCCTCTACTCCTCCCCTGCCCCTGCTCGTGCTCACTCTATCTCTCTCTCTCTCTCTCTGTCTGAAATAAATAAATAAAAATCTTAAAAAAAAAAAGACATTTCTCCAAAGAAGACCTACAAATGGCCAACAGCCACATGAAAAAATGTTCAACATCACTTGGTATCAGGGAAACACAAGTCAAAACCACAATGAGATACTACCTCACACCAGAGAGAATGGCTAAAATTAACAAGTCAGGAAAAAAACAAATGTTGGTGAGGATGTGGAGAAAGGAGGCCCTCTTACACTGTCAGTGGGAATGCAAGCTGGTATAGCCACTCTGGAAAACAGTATGGAGGTTCCTCAAGAAACTGAAAATAGAGCTACCCTATGACCCAACAATTGCACTACTAGGTACTTACCCCAAAGATACAAAATTAGATGTGGTCCTGATGTTTAGAAGGACACTATTTTATTGTAATGAAAGAAGCTGGAAGTCATTTAGTAATGTATTGGTTGCAAAGTTATTATAAGTGTCCAATCAAGTTGCATTTTTATATGACAAGGAGCCTCATGTAGTACCTAAAAAGCTAGAGAAACATATTCATTGGAAAATTGAAAAATAGTGCTGAGACCAGATATACCAAAGAAGTTTCAATAGATTTTCTTATCAAATGATAATTTACAAGTTGTATCATGATACCTGAAACACATTTTTAAAAAGAGTGACAAACTTGTCCTTTTATGTAGATGTGGCCCGAGTGGCTTCTGTCAGCTGTTAGTGATGTGCCTTTTATCACATCACTAGATGTGACAGTGATAGGTGAACACAGAAATAGGTCTGTGCCATAACTAAACAAATGACTAAAAAGAAATATGTGTATATCTAGTTAGAAACACAAGTTTTGCACCTGGAACATTCAAGGTAAATGAGTCAATATTCGCTAATAGTGTTCTTGCCTAGATTTGAAGAAAAACAAACCAGGAATTTCTTACTAATGCAAAATAAATAATAAGAATAACAATGATGAAACCAATTTCCTAGCATGATCATACATTGTCTATTACACTATTGTGTACTTGCTGACAAGAATTTGCGTACAAAATTGAAGGCTGTTTGTCTCCTGCAAAGAGCATGATAAATTTCCTCAGAGGATAGTTTCTGAATCATCACTGTCTCTTCAGTGATTCTTTTGAAGAAATTATTACCAAACACATTCCCTTTGTTTCCAAACCAGAGTACAGTGGCTCTCGCATGACCAGATGCTTACTTCATTTCTAGAGTATGTAAAAATATAAGGCATTTTCTTAACCTCTACATTAATAGAGTCAATAACTCAAAAACAATGTTTCTACTTCCTTAAATATGGCTATAAGAGTAGCCAAACTCTTAGAACTCATTCCTGTTCTAAAGGAACTAGTATCCATGAGCACAGTAATCGCCACGCTAATACTATCCAGGTTCAGAAATAAACTGCCTATTTTGTGAAGTTAATTATACTAGCTTAGCTTTCTAACAGGGATTAGAAAGCACAGAAATAACCATCTGAAATGACAAGGCATTATCAAGAGTTGACTGTCTCCCTGTGGCTACTTTTCTCTTTTTGTGCCAAAGAAATGGATACTGGATCTTTCTCTGCGTCTCTATCTATCTATCTATCTATCTATCTATCTATCTATCTATCTATCTTTCTATCTATCGTCCATCCATCTATCAGCTTTACCACCAACTGTTTTTGTGATGTGGCAAGTTATTTAACCTGTCCTGTCTTGTATTCTCATTATAGAATGACATTAATAATAGTGTCTACCCCAGAAGGTAGACATAGGTTTTATAAAATGAGTATCTGTAAAGCACTGACTTGGTTATAGTAAGTACCATACAAGTGGTTGGTAAATAAATAAACCAGAACCATTTCCACAGCTGAAGAAGAAAATGATGGTAAGTATTGTTCTTTTGAGTGAACATACTTGATTTAGATTGGATTTTTTCATTTACTCATCAAAACAATGACCAAAAACCCCTGAAATGTAACTGATAAGCACTTCAAAATATTATTTTTTACAGATTGTGTAATAAATAAAGCTACAGCATAAGAGTCACTATGCTTCCATATTTTTAAAAAAGAATAATGTTTTTGAATTGTTTATATTATTATGAAATTGAAACTGTAACCCAATTACTTTCATATACTAGATATGGCACAGCTTAAAGAATTTTAAAATATAGCATAAAGAACTAACCTATTGCAGATTTTATTTATAAAATGTGTGAGATCACATTATGGGGAAGAAATAATGCAAGCTGAAGGAAACAAACAAATAAATAAAAACAAAACAAAACAAAAACACTGTATTCATGAGAGTTCTCCAGAGAAATATCTATCTATATCTATCCATCCATCCATCCATCTAAGAGATTTAATATAGAAAATTGACTTACATGATTATGGAGGCTGGGAAATCTCATGACCCGCTATCTGCAAGCTGGATACCCAGGAAAGCTGGTGGTGAGTTCCAGTGTGAGTCTGAAAGGTTAATAACCAGGAGCACCAAGGGTGTAAGTCCACATCTGAGGGAAGGAGAAAATCAATGTCTCAGCTCATCAGTCAGGCAGAGAGTAAATTCTTGCTTTTCCCACTTTCTTTTCTACTCAGGACCTCAGTGCATTGGATGATGCCCACCTACATTGAGGAGGGCAGTTTGCTTTATTCAGTCTACCTATTCAAACGCTAATCTCATCCAAAAATTCCTTCTCACACACAACCAGAAGTGATGTTTAACCAAATATCTGGGCATCCCATAATCCAGTTAAGTTATACAACTATAAATTTGATAGGAACTATGAGTAGGAAGAAATATATTAGTGCCTAAGTACTTACTGTCACTGAGTATAAGAATCTGGCAGCTGGAGAAAACCTAAGAGGAACTCATATCTTTCTTTCTCTCATTTTATACAAAATGTATTTGCCTTATTGAAGTTGAAAAGCAATGTGATTGTCTATGGTTCCCTAAATATGTAGCTTTGAAGTTTGAGGTCATGGCAGATACACTGCTATGTGCTCCCCAGATTTATTTTCTGGGTACCCAGGAAGACTACACTCTCAGGCTACTTTTCAGCGAGACTGGGGCCATGTGACTGTATGTTTGCTGAAGGTTTTTCCCAACTCTGGCTATAAAAACTTCAGTGCAATCATCCATTTTCCCTTTGCAAGGTGATTTTCAACGGCCATCTTTCAAAAATGGAAACATTAAAAAATGGAAGTCACTACCTGAGTCTCAAGAAGATCCACCAAACATGTCTGGTTATGATATAGGCAAGAATTAATTTTGTTTCATGTTGTCAATCAGATTTCATGTTTTAACTGTTACTACTAAATAGTCTAGCCTATCGTACCTGATGTAGAATTTTTCTAGATGACAGCTGGATTTTCCCAAATAGTTGGAATTCTGCCAACAATCTTTTTTAGAACATCAAGATGCTCTTCTTGTATACTCTTATGGTTTTATTTAGATTCTAAGAGTATGTAAACATTTATATGAGGAAATTTTTTTGGAAAAATCATCCATATAAAATTTTATCAGCTAATGTTCTTTACAACTATGTGCTTTTCTAATTGTTTGATAATTTTTCCAGTATCACTGAATGATAAAATAAAAAGAAATTCAGGAAGTTTCTTGATAAAATTTAATAATTACTTATTTTAGCAAACATTATTACAACATCAACAATAATAAAAGATAATGTGCATTGACAATCACAAAAAATGAGGTGAAATATCTGTGCAATGTTAAAATTATTATGTATATTGGCATTTTTATTACAATATTAAGTGATTTATGGGATCAACTTCTTGAGATGAGGGGCGCCTGGGTGGCTCAGTCATTAAGCATCTGCCTTCGCTCCGGTCGTGATCCCGGGGTCCTGGGATCGAGCCCTGCATTGGGCTCCCTGCTCTGTGGGAAGCCTGCTTCTCCCTCTGCCTCCCACTCCCCCTGCTTGTGTTCCCTCTCTCACTGTGTCTCTCTCTGTCAAATAAATAAATAAAATCTTAAAAAAAAAAAACTTCTTGAGATGAAGGTTGTCTCTAATTTGTCCTCAACTTTTATTTTTACTGGAATATGACTGTCCTGGGGGTAATGACTCAATGTTATACAAGATTGTTATATATGATTACAAGAAACCAGTGCATTTCTGGGAAAATGCAATTTTTTGAGCAGAAGGGAGATTTGATGATTACTTTAAATAAGAATCATAGAAGACATAAAAATGAACATAAAATGATGTTTCTTGTCTTGACAACTTAAAATTCTTCTGTAATTCTCTTGGCAATTTGGGGGTGGGGTGGGATAAAAGAATTTATTCCCCACAATATGTTGTTAATCATAAATGCAAAATTTTAAGTTTAATTTCAATTTGAGCAAAATCGATAACAGATAGGCATATATAGAACACATTTTTAAATGAAAACATGTATATTTGTTTCCTGAATGAAATTCATTTATTATTATTATTATTTTAGATGTGTTAATTTGAAACTTTAGTTTTAATTATTTTAAATTATATTGCAATTTGGGGGGATGAGATATATTCTATATCAATCATTTTCTAATAATCTGCAAACATTTCTGCAAATATGAGAAATATGGCTATCCTATTAGTTTTAAACACTCAATGTAACTGTTCAGTGTTTTCCTAGGACTGCCATAGCACAATACCACAAACTGGATGGTTTAAAGCAACAGAAATATATTCTTTCATAATCTGGAATCTCCAAGTTCAAAATCAAGGTGTCACCAGAGCTATGTTTTCTCTGAATGCTCTGGTGGATAATCTGTTCTTTCCTTTTCTCTTAGCTTCTGCTGTTGCCAGCAATTCTTGGCCTTCCTTAGCTTGTAGATGCAGCACTACAATCTCTGCTTTCATTGTCATATGGTGTTCTTCCTATGTTCTCTTCCTTTCTTATAAGGATATCATACTACTCCAACAGGACTTCCTCTTAACTTGATTACATCTGAAAGACTATTTCAAAAAAATATATATATCAGATTCACAGGTATAAAGGAATTGAACTTGAGCACATCTTTTTGGGGGGTTCACAATTCAACCCATAATAATCACATATGTTTTCTTGGTTAATTTCTATTTTGAGAAAGAAGTTTGAAATAGCAGTTGCAAGTATGGATTCTCGATTTAGATAAACCAGTTAGAAAGCACTGTTTTGCTCTTA
This sequence comes from Callorhinus ursinus, assembly GCF_003265705.2. Taxonomy (NCBI): domain Eukaryota; kingdom Metazoa; phylum Chordata; class Mammalia; order Carnivora; family Otariidae; genus Callorhinus; species Callorhinus ursinus. The sequence goes on along the minus strand of NW_027397074.1, from coordinate 9,917,207 downwards.
GGAACTGTATAGCTTTAAAGAATTAATTAAGTCTGTGGGCCTCAATGCCCTCACAAGTAACATGCACTGACAGTAGTACTCACTTCAAAGGTTTTAGATATGATTACATGAAAATGCAGGTCCAGCAGAATACCAGGGACATGGTAAATACAAAGTAAATTTTAGTGTTTATGACTGTTTTTGCTATTACTACAACTATTTGAGTTTTATTCAACTTTCATTGAATAGTTCCATTCAGAAACTGAAATTCTCTGTAATTCACAGAAGAGTATGCACATTTACCTAGTTAATATGATAAACATACTTTTTGGTGAAAGTTATTTGGAAAATTTGGCCAGAGTTCAGTAATATCAATATCAATCAATCACTTTAGTAAGATCAATATCAAATCAAAATGTAGTATAGCTAGATCAACAGACAGATATACATAAAGTATAGAATCACTGATATCAACAGTTTTTTTAATGCTCTGCTCAAATTCTCAGGGTATTTCATAGGCTACTATGCATTATTAATCTCTGAGGTGTTGGGAGTAATAGTTTATATAATTTCTAAACTCATTGTCCATTAACCCAATTTTTATGGTACACCTTGGAAAAATTTTATTCTTTAGAACATACATTAAAAATGATGTACACACATAATAGATTATTGTGATTAAAATTTAAAAAATAAATTTAAGTACAACAATGTGCCTTAAATTATACAGATATTTGTGAAAAATCTAATCTCTTAGACATATACTTTTACTCCTAATAACTTAAAAAATATATATCTATTACCTTATTCTGGATGATTATATGAGAGATCAGTTTTAAGGATTTTGCTGCTGAAATTATTTGAACTAAAACCTACAAACAAAATGCTTTGTTTGGAAGACTCAATATTGTCCAGATGCCAGTTCTTCCCAATTTGATCTCTGGATTCAGTGCAATCCCAATCAAAACCCCAACAAGTTATTTTATGTATATAACAAAGTGACTTTAAAGTTTATATGGAGAGTCAAAAGACACAGACTAACCAATACAACATTGAAGGAGGAGAATAAAGTTGAAGGACTGACAACCTAGCTTCAAGACTTACTGTAAAGCTATAGTAAACAAAACAGTATGTATTGGTGAAAAAATAGACAAACAGATCAATGGAACAGAACAGAGAGCTCAGAAAGAAACCTATGTAAGTACAGTGAACTGATCTTTAATAAGAGAGCAAAGGCAATAAAATGGAACAAAGACAATTCTTTCAAAATATGGTGCTAGAATAACCAGATCTCTGATGGAAAAAAAAATCTAGACACAGACCTTACACCTTTCATGAAAATTAACTCAAAATAGATCATAGATAAATGTAAAACCCTAAATTATAAAACTTCAAGTAGATAACAGAGGAGAAAACTTAGATGACTTTGGGTATGATGATGATGCAAGACATGATCCATAAAAGCAATGTAAATAAGGTGGACTTCATTAAAATAATAAAAAAAAAGTTCTGCTCTGCAAAAGACTCTACCAAAAAACTATTAGAACTAATTATGAATTCAGTAAAGTTGCAGGATACAAAATCAACATACAGAAATCTGTGGCACTTCAATATAATAATGATGAAGTACCAGAAAGAGAAATTAAGAAAACAATCCCATTTATAATTGTACCCAAAATAATAAAATACCTAGCAATAAACATAACCAAGGAGGTGAATCAGGACCTGTTCTCTGAAAACTATAAAACACTGATGAAAGAAATTGAAGATGACACAAAGAAATGGAAAGCCATTCTATGCTCATGGATTGGAAGAACAAATTGTTAAAATGTCTATACTACCCAAAGCAATCTACAGATTTAATGCAATATCTATTAAAATACCACCAGTATTTTTCACAGAACCAGAACAAACAATCCTAAAATCTGTATGGAACCATAAGAGATCTTGGATAGTCAAAGTAATATTGAAAAGAAAGACAAAACTGGAGGTATCCAATTCCAGACTTCAGTTTATATTACAAAGCTGTAGTCATCAAAACAGTATGGTACTGTCACAAAAATACACACATAGATTAATGGAACAGAACAGAAAACCCACAAATAAACCCACGATTATATGGTCAACTAATCTTTGACAAAGAAAGCAAACATATGCATTGGGAAAAAGACCATCTCCTCAACAAATGGTGTTGGGAAAACTGGACAGTCACACAGAAAAGAATGACACTAGACCACTTTCTTACACTATACACAAAAATAAACTCAAACTGGATTAAAGACGCAGTGAGACCTGAAGTCATAAAAGAATGCATTTTAAAACGAGAATTAAAGCAGGAAACTCAATATTGTGCATTATATTGGAAAGCAAACATGTAAAAGAAAATCGAGAGTTTTACATGCTGAAAAGAGTGAGTCAAAGTCTTCATTTTAAGAGATATGAAGCAAAAATCGCAAAGGCAGGAGCTTGGTGAGTAAGTTAGGGTGCACAAATGGGGGCAGGAAAATTATGTGAGTGTGAAAAAACACTGGTTTCTTCACAGGGCCTGACCAGGTTTCAGGGCTTTGGTCTGCTCCTCTAGGTTGGTGTCTTGTTTCTCCTTGCACAAAGCACTCAATTCTCGGGGCTCCCTATGCATCACCTGTGAGACAAGAGTGATGGAACTAAAAGGTCATTTCCAGCTGGAAAGTCAAATATAGCTTTTTGGGAAAAAAAATAAGGTAAGAGTGAGAGAGAAAAAGATGATACTTGAAGGATTAACAATGATTGTTTTCTTATATATGACAGAGTTCTGATCATGTTGGTAGACAGAAAAGATCCAAGGCAGAGCATGGGTAAACTGACTATTTAAATGGGGATATGTGTAGACTAGGATGGGGAAAGGAATACAAGTTACAAGTAAGGGACTAAGGTTTCACACAAGTGAAAAAAAATCATTATTTCTCAAGAAATAATAACAATAGTTAACATTTATTAAGGATGTACCAAACAGGTGCTGTCCTAAATGCTTTGCATATAATAAATCTTTTAACTCTCACAAAAATCTAAAATACAAAAAGTTTTTATTCCAACTTTACAATTAAGGAACTTAGGTGTTCCTTGCCCAGGAAGCTGTGACAGGGACAGGATTTTGACTCAAAATTCTGATTCCAGATTGTATAAACTGGTAGGCAGAATCCTGTGGTTTGATCACCTACTAAGACTGGTTACTTAGCCAAGCCATTTACTACCCTGCACCTCTGTTTCCTTATTCATCAAACAGGCAGAATACTTTCTTTCCCATCTAACTTTCAGAGCTTACTCTGAAGCATACATGAGAAATTGTACTTTGTAAAGGGTGAATTATGATAGATATGTGGTATATTTTTATTAAAAATGGACAAATAGGCATATAAAGTTTTAATTGAAAGGAAAGAAATTAAAGATTTTAATCTTCAATGCCCTTGATTATTCATTAATGGAGACAGGGTCATATACTTAAAATAAAGAGACAAACAGTATTTAAGCTTAAGGGGCAAGGAAAAAATCTGGACAAGTTAATACTGGATAATCCCCAGTAGTACTCCTATTTTTACTCTAGTTTGATAATGGGAAATTTGCCAGACCATAACAAAGGAAATTCCAGATTATGATTTAGCAGATACTCTTATGTTGGCTTCAGTGCCTTTTTGCTTTCTATATAGTCTGTCAACATTCATACCATCTTATATTAGTGCAGTGTGTCAGACATACAATTGCACTCACTATGGAAACCAAGATTTCTCATGAGATTCTGAACATTAGCATGACAGCAACGTTGGATACGTATACCCACACAAGAGCTTTTCTTTCTGTGTTTTTTCTTTTTCTTCTTTGGCTAAGACTAGAAAATAAAGCCTGAGGGGTTTTGGTTTTTATTTTTGTTATTTCTTTGAACCTGAATATGAATTTGCTTCTATTTTCAATGCTATTGTTGTTTAATCCAAACTACTTTACTTTTCTTTTTGCGATGCAGCAAATCTTAACAACATGATGAAAGCATGGGTGGGAAGTATTACTCTTACTTTTTTTTGGTTTTTTGGCTCAAAAAAATCTGTGTGGAATAAAGAAAGACAAAAGGAAAATTATGTCTGTGCCCACCCACAACTGGAAAGCCCTCTTAAGTTAAAATAATTAAAGCCCAGTCTCTGGCTGGAGGCTGTGTGTGTATAAACCCCAGAGATAACATAAAAACGGCCTTCTGGGCATCCTCTGAGACAGGATGCTCAATCAGATTCCAAGAACTCAAGAACATGTGTTTTATAAGAGAGAAAGCCAAAATACAAACTTTCCTGTAAGAACTACAAATACCATATGGAAAATTGATCCCATAAACTAAGAAGAAAAACACAATGAAGGCATGGCTTTTGAATCCCACTATGCCATTTAAGGGATATAATCCAGTCTTTTATCCTAATTTCCAAAAAAAATTATGATTGAATTAAAAGGGAAGATTTAACTAATAATTCAGGTACTATTTCTCACTGTCTTAGTAAACCTTAAACAGACTCCTACCTTGTCTTGTTATTTTGCGAAATAAATTACTTTCATTCGTTTCCTGTATTATGTGGTATTGTGGGTGAGTGTTTATGTTTCCTTTCAAGTAAAGTTGTAGGATGGTAACAAATCTGTCTTAAGTTCTAAGGAGTTGCCCGATATATAGAGAAAATAGGCCATAATTACTAGTCAATGATGAGATTATAAACTACAATTAGCATAAACTTTATCCTTATATAAAATTATATTTTTACATGATATTTACTATTATTTCCAAATGAAACAGAAAAAAGGGCATTTATCAAGTCTTATATCTTTACTAGGGCCTTTTGTTTTGCTTGTAGAAGATAATATTTAAAAATTTTACTTTAGCCAATTTTTTTTAAAGATTTTATTTATTTATTTGACAGAGAGGTCAAGAGAGCACAAGCAGGGGGAACAGTAGAGGGAGAGGAGAAGCAGGCGCTCCACCAAGCAGGGAACCCAATGCGGGGCTCAATCCCAGGACCCTGGAATTATGACCTGAGCCGAAAGTAGATGCTTAACCATATGAGCCACCCAGGCGCCCCTACTTTAGCCAATTTAAGCATACTTACATATTGTCCCTTTCAAATAATTCTATCATTTCCTAGAAAATTATTTCTGTTTGTGTTTTGAAATTTTTTGTTGCGTGCTTCTGTTTTGAAGGGATTTTTTCCCTTAAATGAAAAGCCCATTGACTGGCTTATAAAACGATCCCTCCAGAACAGATTTACCTTTATTTCTGCTTTGCACTCTATAAATGTCATGGGTTTTGGATCAAATTTTATATCACTCTTTTCTTCAAGATTCTCACAGTATGAAAATAGGGTTAATTTGAACTTCATAACAGAACAAACATAGGATTGTTGTCTTTATTTAGTCCAAAGAATTTTTGATTTGCAAAATGAGTTTGCATCTTTTTGCATTGCCTTTCAGTTTCTTCTGCATTAGTGGCACCTATGGATTTCCTTTTCTTTCCTGTAAATCCACTTTAGTAAGCCCAAATTCAACATTTTAGGCAACTTGTGGTCAAAGATGTTTCTCTCATTTTTCTGGAAACTGAAATCTGAAAGTACATTTTCCTTTATCTTATAAAGTTGACCTTATGTGCACAAACTTGGTCCTTGGTTCAGAACTAACTTTTATTGTTCTTCCATGGCCTGCTCTTATAGTCATCTGTAATAATATAACTAGTACCTTAAAATTCATCACACAAAAATAATACTCTGAATCTTGATGATAAGTTAGAGCAGTGGGCAAATGACTATATAGCAACCAGAATGAATAATTCATAGTGACACCAGCCATATGCATTGCATCTTAGCAATACACTATTAAGTTTTAATAAGTTCCAAAAATTTAGAAACACCATTATACCCATTTCAAAAAGTTATAAAAAATAAAACAAAGCAAGAGAATATTGAGTACTAGTTTCCGATGAGGGTTATCTCTAGTGATGGTTATATTGAAGGCAGGTGTAAGAGTAGAATATGAGAGCCGGGAATACTGCGTGGTTAGATGTATATCATTTTCAAATCCTTTTATTTTCAACTCGAAACAATCTTACGTAAAATTCAGGTATTGTCACACTCTGTTCCGCCCTCTGGTTGTGGAATTTTTTTTTATTTGTATTCCTAAGCAGTTCTGGAATGTCTATGATTTGTATAATTGCAAACAAATATGTCTACCTCAAAGTAAGAAGGTATTCAGATCTTTTTATAGCTGAAATGATGCAATGATGAGATCAATTCATAGTGTCTTTATTTCATTTGAGGCAGATTCACTGGGTTAAGGCAGACATTTCATAGGACTATATGAAAGTAAATGGACACAATTTTTGGCTGAAGTTGTCTCACAGAAACTCATAAGCCTAGGATACACTATTTGTAGAAATAACATGAAATTAAACTTTTAACAAAGATGAAGAAAAATCTTAATGTGATTTTATAGTGAAAAAAATAATTAACAGGACAAATTTTTGTTATCCTCACCTTTTTTTTTCCCAGAGAGAGGAAAAAAAATCACGTTTGGTGAATGTCTGGGAAATTTATGATTGGGCAAAGAGTACCCTGGAAGTGATTACAAATTAAGATACTCTCTCTAACTTCCAGAATGTTCTCCCAGCCTTCTTCTTTGTCTGGAAATTTTCAAGAATAGACTAGTTATTAGGCACATTTTCAAAAATGGCAGTTTAACTTCCAGTCAAAATGTCATAGTCCTCTTTCTTCCTGCCCGTCCCTTCTAAACACAACTATAAACCCTGGAAATAATACAAGAAGCAACCGAAGAAGAACTCTCAAAGATTGTAAGAAGACAAACTTGTTTGGAACCCCAGGATTTGAGGGGCAATGGCAATTTATCTTATGTTTCCCTATGTAACAGAAGAAAGTGACTCAGATCCCTCATTCCTCAGCTCAGGTAGGCTCATTCTACCACAGAATGGAATGGATATCTCTCTGACAACGTCAGGGAAGCCCAACCCCACTGAGGATGGATCAGGATCTCTGCCAACAATAAGTGGCCATTGGAAATGCCCTCTTGTTAGTTGTATCTGCAAATGCTCAGTCATTAGGCCTTTTTCTCTATGTGATCTTTGTTTTTCACTCATCTGTGAATGATCTCACTCCTAGGGAAGACTGGAGCGAAGATTAAGTATGCTTTCTTCCAAAGGAAGGGTTAACTGCCCATTAAAAACCACTATAATCTTCTTCATGTAGCCTGGCTTGATCTTAGGTTCACCTCTTTTCTGGTTTGAGGAAGGGTTAACTGCCCATTAAAAACCACTATAATCTTCTTCATGTAGCCTGGCTTGATCTTAGGTTCACCTCTTTTAGCTTCAAGTCTGAGTTTCAGGACCTCAGTGCTGATATGGTCACTGTCCAGCTTTAGCATTCACTTACAAATTTGAGTTCCAATTTCTCTTTTTCTCTCTCTCGTCATCATAAAATATTGATTATGTAGAGACCATGAATGCATTAATCATCATATTTTATCTAAAATCAATTTATTGGCTGCAGCACAGACCTTCAGGGCAACTGGTTTGATTATGGCACAAAGCAAAATTCTCAAGCAGATTTTTTGACTACTTAAACTCAATTAATATATGCTGGTGATTCTGCAACAACTCACTGACTGAGGAATTACTGGTGTACATAGTCAGGGCACTGAAAAACACTTTAGGGTAAAAATTATGCACTTTGATTAAGAATTTTTAAGAATTATTCACAACTGTCTCTAACTTTAACTGTGTAAGCATCACTATTTTTTCCCTGAATTTCCTTTTGAAAATTTTAAATTTATAATAGATATTGAAATTTAACTTAAAGAGATATTTCAATTCCAGATGATTCTTTTTAATGGCTACCTAAATAAGTGTGCCTGGGTGGCTCAGTCAGTTAAGCGTCTGCTTTCAGCTCAAGTCATGATCTCCAGGTCCTGGGATCCAGCTCCGGGATAGAGCCCTGTGGCAGGTTCCCTGCTTCTCCCTCTCCCTCTGCCCCTCCCCAACACACCCCATTTGTGTTATCTTTCTCTCAAATAAATAAGTAAAATCTTAAGAAAAATAACTACCTAAATACTTTACCACGTAGACAACTGTATTAAACTTAGTAAGAATTAGAAGTCAAATTGAAGTGTATACATTTATGAGGACAACAAATCATTCACTTTAGAACTCTGCAAAAACTTAATTTATCCTAAATGAGAAGTGTCATATGAATAGTAGTACTGCCAAGATAGTTACTCTTGATTTAGATTATTAACAAGCAACAGTCTTGGCTTGTATCTATATAGTGTATTATGTCATGAATTACAGTGGCATTAGAAAAAAATACAGTTTATGTTGAAAATTCTGTCACTTTATAAAAGAGAAAGTGCACATAAACAATAAGTGGAGCAAAGTCTTACACCTAAAATCTAATTGAGGAAGTGAAAAATCTTAGGAATCCATAGCTGTGTTTTGAATCTAGAGCCCTACTGCAATGATTTAGAATTTTCCATCAAATCTTCAACCATATATTGTAGGATTTATTTAACAATCCATTGAATCCATAGTGCATGTCACAATCCCATGAGTAGCTTGTTCAAAATAGAGATTCTTTGGAACTCATCACAGACCTATACAATCAGAATCTCTGGAGATAGAAACTGGGTATTTTCAATTTTTAAGATCTTCAGTTAATTCCAGAATAAACAATTTTTTTTAATTGTTTAATTCAATTTTTATTTAATTGTTTAAGTTAATTGCTCAAGGTAGGTGATCTCTAACTTAATTCTCAAGTTCAAATTCTATGATGTAATTTGGATCCTGCATCAGCCAACAACTGAAAATATACTGATTTTAATAAAAACCCAAATCACAATTATAAAGAGGATTATAAATTTGATTATTCACAATTGCAAAAAAAGAAAAATCACTTTTTTTCTCTGGGTTGTGATTATTTTCTTTACTGTATTCCTCCCCTGCTTACTATAAGAATTCTTTCCTAAATACTACCTGCCTGCCTTCTGAAAGTCTATAATAGACTTTAATGATTTAGCATATTTATTTTCTGTAAGTAAATATCAAAAATTTTATTTCACAGCTAGAATGCTAGCTTCTTAGTATTAGGCACTTATGCCATATATTTTGTTTTCACACAATTTTTAGAACATTTTAAAAGTATAAAAATGTGATTTTTAATGGGAAATCTTATACAATTATTTTTACAATTACATACAAACCTAATACAGCAATTATATTTAAATTAAAATTTTTCATTTATGGGAAGCATGCTGCATTAAATAAATAACAACAATGACTGAAACCACACTATTATTGTCCAGTTTAGGAGCTTGGAAATTAGTTGGTCTGATTTATTGTGCACCACTATACCCCAGCTGTCTTCTGGGATCTCCTTCCTTTCAAAATCCTGGGTTATATTCTTCCAAAGAGTATAGTTATCATCACCTACAGGCATAATAAATGTATTATTGTCCTGTGCTTGTTTTGAGAAATAAGAGAAGGCCCTTATCTTGCCTTTACATAAAAACATCACTTCTGCTCAACTGTTCCATGTCTTTAAAATACAGAATTAGATTTTTAGAGCCTTTTTTATTAGCATTTATTAGCATATATATTGCATATATATAGTATTAACACACACACATATATTCACTTGAATTATTTTTTGAAATGATAAGGCTTTAGTATCATACGTATATTTTAGTGGGGGAGAAGACATGAGTGGTTAGAAGGGGTTTGAGTACCTACAATCTAAAAGCCCACCATGGACTTTACTGTATAGAGCAATTAATGATCTTTGATATAGATAATCTCTAAATTTCTTCTAACTTTCAAAGCCAATGAGATTGTTTCATTTCATTCATGTCAAATAAGTAATGTAGAAATGGTAAAATTGTGGGGTGCCTGGGTGCCTTAGTCAGTCAAGTGTCTACTTTCCACTCAGGTCATGATCCCCCCCATGTGGGGCTCCCTGCTCAGCTGGGAGCCTGCTTCTCCTTCTCCCAGTCCCCTGCTCATGTTCTTTCTCTTCCTCTCTAATAAATAAATAAAATATTAAAAAAAATAAATAAATGGAAAAATTTTGTTTGCATTCTTTATAAGGTATTATTATCCTTCACTTTTGATGACAGATTTGTTTTTGATAGGTTTTGTATAAAATATAATTAAAATGACATAAAATACGTGTAATTTGTCACTAGGATTTATCATTTTATGAAATGGAAATTTTGCAAATCACTCTGCCCCATTTGGTAAATTCATCATTTTTTTTTTTGGTGTGTAAATGTATAGGTACTAAAATTGAAAACTTGAAGAACTTGTCACAAACTTGCATGTGAAAAAATTTGTAGAATCTATATTTAAAAGGCTTTACATTTCTTTTTTCTTTTCTTCTTTGAGAGAGAGAGAGCACACACATGCACAGGTAAACACAAGAGGAGGAAGGGCAGAGGGAGAGGGAAAGAGAGAATCCCAAGCAGGCTCCACTCCCAGCGAAGAGCCCAGTGCAAGGCTCAGTGAAGCAGGGCTCTATCCCAGGACCCTGAGATCATGACCTGAGCCAAAATCAAGAGTTAGATACTTAACTGACTGAGCCATCCAGGTGCCCCAACATTTTTTGAATATTATCAGTATTCGTTTCATCATGCTATGAAAAGCAAGATTTTTAAAACACTGGACAATACATAACTCACGCAATATTCACACAAATAATTGTCTACCATTTTAAATTAGAAATTAAAGACTCACACCTTCCCAGAATATTTCTGTGAGAGAACTCCCTGTTTAAAGATACCCAAGCTCTTAATTTCCTCTTGCAGAGTAAGTTTTTGGTTTCATTATTTTATATCACTAGTCTGTTTTGGATAATAAGAATCAGTGTATAGTACCCATATTAGCATAGCATGTTACTATTAGAAAGTTCGCTTGACTTAGTTAAGTTTCCATTTGAGATTTTTCATTTAATTGCAATTTATATTAAGATAATGGTTCATAGCTGACTAATGGTCTGAGAGTTTACCTTCTTTATATTTTAACAATATACCTTCTACACGTAAAGAAAATGTATCTCCAGAATGTAAAATAAAAATAATAAATATCATTATGAATTACAACTTCTATATTGAGAATAACAATTTCCTATATAAAAAATAAGAAATTATGGATAGCTTTGGTTTCTACACTAACAAGAGAGAAACTGAAAATGGCCTTTTCTTATTCCATTTTTGTTTGTTTCCTCAGTTTTATTGGTCATATGTCCAGGATTCATCATATAAATCTTTCAAAATAACTAGATATTACAAGAATAGTTTATAATTCAGCTCTGATTGCACAAATATTTGACACAGGAAAGCATTTTTACAAACACATATGTTTACTTATAAGAATATTTTAATAAAGAAACTAAGTCTCTATATGTCTTACAGAAAATTCTATGCAGTTTTTTCCCCATTCAACCATCATTTCAAGTTTTCTATCACATGTCTATCATATCCAATAAACCAAATTACAAATTACAATTATAATTTTCAACCATTACTGAGATTCACAATGTTAAGAGTTTTTAGGTCTTTTCTAATCTTTCCTGACCTGAAATAATTCATATATTTAAACTAGAAGAGGTAATTTAAATGCCATTCTTTCTAAATATAGCTTGCAGCGGGTTAATCACTGAGCTTGGTGATCTTCTCCTCCTTACTTATGCAAGACCAGCTAATAGCTTTACCCCTGCTGCACCAAGCAGAAAGGATAAAGTCCTTGCCTTCCTAATAGTTTCTAAACCCCAAAAACAAACCCTGGAAATAAAGGTTAAATACAAATATTAGGAAAGCTAACATTTGCTAATGATTAGAATAAAGAACATTTTGGGGGATGCCTGGGTGGCTCAGTCAGTTAAGCGTCTGCCTTCAGCTCAGGTCCCTCTTTGGGCTCCTTACTCAGATCTCCTTACCCTCTGCCCCTCCCCCTGCTCATGCTCTCTCTTTCTCTCACTCTGATAAATAAATGAATAAATAAATAAATAGAATAAAGAACACTTTTCAGTTCAAGATCTCTCCTAAGCTGAGGACATAAAATAAAGTATAAGGCAGTAGTTTTATTAATACTGAAAAACTAAAATAATGCTAATCACTTAGGTCAGTGGTGTATCCTTTCCAAAGTGCCAGAAGATACAGAATGTTAGACTCTAAGGTTACCTGAACTTAGTATCCAACATCCTTCTTATGCTGCCACTTTGGAATAGCCTAATACTCACTTGCCTAGGGCAAGTCATCATTCAGGCCAAAGGGAACTTTGCTGAATACTGACCACAGTTATCTAAAGAGACAGAACACACCAGGGGAAACATTTGGCATTCATGCCATTCCTTCATTGTTATGGAAATGTGTGTCCACTTGGCAAAGTTTGTCTTACTTTTCAGATAGCATGAATGAAAACCAAGAGACCAGAGGTATTCCATAGTCAAGTTCCTGACTACTCTGCTCCAGTTATCCAACATTCTTGAAAGGATTCTTTAACCAAGTCCTTGTCCAATGAGAGATTTAACAGTACTTGAGGACTACAATATGTCCCATTTCTATTCTATTTCTCTTGATTTCTCTCTTTTTCACACTAGTGTTAAAAAACTGCTACAGGTTTTTACCAAAATACTGTATCAGGAGTTCAAAACGTGTTTATTTTGCATTATCAAAAGTGTTCAATCACATTATAATGGGTGACATTTGCATATAACTAGGTGGCCAAACAATGTGTACTTCTGTGATTTTGCAAATTAGCATAGTCAATGTATTCATCATTGTTCTTGTCATCCTTTCTCAAAACAAACAACATCAAGTTAATCAGTTCAGCTTCACTCATTGGTGGTGCCTGTTCATTCTCTTCCTCCATATGGACGTGAGTGATGGCTATGGAAAGTTCTAGGCCATCACGCAAATTATTGTCATCATAATCAAGCATTTTGAAATAATGGAGCTGTAGCTCTTGTGGAGACATCGCCTCTGGTTTGTTGATGATGCTTTTTAGATGCTCCATGATATGCTCTTGGTCATGCACTGTGTTCTCATCCAGGCCCACACTGCCAGGATGGGAGAAGCTTGCTCCAGGCACCTCAGCCCTGGAACCCAAAGCTTAAAAGGCCTAGAGCGTGCCACACAGGAAGGGGGTTCTGAGCAGCCACAGAGATCTCATGGTGACCAGTACCCTCACTCCCCCTAGTTTCCAAGCAGTTTTCTTCAGACATAAAGCCTTCCAGCCAACTTATTCTTATTTCTTAAAGATAATCTTAACTTATTTGTTTTTAATTGGGAATAGGTTTGGAAGAATTTCCCAGATAAATTGGTTGTTTGTTTTTAGTTACTGAAATTTAGTTACTAATACATATTGTAAAATTCTAGAGCATGAGCAATAATGTTATGAATTATGCTACCTTGCTTTATAGTTTTGTGTTGAAAGTTAAGAGAAAGGTGAAGCATTACCTACCCTTTTTTTTCTTAGGAAAAAGAGCTTCTTGCATTCTAAATGCTTGGTAATTCTATGTTTTTGAAATGTACAAATAGCTAAAACTTAGTGTTTCTCTCTCTTATAGACTTTATATTGAGGAAATTTCCATAATTCTATAGTTATACTTCTAATATTTTAATTGGGAACATTTAAGAAAAGTGAATGTGCTACATTATTCTGTAACTGGAGATTCAGTTAGTCAGTATAATGATGGTCTTTTGCCAAAATTAATTCTGACAAGGAACATTGGCATAATATATTAAATGCCAAGCCATAGAAACAACACCCCAGAAATAGGAGCTGATGATTCAAGCTTGGCAGAGTCTCCTTGTGCTCAATGTTAAAAACTAGCTTAAAGGCTGGCCATAACAATGTTTGAGAAGGAAGAATTCTTTCCAACATGTTCCTCGAGTTTAAAAACATAATGGAGATTTCAAAGATTGTTGAAAAATACAGGTCTAGAAAATAAGGTCAAGAGATGAACTTGGAAGCCATCAATAAATAAAAGCCACAAATTATCATGGGAAGATTTTTTTTTTTGAAAGCTTTTAGACAGCTTCCATCTGAGGACTGTGTGTTGGTCCTTACCTTCTGTCCTTTCAGTAATGTTTTAATATCTTTAGGTTTGTTAATTCCTCATTAAAATGTTGTGAGATGGATTAATTTTTAAAGGTAACAAACTTTACAAGAAAATTCATGAATAATTTCAACTCAAGTAATTATCTATTAATTATCTCATGTCTTTACATTTGATCTTGACCTTCTAACTATAGAGAGCTTTTTTTTTTTTCCTCAAAATTCTTCAACAAACCTGGTTGTTTCTTTGTTAATTCACACTGTTCCTGCAAAGTACCATACTGGAAAACTCAAAGCTGTTAAGAGTCCTAAGTATTATTTTATGCCCTTTTACTGTGAGACACTTTAAAGTTAAATAATACATTTTCCTATGTAATATTTATGAAAGTGCTACTGCATATTCAAATCAATTGTATTAGTAGTCCAGTTTATCTGTTTTATTTCACAAATGAGTACTTGAGAATAGAGGAAAAAGGTCTTTGAATGAAAGAGTCCAATAGGAAAATAAGTGGTAGAACAAGAATTTTCTGTGAAGAGAGAATATTGTGCAAAGTTATACAGGTGAAGAACTCTGCCAACATCCAGTTTTGAGCATCTAAACCATCTTGGCTATTCTGCAATCACGGGATTTGAGCCACTGGGAATAGATATGCATGTGTGAGTGTGTGTGTGTGTGCACGCGCGTGCATGTGTGTGTGTGTATGTATAGCTAAATATATGCCTATATTTTGTCACACGTAGTATATTTACTTCTGTATATACACATACATATATATACACACACACACTATATATAGTACATTTTTTGTTTGCGCCTCTAATATCTTTCTTTTTTTTCTCCAATATCTTTCTATATCCAGTTTTATACAGTCATTTTCTCCAAATATCTCTCTCTCTATTTTTCTTGTCCACAACAATGGAAAAAAAAAACCAAATAGAAAATTTAGGTTAAGTACTGGACAATGATTTTTTTTCCTTCATAGAGAAACACAGACACCTATATTTGTATTTAAAATGTATTGGTTTATAACCAACATTTCAGTTTATAGTACTTAAAATATATTTGGCTAATTTAAAAAAATGTTTGATTAACAAGGGAAACCTATTTGGGATTTTGTTAAAATTTCAGCTCAAATATGAAGACGTTATAAAAACACAAACCATAGTTTCTTAGAACTGGAAACGCTTTAAGAGTGCATATAAATTGAGCCATCATTTAAAAGATGAAGAAAAATCCTCTTTCAATGAATTAATAAAATTCAGAATATCTTTTAGAGAGTGGAAGGGATTTTTTTAAGATTTTGTTCATTTATTTGACAGAGAGAGCAAGCACAAGCAGGGGGAGTGGCAGAGTGAGTGGGAGAAGCAGACTCCTCGCTGAGCAGGGAGCCCAATGACTATGTAGGGCTCCATCCCAGGCCCTTGAGCTGAAGGCAGATGCTCAACTGACTGAACCACCCAGGTGCCCCGGGAAGGCACTTTTTATGAGGACAGATAACACAGCAGACTAGTGTTGTAATAGTATAAACACTGATTATGATTACATAGGAAGTAGTATTCTCAGGTTAAAAGCTTGGGCTCTGGAGATATTTTTGAATTCTGGTTCCTATACACTTTATAGCTATCTATGCTATTGTATCTCTTTTCATTTTCCATTTTAGGATAATAATACTATGTTTTTCATGGGGTTGCTAAATATATATTAGTGTGGGTATGTTAGAGTCTAGCACATATTATGCATTCAATAAATATTAATTATAGTTATTATTATCTACTATTACTAAAGCAACTATGAGAAATTGTGAAAGAACAGACACTATGTTTCCCTATTTTGGATTGTATTTGGAAGGAGAAAGGGAAACTAAGGATGATTAATTTTCAGGGAAATATGGTTGTATCAAGGCTTTAATTTTAAAGAAACCAGTACTTAGTGAAATAGTGCTTAAATATTAGCAAGTACCCCTTTATGGTCTCCACTAGAATTTCCATCATCAAAAAAATCCAACAAAGCAAGCTGCACTGTGTTGGAGAGGAAAAAAAAAAAAACACATGACTTCTAAGGAAACTGTTCAAACTGAAGGAACCCAAGAATGTTTAAGAAATATTACTAAAGAAAGGAAAGAAAGCATAAATGGAATTAAGCATTTCAATTTCCTAAACTGAGCACATAAATTGGTTTCATTTCACAACCCATTCCAAAAAATTGCTTGTGTCTTCATTGATTACTACTTTGAAAATGTCTCTGAGACTATGCTTATACTGTTCAGGAGAGGAGATAATCTATAACAAAATCTGTTACAGGTGAGAAGAGGTGTGTTAGTGGCAAGTAATTTATCAGACTTCTAGATTATACAAAGAACCTTAGAATTCAAACATTCTCAGAGATAATATAGTTCCCCTTTCAATCTAATTGCTGGAATCGCTCACATGTTTAAAATGTAAGTCACATGCCTTTTTAGATTTTGAGTTTCTTCAGAACAAGAACTAGGAAGAATAGGTTGAATTTGCAGGCAAAAAATACTTGAGTCAATAAAAAAGAGTATTTCTAACAAGTAAAGCTCTCCAATAGTGAAATACGCTTTCTTTTAAGTAGTGAGTATCCTTTTGGGTAATTGTCTAAGAGGAGACTTGATGACATATATCTTCTGGATTAAAGGGAAATAATTAGAATAGATAACATTTAGTTTCTGGTCTAACTTTAAAATTCAGCAATTTCATAAATGTCATGAGTACCTGCCCTAGCAAAATTACATGGGAAATAGACATTATTAAAAATTAATTCCTCATTCATGGGGCATCTGACTGGCACAATTGAAGAGCATGTGACTCTTGATCAGAAAGTCATGAGTTCAAGCCACATGTTGGGAGTAGAGCCTACTTGAAAAAAAAATTCCCTCATTCATAAAATTAAAAATGGAACATGGACTATATTGTTGGAAAGCCCCAAACAACATTTCTGTGATAAAACACTAAAATGTAGTCTTCAAATGTAAAATAATTAAGATGGACTGTAATAGTATGCTTGAATGATATTATAAAGGTGAAAATAATGAATAATAAAAAGAAACAAGTAATTTACTGGATATGGCAAGATTTTTTTGTCCTTTAAATTTTTTATTGTTATGTTAATCATCATACATTACATCATTAGTTTTTGATGTAGTGTTCCATGATTAATTGTTTGTGCATAACACCCAGTGCTCCATGCAGAACGTGCCCTCTTTAATACCCATTACCAGGTTAACCCATCCCCCCACCCCCCTCCCCTCTAGAACCCTCAGTTTGTTTTTCAGAGTCTATCGTCTCTCATGGTTTATGGCAAGATTTTTTAAACATAAGCTAAAATAGATAATATTCTTGTATTGTAGAATATAAATGATGAACCTCTTGTATGAAATCCTCCATGTTTAGAAATCCAGATTTATTCCATTTAGGACACATTTTATTCAGCTCAACTGTCCAGACAAAGATTCTCCACAGGAACAGCTGAGATATTTAATTGTAGAAGGTAAGACATAGGATTTTAAGTAAGTCACTTCTATGCTATTTTACAAGATACCCACATAACATATTTTGTAACTCTTAGAAACACATTATCATGCAACATATTTTAAAGTAAGAACTTGAACAAGACAATAGAAATAACACAATACATAATGTACTTTTATTTCTGTTTTATTACCTCATCATTCTCAGGAAATACAAATAATCAATTCTTACTTTGGAGAGTAGGTGTTGATCCTCCTTCTCTGGCCACCACTCAGAATTTCCAGTATGATGCATTTCAAGGGATTCGGGAACCTATGACTTTCCAGCTACTTATTGAAGTTACTGATGAATTAGGTGGGAATAAAGTTAGTCAGCTGTCAGCCACTACAACAGTCATGATTCATGTGTTTCCTTGGCCCACAGTGCAGCCAACTTTTCCCACAAAAACAACTACAACTATAATAAGTACTTAGTGATGAAATATAATCCTAAAGTAGTCTGAATTAGTCATAAACACAGAAAATATTTGGGAACTCTTACAGGAGTTATTCTTATGTTGGCAATAAAAGACATTAATGAAATAGTTACTTTAATACATTAGAATTTACATCATCAAAGTAAGGAAAATTTGTTAGAGTTGTTAGGCAGTAATTTTGAGTCAAGGTAAGTATTCATTTTTATAGGCCTTTTTGCTATTTAGTTTATATTCTTAGTAATTCTGTTCTCATCATAGCATGCTTTGTATGTTTAAGTGAACACTTATGAAGTTTTCTTATGTACATAGCACTCTATAAGGTTTACAAAAACAAAAGTTTGTTTCCTTGAAAAGGATACAGTCTTGCTGGAAGACAAGATATACACTTAGAACAATTTAAACAAATACTAGATAATGTCAAATGATAGCGCAATTGTTCTTTAACTTTGAGTTTGGAAATAAGGTATATTTATTTGGGCTGAGATACGCAGTAAGTTCCCTATAAATAGAGAAGAAAAATAATAATAATGTAGTTCTTTAAGAACCCATTTTTTTTTTTTTAAATGTAAAGAGAAGAAAAGCTTTTCAGGGAGAAGGTATAGAATTACATAGGAAGAGTGTAACCTATTCTGGGAAATGCTGGGAAGGTAGTGAAGCTGGAAGCTAGATTTATGTCAGGAAAAAGAAGCTCATGGTAGATAATGTAAAATATTTGAGCATGGGACATCCTGAATGCAGAGATTAGAAGTCTGGATGACTACTGAAAACAAAGTTATTAAGTTTCACAGCAGAAGACCGATACACAATGCCTCATAAACTTTGTTAATGTGGAAATAAAGAGAAAATCAACAATGTGTAGCATGGCTTTGTGTGGAATATGCTGTTTGATTTCAAACAGGTGGACTTTGAACATCCAAGTAGGAATTCATATCCATGCCTTCACTCACATTATTATGATGTTCCCTATATAACTGAGCTAACACAGTAAGATATGTTTGAATTAAAATAGCCATTTGTTGGAAGAGTTATAGAAAATTTCTCCCTTGCTTGATTTCACAGTCAAGAAGTTTTGCATTAGCTGTACAAAATCATCATAATATAATTTGGATACTCCTGATCCAAAGAAAACAGAACATTGGATTAAAGTGGTGTGGGACTGGTAATGCTCTCCAGGGCCTAGCAGAAAGAAATTTAAATTCTTTCTGTGAGAAGATAACAGTATTCTAAGTCTCCAATTATTTCTAGCAATTTTTTCAATCTAGTGAATACCACGTGATTAAATATAGCTAGGCACATGAGAATATAAGGTGTCATAACCAAGAAGCAACAAAACCACAACAAGCATAAACAGAAACACAGTAACTACAGAAATTTTCAAAAACAAACTGCAAAATAATTATGCCTATTAAATTCAAGAGATATAAACCCTGAGTTTGAAATTTGGTCAGGGTATTAGAGACTATATAAGTAGCACAGAATATCTGAAAACATACCAAATACTTCTAGAAATTAAAAATACAATAGCTGAAATTAAGTCCTGACCATATTGATATATAGAATATATAAACACTACAATGAACAATTACTGAATATACATTTTTTGAGCACACATGAATGCATAAGAAAATTGATCATATATTAGTCTATAAAGCAGATCTGAACAGATTTCAGGGGACTGAAATCATGCTCAGTATTATCTGTGACTTTAAGAAAATATACTAGAGATCAAAACAAACAGGTATTTAGAAGTTAAAGGAATAAAGAATATTTTTAAATAAATGAATGAATGAAAATACTACATCATAAAACTGAGAGATGGATGAAGTTAAAAGAGAATTGAAAGCTGTATGTTTTCCCTTAACTACCATTTTAACTGCATCTCATTAATTTTAATATGTAGTATTTTTGTTATCATTATTTAAAAACATTATCTATTTCCTTAAAATTTATTTTCCCTACATGCTATTTAAAATTACATTTCATCTGAAGTTAGAAAAAGAACAAAAAAATAAACTCAAATAGACTTTTTTAAATGAAAAAATAAACTCAGAGACTTTTTAAAACTCAGAGACTTTTTTTAAATGATAAGAAATGAGATGATGAACTAGAAAGCAAACATACAAAATAAAGCTAAAAGTTGGTTATTTGAAAATAATAATAAAATCTATATATTACTCTGAGGAGGCTGAAGGTGAAGAGCGAAGTCACATTTTACCAATGTCAGAAAGAAAAGGGAACACCACCAAATATGGCAACTCTTCCAAAAAAAAAAAAAAAGATCCTAAGAGAGTATAATAAACAACCTCGTCATTATGTTTGATGAAGAAAAATCAAGGTGGGAAGGATTTGTCTACCTCAAATAAAGACGTAATATAAAATGCAATGATTAAGATAGTGTGGTATGGGTGCATGGGAGACAAATAGACAAGAGAATAGAATAAAAAGTCTAGCTAATGATCTACAACATATAGACACAGTTTATATCAAAAGTGACACTACAGAGCAGTGGTAAAAGGATGAGAGGTTCAATAAATAATATTGGGCAATGGTCATGCATATAGACAAAATAAGAATGATCCCCAATCCAAATTAAGCCCAGGTGAATTTGTAGACTTTAATGTCAAAAATAAACAAAATTAGGGGCACCTGGCTGGCTCAGTCAGTAGAGCATGTTACTTTTGATCTCATGGTTGTGAATTTGAGCCCCATGTTGGATGTAGAGATTACTTAAAAAAATAAAATTGTTAAAAAAAATAAAACTAAATAAAATTATAAACTTAGGAAGAATATAAGACACTATCTTAATGATTTGGGGGTATGGAAATATTTCTTAAATAAGACCAAAAAAAAAACTAGCCATAAGGAAAATTTTTGGAAATTGAGTACTTTAGAATTAAGAACTTCTTATTATGGATAAAGTAGGATATTTTACTATGTGGCTTTTGCTTCAGAATAAGTTAGTGGAGAAGACCATGTGTAAGTAAGTTTAAACAATACTGGGAATAAGTTGACAGTTACTGAGATTGTATTATGCATATCTGGTGTGTTATTGTACTACTTTTTTATACTTCTGTATATATGTTAGGCATCACAAAATAATAGTTGTAAAATAATTGAAAGGGAATTAATCTGAGATTCCCATGCATTTTTTTAAGCTATTCCTATTTAATGCTGCAAATTTTTCCCCAAATACCCTTCACAACTCACTTTTTTTGGAGCTTCATTAAAACTGTCTGCTTTGGAGCTTTTAATCATATTTTATATAGTCAAACTGTACAATTATTTTAAGCATAAATATTCTCCTGGTCATTTAGTAAATTAATTCTTAGCCCCTACCCCTGCCCTAGGGCATGTGACCATAGAACTTTCATTCTTCAAATATATATTCAAATCATTTTATAAGTCAAGTAAATATTACCCAAGACCGATCTATAACATCAGTAATATCCTAAGATGTTATAGCAGTATTCTAACCATTAAAATGTATTGCTTTTCATTTCTGATTCAACATGAAAATCATGTACCTATTCTGAGTCAATCTTCTCTACTGGATCTTGCTTCTTTGGGACAGATCATTTTAGCCTGTACCATGGTGGGCAAAAAAATCTAATTTATACCAACACATTGATTTTTATCATCCATATTTCTGATTAATAAAACAAAATCTAGCAAAGCAGATTAATTGGAAATTGAGTACTTTAGAATTAAGAACTTCTTATTATGGAAGCACAAGCACAAGCAGGGGGAGTGGCAGGCAGAGGAAGAAGCAGGCTCCCAGCTGGGCAGGGAGCTGGATGCAGGGACTTGATCCCAGGACCCTGGGAAACAAAGCATAACAGAACAAACAAATTCTGTAGCAAGATGTGAAAGTTCTAGATTTGCAGTTGAGCGCTACTGTAATCTGTATAATTCTCTGACAAACTACATTAGACTTGCTAAAAGAGGCAAACCAATTACTACTGCCTAGAAATGATTACAAACCTGTGACTTAAGAATTTACTCCCAAAGATTGTGGCAAATGGTCTTTG
The DNA here is from genome assembly GCF_003265705.2 of Callorhinus ursinus. Lineage (NCBI taxonomy): Eukaryota > Metazoa > Chordata > Mammalia > Carnivora > Otariidae > Callorhinus > Callorhinus ursinus. The sequence goes on along the minus strand of NW_027397074.1, from coordinate 9,895,126 downwards.
CTATTTTCCATAAGCCATACCAGCTTTTATGTTTCCATGTGTACTTACAAAATACACACATCTCTACAGGGCAATGTATATGCTTCTCTTTGTAAAAAGTATTACCAAACCAGAAGTAACCTTAGAAGTTCAGTCCACCCATTGTGCAGGAAGGGGAAATGATACCCAAACAAGTCATAACTTCTATGTTCTTGAGAGCGAGCTGACAAAAACACCTACATATTTTAAGATAGGTTTTTTTAAAAAGATAATATTTCTACAGACTTATTTAATGTATTACTGACTAGCTATTATTTGTATTTGAGTATGTTATAAAATTACCTGTAAAGATCACCTGTGTCTTTAGATTATCTATTTATCAACCACACGACCAAGACTTGTTGAAGTGCAAAGCTAAATAAGTCAGGGGAAATCTTCTTGTAAATAATAGAATATCCAGCTTGAAGTGGTTTAAATAAGAAAAAGTTGGGTTCAAGAAAGTAGTAGACTATTAGGACAAAAAATTTGAAGATTTCTAATATCAACCTAAAGAATATGGACTTTATTTCCCAATCAGAAAGGCCCAAAATAGGTGTTACAAGAAATGGGTGATGGGGGCACATGGGTGGCTCAGTTGGCTGAAGCATCTGCCTTCAGCTCAGGTCATGATCCCAGGGTCCTGGGATCAAGTCCCTGCATCCAGCTCCCTGCCCAGCTGGGAGCCTGCTTCTCCCTCTGCCTGCTGCTCCCCCTGCTTGTGCTTACTCTGTGTGTGTGTGTGTGTCAAATAAATAAAATCTTTAAAAAAAGAAAAAAGAGGGCCCCTGGGTGGCTTAGTTGGTTAAGCGACTGCCTTCAGCTTAGGTCATAATCCTGGAGTCCTGGGATTGAGTCCCGCATTGGGCTCCCTGCTCAGCGGTGAGTCTGCTTCTCCCTCTGACCCTCCCCCCTCTCATGCTTGCTCTCTCTCTATCTCATTCTCTCTTAGATAAATAAATAAAAATCTTTAAAAAATAAAAAAAAGAAAAGGGTGATAGGATGATCAGATATGTTCAGTAAGTGTAAGTAATTTAGAATACATGAAGGAAAGATTGGAGAATAAAGCAGTCCCCATGAAACCAGTTAGGATCTTATTTTATTAATCCAGATAAAAGAATTAGGTCTTAAATAGGCAGTGACACTTTATGTGGAGGTGAAGTGCTAGATCTGAAAAATATATAATCAATAATATTCACCATTTATTGTGTTTGGAATTTGTGTATTACAATATATTGTGGGAAAGAGAATTTTTCTTAGGATTTAGCCATTATTATTACACGACATTTTTTTTAACAAGGCAGATCTTTCAACTGAGAATGTTGAATGAGATATGAAAACTTAAAAACATTTCTAAGTGGTTAGAATACACTGCCAGAATTTTATCTGCTTCTAAAATATAACTATATAACTATAAAATCCATTACAAAAATAGAACATTCTTAAAGCCAGAATGCTAGCAATATGCATCTATGAGTTATAAAGAAATTAAGGTCTGAGGATAAAAGATGCAAAGTAATTAAAAAGAAATCCAATAATATTATAAATATTATAGGAGGCATCTCCAGCATGAAATTTACCATAAATGAAGATTATTTAACAAAAAAATTATTTGAAACTCTTGAAAAAAATATAGGGAATCTCACAAATTGTAATCTATTGAAGGCATTCAATAAAGACCTCTGCATCTTTTACAGTGCCAGTATGGCAGTTGATAAGTTAAAGGACCAATGTCATACATTATAAAAAGATATGTGATCATTCTTAATTGGGGGCAGGGAGGATTCATGAACTGTTGCAGAATCTGATGAAAACTATGGTCTCTCTCTTTAAAATAATGTGCACATGTATATGTGCATGCACTTTTATATTCAAATTTACAGGCTTGTACAACCCATCCACGGAACCCAGATTAAAAATTCCTTGACTAAAAATAAGAGTTTATTCCTGCTTCTGAATTCGTAAAAAAAAAAAAAGTTCCCATGAGCAAAACATATTTCTATTATAAACTAAACAAAGCAATATAAGCCACTAAAGTAAGTACAGAGAAAACTTTACATAATATATTTCTTATATGTGTTAGCACATATAACACTTGCCATGTTCTTATAAACATTATAATAAGTAAATAATACCCTGAAGCTTAGAAAGGAAATTAAGAAGAAATACTTTTATCTTAAGCGTAGAAAGACTTAGTCAAAGAAGCTAATAAGGAAACCCAACCCCAGCCTAAGTAAAATAAACAGAACCGCTGTAAATTGTCTCCTGATTAACCTTCATCTTTGAACCCATACCTGTCTACTCAGAGGTCCATCTCAGGGCAGGTAGAGAAGAGAGAAACTAACTCATGTTTCATGAACTGAATTAAACTTGTCCAATTTAAGTCCAGATTGGCTAAAGAGACAATGAGGTAACTGGCTAGACACCATTTCCTGCAAATATAATCCCCAAAGGATTATGAATCAAAATTCCTGAAACTATCACATGCAGCAAATTGAGTTCCATAGTAAAAAGCCCAGAATTAATATCCACAAATCACATTAATTTATAACTATATTTTTACTCTGATTTCAACATAAACAATGCATGGGGAAAAGAATAGAAGGGAGAAATTCTCTATAAATAACTCTATCCAGTCTTTTCATAAATTCATTCTAGTTACCCATCCATGTTTCATGATGTGTAGCAGAATAATAAAAAAGGTTTTTAACTCAACAATGAAGAACTTGAAAAAGGCATTAGATGCTTTAGACTTAATCTGATTTTTTATTATGGCTGCTTAGAGACATATGCTTAGAGATGAGGGGTTATGTCTTTACAACCTTACATGTTTTCTACACTATTGTGCTCACTACAGAGGCATATTATTATCCCAAGGCTGATTTCGACTCATTGAAGACCAATCCTTTACTAGCATTATACCTCACAAGATAGTTTGCGATCAACCAAAAATGTCTAGAACTTTGTTTTCAGCTAATATTTTGGAACGATGGGGTGCTGCTCATTCAAGGTAATGAGAGAGTACTGTTAAGAATTCAAAAGTTTTGTAAGCTGATTGTTTAGCCTTTTGTAGCTTGAAATCAGTCATGGTGGGAATATTAACACTATGGAATTTGGTAAATAATACATATCAGGGTTTTTTGTTTTTTTTTTCTTTTTAAGAGGTAGTTTACCAGCACACTACTGGATTTGTCCATCTATTTCTTTAGTAAATTTCCCAAGGTAGAAGAAGTTTAAAGTTGGTAGAAAGAAGATTTAAGTAAGATTAATAAATACTTATGTATGATAAACAAAAGTTTAGCCACCAAAAAATGAAAGAGCATTTACTTTACTTTCTTACCCTTCATTTCAAAAAGCACCCTAGCCATATTTTTATAGGTCAGGGTATCAGTAGAAGCCACTGGCATGTTCTACTGACCTAGTCTTCACTTCTTATATCCGTTCAACATTACTGAAGAAACTAGGGAAATATATTACTTGCTGTGAGCTATGCCTTAACATCCACTCTGCCTTGTATGCCTAGGAAATAGAGCCCATCATTGATATTTCTATAATCACAAAATTTCCCACCCCAAACTAAATTTATCTTGTTCTTTGACTTTTCTAATATGAAGAAATAATGACACAGTAGTATTGGTAATGGTAGTCACTAATTGATTGCCTACTGAATGCTAGAAGCTTATGGAAGTATTTTTATTCCTCATAGCAACCTTACTAACTAGGCAACACTGTTCCAAACAGGAATTAACTTCCCCAGTTTAACTGATAGTCATAATTTCAGCCCAGATCTGGTTTCAGATTCTACATTTGTTCTACTGTTCCAAAATTCCTGTGTTTCTTAAACTTGATTAATCCATGTACCCCTTATAAGGAAAAAAGAAAGAAAAAAACCCTTTTAGATATTCAGCATTGATTTACATTATATTTATAAGAAGAATAGAAAAAATATATTAAATTATAACTTTTTAATGTAGTAACAGAATTATAACAAATTCATTTGTCTTATTTTAAATAATTCTTAAAAATAAATCAGCAAAAAGAACATTAATATAATGGGTTGACAATGATGAATATCATAAAATACCTTTATGGTAGGCCAGAAGTGGAGAGAGTGTGAAGAAACACATAACAGGAAGGCATGACTATTTTTATCTGTTCTTACAGAACATGAAGGAAGATGTATTATGAGATATGATATATGTATACCTCTGTGGGGAACAGCAATATAAGTTCCCTTGAACCTATGCAGAAAATGGAAATATTTGCTTCATATCTCAAGTCATTCTGCTATTAACCTCTAACTATAAACCATGTAATTTTTCTTCTTAAGTAGCAGACATGGACACTAGGTGGCTAAGTCCCTCTTCTTTCTTCAGATGTGGCTTAGGAGTAAAGTCTCTTGGTGACCCTCAAAACACTGCACCTGAGCCAAAGGCAGACGCTTAATAACTGAGCCACCGAGGCGCCCCTAAAAGTTCATGACTAAATCTTCCTGAGCCAATTACCAGAAGACCAACGGTTTAAGGAAAATAGTTACGAGTGTAGTTGATTTATATTAAAAAGTTATATATAGGGGCGGAGCAAGATGGAGGAGGAGTAGGAGACCTGGATTTCGTCTGGTCTCAGGAATTCAGCTGGATAGGGATCAAACCATTCTGAACACCTATGAATTCAACAGGAGATCGAAGAAAAGAATAGCAACAACTCTCTGAACAGAAAAGCAACCACCTTCTGGGAGGTAGGACATGTGGAGAAGTGAATCCGAGGCAATATTTGGGAGGCTAGACGGTGGGGGAGGGGGCCTCCGTTGGCTGCTTCTGGCAAGTGATAGAGCAGCAGAGCACAAAATCGGAACTTTTAGAAGTTGGCTCCACTAAGGGACGTCGCTGAAGGGTGGAACCCTCATGGGACAGTGTAGTCTCAGGACCCTCGGGGTCACAGAAAGACAGGGGGTGCCTGAGTGCAGCAGAGCTCCCAGGTATCGGAGTGGGGAAGCCGGCTGCAGAGACGGAGCCAAGGCATGGGCTCTCAGCTCGGGTGGCCATAAACCATGATCTGCGGCACAGTTGGGCCACTGCTCTTCCATCAGGGACCCAACAAGTGGCAGATCTGGGGAGACTCCCCTTCCTCTCCCAGGAGGAGTGGTGTGGGAGCACACCGCAGGGATCTGCTGGGGTTGGAGACTCCACACGGGGTCGGGAGCCAGAGATAGAAACGCTCGGTCACAGGCCGGGTGAGCACAGAGTGTGGCTGGAGACTGGGGAGATGGGAGTGACTGCTTTTCTCTGGGGGCTCACTGAAGAGCGGGGCCCCGAGTTCTTGGCTCCTCCAGGGCAGAGACTGGGAGGCCGCCATTTTCACTCTTGTCCTCCAAAGCTGTACGGAAAGCTTGCAGGGAAAAAAAGCTCCCGAGAGCAAACCCGAGCAGATTACTTAGCCGGACCGACGAGGGCGGGGCAATTCCGCCTCCAGCAAAGACATTTAGGAACTGTGGCAACAGGCCCCACCCCCAGAAGATCAGCAAGAACAGCCAGCCAAGACCAAGTTTACCCGATCAATGAGAACAGCAGAACTCCAGAGCTAGGGGAATACTGCACATAGAATCCATGGCTTTTTTACCATGATTCTTTAGTCTTTCAAAGTTAATTTTTTTTAACTGTCTTTTTGTTTTTTGAATTTTTCTTTTTCCCTTTTACAACCAACATCTTATCAATCCCTTTTTTTAAAAACATTTTTATTTTTCATTTTTAGAGTCATAGTCTATCCCTTCATAGCAGTTACCCTTATTTTTGGCATATATATATATAAGTTGTTCTCTCTTTAAAATTTTGAGATACAGTTTCTTCTAACAGATCAAAATATACCCTAAATCTCTAGTGTATGGCTTTGTTCTAGTCTCCTGCCTGATCATATCCTCTCCCTTTTTTTTCTTTTTTTTTTTAAATCCTCCTCTTTCTTTTTTCAAACAACTTCTTATCTTATCAATTCCTTTTATAAAATTTTATATAATTTTCATCTTTACAGTCATATTCAATCCCTTCATCATATCAACCCTTATTTTTGTACATATATAACTTTTTCTTTCTTTAAAATTTTGGGAGGCACTTTCTTCTAACAGACCAAAATACACCCAAAATCTAGTGTGTGGCACTGATCTATGCACCAGCCTGATCATATTTGATCATATTCTGTTTTTTTTCTTTGTTTTGTTCTGTTTTTGTTTGTTTTTATCTTTTTCTTTTTCTTTTTTCTTTCTTTCCCATTCTTTTCCCCCAGTTTCAGCTCTTTTCTAATTTGTTTAGAGTATATTTTTCTGGGGACATTGTTATCCTGTTAGCATTTTGTTCTCTCATTCATCTATTCTCTTCTGGACAAAATGACAAGATGGAAAAAATCAACTCAACCAAAAGAACACAAGGTAGTACTGACTGCCAGGGACCTACTCAATACGGACATTAGTACAATGTCAGACCTAGAGTTCAGCATCATGATTTTAAAGATACTACCTGGGCTTGAAAAAAGCATAGAAGTTTTTAGAGAAACCCTTTCTGGAGAAATAAAAGAACTAAATCTAACCAAGTCAGAATCAAAAAGTCTATTAATGAGGTGCAATAAAAAATGGGGGCACTAACTGCTAGGATAAATGAGGCAGAAGAGAGAATCAGTGATATAGAAGACCAAATGATGGAAAATAAAGAAGCTGAGAAAAAGAGAGATAAACAACTACTGGATTACGAGGGCAGAATTTGAGAGATAAGCGATACCATAAGATGAAAAAAACATTAGAATAATTGGGATCCCAGAAGTAGGGAAAGAGAGAGAGGGGCAGAAGGTATATTGGAGCAAATTATAGCAGAGAACTTCCCTAATGTGGGGAAGGAAACAGGCATCAAAATCCAGGAGGCACAGAGAACCCCTCTCAAAATCAATAAAAATAGGTCAACACCCCAACATCTAATGGTAAAACTTACGAGTCTCAGAGACAAAGAGAAAATCCTGAAAGCAGCTCGGGAAAAGAGATATGTAACCTACAATGGCAGAAACATTAGGTTGGCAACAGACCTATCCAAAGAGACCTGGCAGGCCAGAAAGGACTGGCATGAGATCTTCAGAGCACCAAATGAGAAAAATATGCAGCCAAGAATACTATATCCAGCTAGGCTCTCATTGAAAATTGAAGGAGAGATAAAAAGCTTCCAGGACAAACAAAAACTAAAGGAATTTGCAAACACGAAACCAGCCCTCCAAGAAATATTGAAAGGGGTCCTCTAAGCAAAGAGAGAGCCTAAAAGCAACATAGACCAGAAAGAAACACAGACAATATACAGTAACAGTCACCTTAGAGGCAATACAATGGCACTAAATTCATCTTTCAATAGTTACCCTGAATGTAAATGGGCTAAATGCCCCAATCAAAAGACACAGGCTATCAGATTGAATAAAAAAACAAGACCCATCTATACGCTGTCTGCAAGAGACTCATTTTAGACCCAAAGACACCCCCACATTGAAAGTGAGGGGGTGGAAAACTATTTACCATGCTAATGGACACCAAAAGAAAGCTGGGGTGGCAATCCTTATATCAGACAAATTAGATTTTAAACTAAAGACTGTAGTTAGAGACACAGAAGGACACTATATCATTCTTAAAGGGTCTATTCAACAAGAAGCTCTAACAATTGTAAATATCTATGCCCTTAACATGGGAGCAGCCAATTATATAAGGCAATAAATAACAAAAGCAAAGAAACACATTGACAACAATACAATAATAGTGGGGGACTTTAACACTCCCCTGACTGAAATGGACAGATCATCTAAGCAAAAGATCAACAAGGAAATAAAGACTTTAAATGACACACTGGACCAAATGGACTTCACAGACATATTCAGAACATTCCATCCCAAAGCAATGGAATACACATTCTTCTCTAGCGCCCATGGAACATTCTCCAGAATAGATCACATCCTAGGTCACAAATCAGGTCTCAACCAGTACCAAAAGTTTGGGATTATTCCCTGCATATTTTCAGAGCACAATGCTTTGAAACTAGAACTCAATCACAAGAGGAAAGTCGGAAAGAACTCAAATACATGGAGGCTAAAGAGCATCCTACTAAAGAATGAACGGGCCAACCAAAATTAAAGAATTAAAAATATTCAAGGAAACAAATGAAAATGAAAACACAAGTGTTCAAAATCTTTGGGATGCAGCAAAGGCAGTCCTGAGAGGAAAGTATATAGCAATACAAGCCTTTCTCAAGAAACAAAGTTCTCAAATACACAACCTAACCCTACACCTAAAGGAGCTAGAGAAAAACCAGCAAATAAAGCCTAAACCCAGCAGGAGAAGAGAAATAATAAAGATCAGAGCAGAAATCAATGAACTAGAAACCAAAAGAACAGTAGAACAGATCAACGAAACTCGGAGCTGGTTCTTTGAAAGAATTAACAAGATTGATAAACCCCTGACCAGGCTTATCAAAAAGAAAAGAGAAATGACCCAAATCAACAAAATCATGAATGAAAGAGGAGAGATCACAACCAACACCAAAGAAATACAAACAATTATAAGAACATATGATGAGCAACTCTATGACAGCAAATTAGATAACCTGGAAGAAATGGATACATTCCTAGAGATGTATCAACTACCAAAACTGAACCAGGAAGAAGTAGAAAACCTGAACAGACCTATAACCACTAAGGAAATTGAAGCAGTCATCAAAAATCTCCCAACAAACAAAAGCCTGGGCCAGATGGCTTCCCAGGGGAATTCTACTAAACATTTAAAGAAGAAGTAATACCTATTCTCCTGAAACTGTTCCAAAAAATAGAAATGGAAGGAAAACTTCCAAACTCGTTTTATGAGGCCACCATTACCTTGATCCCAAAACCAGACAAAGACCCCATCAAAAAGGAGAATTATAGACCAATATCCCTGATGAACATGGATGCAAAAATTCTCACCAAAATCCTAGCCAATAGGATCCAACAGTACATTAAAAGGATTATTCACCACGACCAAGTGGGATTTATCCCTGGGCTGCAAGTTTGGTTCAACATCCGCAAATCAATCAACGTGATACAATACATTAACAAAAGAAAGAACAAGAATTGTAGGATCTTCTCAATAGATGCAGAAAAAGCATTTGACAAAGTACAGCATCCTTTCTTGATCAAAACTCTTCAGAGTATAGGGATAGAGGGTACATACCTTATTATCATAAAAGCCATCTATGAAAAACCTACAGCGAATATAATTCTCAATGGGGAGAAACTGAGAGCTTTCCCCCTAAGGTCAGGAACACGGCAGGGATGTCCTCTATCACAACTGATATTCAACATAGTATTAGAAGTCCTAGCCACAGCAGTCAGACAACAAAAAGAAATTAAAGGCATCCAAATCTTGGTTTGCTGATGTGGAGCTTAGCACAGATTATTCCATTTTGGACCTGTTGTTTCTTTAACACTTATTGACTGGAAGACCTGGGATTCAAACCAAGATCTGTCTTATTCCCAAGACTATATTCTTTCTATTCCACACCTGGGACCTTAAGACTGTTTGCTTTCTATGTAAAAATTCTGACAGAATTTATATGAAATTATATTATTATTTACTTCATTTCAAACTTCTATTTGAATATGTTATTTCCTTTTGATTAGAAGACCTGGTCATACTAAGAATGAATGAGTGTGGTGAGAATTTAGTAATAAATTGTTAATGTTTTGTAAACATGAAGTTATTATAAAAATCAATTCTTTTTTTAAAACTATGATATTACTCTTAGAACTTCTTACTTATTCTCATATGTGACATGCTAATGAAATTAGTAAATGCTATAATATTAGAACAAGTGCAGAAAACAAGAAAAAACATGAAAAGATTATTTAAAAATATAACAGCCGAAGTTTAAAGTAATTAACAGCACAACTTGATTTTCCTAGAATGAAACACAGGGTCACTAGCTAAAAGACATTTTTTTAGGAAAGGAAAACAAAATTAAAACATTCCCTAAGTCTCTTTAATTAGTGATTTGTCTCACTTTGATTACCTATTTTATTACCTTTGAAGGTCATGTGACTTTCTTTATATTTTGTAAAATATTATTTAATATTTTAATATAAAAATTTGAAATGTTTAAATTATTAAAATTTAATATGTTTAATAATATATTTACATTATTGGTTTCTAGTTTGTAAATAACTTTTTTTCTATGTTTTTTTTAAAATGATGTTCAAACCTCTTGAAGGACAACAGAATTTACCAACCCGAAATATGCCTCTTTGGCATAAGAATTTTTTTATTTTAGGCTGATTATATTTAAGAATCAGCTGACACAGAGAAAGCTCTGAAAACAGAGTAGAAGGTAACCTTATATATACCAAGGGGAAGATCACTGAATTTCTCTAAACTCTTTATCATTGGAAAAGCAACAGACAAATCTGCATATCAACCCTACCCTTGTTTACTGCTTTTACTGGTGATGTCTCATAACTGGCTTCTCTTTATCCCCCACCACAACCACATCGACTTTTGTCTTTAACTGGAGACAGTATTTAAGGTGGTGGCTTGGGCCATTTTGGAGAATTACTCAATTTTTCTGGGTATGTCTCATGTATACAGGAGGTGTATATGTTATCAAACTTCTGTTTGTCTTTTATTACAGGGTTTCTCAGCCAAGAACCTAGGAGGGGAGAATAAAAATGATTTTTCCTTCACTACACTCTACTTCTCATTTGCAATTCCCTCTAAGGAAAAAAAAAAGTTTTTACATTTTCTTTATAATACAAATATTTTTAAAAATATTTCTAATATTTATTTTTATTAAAAAATTTGACAAATGAGAAAAATTAGCATTTCTGATAAAATTATCAGTGTTTTAGCACTAGACATTACTTATTTGCTATACAAATCTGGTTTATATTTGATTTTAAATCTTTGAGACACTGTATGAGAAGCAACTGTTTTATAACTGTTTTATAAACTTGAAACAGAGTTTATTGGCAGACTTTTAAAAACTATCTCCGATGAGAGTTAATGAAATAATTTGAAAGTCAGTGAAAATACATAAATTGTACTCTGCTAGGTTACAGCCTTCCACATCTGCCCTGACTCTAATACCCACTGACGAAAGATTTCATGACAGGGAGAATATTATTATTGTCTTTTCTGTAAAATGTAACAAGTTAAGTAATTAAGGTTATGAATCAAACCAAATTAACTGCACACAGATGTAAGAAGCTTGGTACATGATCAAATGACAGATGAGAAATTCTTTTGTTTTCACTGGTGATTTACCTAATGGTGAGATAAATGTCTGATGACATACGTAGTCCAGTGTCCTGTCAATCCTTAGCCATTTATTTCATCACTCTTCATGTTCGTGACAAAGAGGAGTAACTGCTTGATCAACTATAATAGTGTCTTCATGGTTTCTGCTTAAGCAAGCCCAAAAGCAGGTTAAAAAAAAAAAAGTTGTAACCTATATTTAAAGTGTAACTATAAAAAGAGGATACTTTGTATAGTAATATATACATGACCTAAAATAAGTTCTGGAAATTCTCAGACGAAATAATTAAATCAAATTTTAATGATTTTTCTTACAAGAAAATAATTCCACTAATATATTAATAAAACTTTATACCTAGTCATGAAATTTATGTTTATAAATTTATACACAGATATACTATACTACACTTTACATAGATACACATATACTCCTGATATTCCAGAAGTTCAAATAACTTGCTCAAAGTCAGACTTAATAAGTGGTAGAACCTAGAAGACTGGCAAAAAAATAGTGAAATCGTAGAGGTCTGAGCAATCTTCTGGTGTGGTGAGTTAGAGAAAATTGTGAAATAAAGTAGAGAGACTGGCAGGACTCATATCCTGCAAATACTTATAAGTAGAAATATAGATGTATTTCCAATAAATCAAGTTATAAGTTATTATGACAAGTGCTGTAAAGAAAGAATAAACAATTGTTACATAGACAACATCATAAATTCTGACAGAGAATATGGGAAGATCTGGGAAGAGATTTTTGAAATTTATGTAGGCTTTGATGCGTAGAACAAGAAGCAAAGATATTTAGAAATGTGTAAATTAAGGAATAAAGGTTTAAGAGTACATGGTCTTTTCTTGAAAGGAGAAAAATTAAGTGTCTAGAGCATGTGAGGAGGGTTGGCCAGAGGTAAGCCCCGGAAGGTAGATTGATACAGGTCTAGAGTCAGTTACGAATTTTAGACTTTGTTTTGTAGACAATACAAAGCCAGTTTAGATTCCTGGGAAGTGTAAATGAATAGTTGCAGGATTAAAACTGTATTAGCAGAGTAGAGCATGTGAGGGGAAGACAGGGCAAGGCAACAAGGTCAGTTAGGTCACTATTGCAAGAAGTAAGGCAAGAGTGAATGTCCCTGTCCTCATGATCATATCTACCGGGGACTCCAAAAAGTTAGAAATCAGTTAAAATATTAGGTGATAGTGTAAGAAACTATGGAAGCACTGAGAGTGTTAAAAGCTAACCTTCAAATTCAGTTTTTAAAAATTGTTTTGACTCATCAGTTGAAAGAGTATTTAATGGAGAGAGCCAAGCCTGCATATAATACATATTTAAATATTTACTGTGTATATGGATTACCTAAGGGATTAGAATAGCTGTATGTATTGTACAAAGGATGTTGCAAGGATCAAATCCAACAAGAGACATAAAGATTTATAAAACATGTTACGTAAATACAAGCCATTAATATTATATTTAATTCCCACACAAACATTTTGCTTTTTTATACAATTCCTGAGGGCGGGGGAGTAATATCCTGATTTGTCTTAGACTTTAACATAATTTTTAAAATGGTGTGGCTTTTTTTTTAGTAAAGGAATTAGATATTTTTAGTGTGCATACCTGAAAGAGGGAGAAGAAAAGACAGAATAAAGAAACTGGGAAATCTACCCATATCTGTCAAGTAAACCAAGTACAAGGAGGAAGGATGATTCTTTCATCTAACCTTTAAGCAATTTTCAAACACCTTTAATTGGATCTATACAATTCAATTCCCATGACAAAACAACAACAAAAAACACTACACGTATCTTTATATGACATAGAAATTCATTTTCTCAAAACGCTTACAATATCCTCATTTTCTTGGGAGGTAGGTATTGTCTAGTAGAAAGAACGTAATCTTTAGAGACACATTAATCTATATGTAAACACGAGTTCTACCTTTTAGTAACTGTACAACTTTAGATAATATACAGAACCTCCCTGGGCATCAGGCTGCAATTATAAATTGTAAGCAGTGAACACCTTTCTTTTAGGATTAGAATTAGGGTAAACTGAAATAATACAGCTAAAAGGCTTAGCATCAATCATGGCACCCGGTGGCCATTAAATAAATGCTACTCTTATCCTTTTCAGTTTAAGGGGTTTTTTTTAGGGTTTTATGTTTCCTTTATATGGTGATTCTGATGCATATTTCTTGGGATATTTTAAGTGTTCAATAAATATTTGAAGGAAGAGAGGACACAAATTTAACAGGTTTAGGCCTGGGGTCTCTTTTTTAAATATTTTTTTATAGTAGTGACATTCTTCCCAAATGTGTTTGGTAGGAATATTTTATCTTAATGAGCTAAAAATAGGTGATTAAGACATAATCAAATTGTCATCCGTTTAGTTTATTTATCACTGGAAATATAGTATATTATTTATTTAGGAAAACAAGGTCACAGTATTTCAACTGCCACTGCTGGAACCTGGTCTAATTTCTCGATCTTGCTTTGTCCAGACATGCCCTGACTGTTGTAGTATAAAATAGAATGTTAAGTCATATAATACCTAATCTCAACAACTACCAAAATTCAACAAAGTAATCAGGATTCTCACTGACTCATATAAGCAGTGCTATTTTTGTTACTACTGTTGCTGATGGATTCTTGTTTGCAAAAGTATGTTTTCTCTCTTTCTCATTTCTGTGAAACCAGACCCAGGACTTACAATGTCTTAGGAAACAGCACACCTAATGCCTGCATTTACAAATTTATGCTATCCTACGCTGCCATCTACTGGGAATATCATGTGGCTTAGTCATGGAAATTAAAGTCTATATTAAATTTTGTATTGCTACCTGTTTTTTAAACATAACATTTTAGATGGGGATCCATCTGAGAAACACATTTTTTATGTTTTTAAGATAGAGAACAAGAAAAGGCAAAAACTGCCCTGTAAGCAACTCTCTGATTCATTCAATTGCACCAAAACTCATTGCTATCTTCTCTGTGCCAAGAATTCTACAGAATCCATAGCTCTAAGATTAGAAAGTAATGGCCCTTTTTAAAGAGGAGTTTATTTCCCAAAAGAAGAGGCACAAATAAAGAATATAAATATGGTAAATTAATTCCAAATATTACAGTAGAAATGTGCACAAGGAGATGTGGTACCCAGAAGCCAGGCTTGCAAAAGCAACGATGTAGGGTAACACTGATAAGTGAACAAGCATTTGCCAAAAGTTCAGCAGGACAGGAGAGAGGATTCTAGCCAAAGTCAATATTATGAACAAAGACTTTTGCTTCTAAACAAAGACATTTGTTTTTGGTGGCAGAAAGAGATGTTAGTTTATTATGCTTTGAAATTTGCTGTTTGTGTTTTGTATTTTTCAAATAAGCCTCAGGTGATCTTATTTTAATAATGTAAAAAGAAAGTGAAACATGCAAAGCACTCTGCTCAGCATATATTTTTCCTCACTTTTTCAACTGTACTGTTACCAATTCTTACTAAATATTTTTTATATTTCTAAGATTACTACTTCTGTCTTAATAAAGATTTTATATTATTGGAACCCTGATAACTGGATTCCTGCCATGCTAACCTTAATGGGAATTCTTTGGTGATGTGTCTCTATGCTGTTGTGTGGTGCCTCTTTGAAGAGTAAGAACTGAATTGCTGCTTCTATTTGAATTTGTTCACTGCTCATAAAGTCTATCAAGAATGCCTTAAAAAGGTCACTGTGGAAGTGGAGACAAGAAATTGGGAAAAAAATGTGTCAAGCACCTATTACTTTTATGCATTTACAGATGTTATCCTTGTTGTTATTAAACAAAGCTGAGAGTCAGATGACAGTATCACTGTTTTTTATTTGGATACAACCAAGAACTGCTGGTTCTAAAACTAATGCTTTTTTCTCTAAACCATCAGTCAAATAATTTAAGCTAAAAAAAAAACAAAAAAACAAAAACATTTGTCTGAAAAACATAGTAAACTAAGAAAGTGAAATAACTGTTTAAAAATCTATGTTGCACCCATTTCCTACTCTTCTCTATAATGCATTTCCCATCTGAAATCCTATATGTCATGGAAGGGGATGTGTGAACGTGCTATTGCCAAGAGGATCATGACAGAACTGTATTGCTGCAACATAATATCTGGTAAGCTAGAACTTCTCCCCAAGTATTCAAATGCTATCTACCATAGTCATGGTTCCCCCCACCCCCCGCATTGCAGAAATGGCAGAGTAATCTGAAATATTTTTAGCAGCTGATATTTTCTTCTTTTTTTTAATGACAGTAATAGAATTGCTGACTTTTTTTTTCAAGGTTTTATTTATTTATTTGAGAGTGAGTGAGTGAGCGAGCAAGAGAGAGAGAGAAGGAGCAGGTGGAGGGTAACACGGAGGAGCAGAGGCAGAGGGAGAAGCAGGCTCCCCCCTGAGCAGACAGCCTGAGCCCAAAGCAGACACAACCAACTAAGCCACTCAGCCTCCCCTAAGCAGCTAATATTTTCTTACGGAGATTTTATGAAAATGATTTAGGATATTTTTTCATTTTCATATACAAAAGAAATACTTGTTAATTAGCATTTTGTTTAGATTTAGTTTTGTGTGTGTGTGTGCAAGGAGTGTTTACTGGGGAACTCAATGGCATTTGTTTAATATCAAAGCAGATAACTGATTTTAATAATTTTGACAATTTTGATTAAAAAATAGGTGTTCAGTTTCTTTTTTAAAACTTTGTTTTTTGTCCCTTTATCCATAGTGCTCCTGCATGCTCAAGGTTCTTTCCCCACTGCCACAAACATCAGCAGATCTAGCCAAACTTCACTACCAAGGACCCTAGGCAGGTATGAAGGTAAAAGTTGACTTGATATTTTGAAGGAGAAAATTTTAGGTTTTAAGCATTATGTAGTGTTTACCTAATTATTTATAAAAATAAATTATTGAATCATTTATTACTTATGCATATATGCATTTAAAATATTCATATTAAATATTAAAACAAATATCCCCATTATTTTTTTTAAGTTTTTTATAGGCATGGGAACTTTTTTTTTAAAGATTTTATTTATTTGTTTGACAGAGAGAAATAAAGTGAGAGAAGGAATACAAGCAGGGGAAGTGGGAGAGGGAGAGGCAGGCTTCCTGCAGAGCAGGGAGCCCGATGTGGGGCTCTATCCCAGGACCCTGGGATCATGACTTGAGCTGAAGTCAGAGGCTTAATGACTGAGCCATCAATGGGGTGGTGCCCCAGCATGGGAACTTACTGAATAGTGATCCAAAAATCAAACACAAAGTTAAACTTTCTGCCTGGAAATCATCAGGTAAGGGCAAAGAGAAAAACCATGTCACAGATAGGACACTAATTACTCTTTCTTTTTTCATAACATCCATACAATAAAAAGCACTTACAAGTAAATTATAGTGAATGGTAACTCATAAAGAGAAATGAAAGAATTTAAGCTTTGAAAGTGGAAATGGAAATTGAGGGATAAAAGACCTAACATTCAATTTTAAATGATTGACACTGGTGATATCAGTTATAAGGGGAATCATATTCTAAGGTTGACATATCTATAGAGGTATAAATTTATGGTGTGTATTGGTGAGGTGGCATTCAAATTTTCATTGCTCTTTCTTTTTTCCCTTTCAATGTCTGCTCCCACCCCCAAAATTGGTGAAATTAGATTGCATAGATAATCTGGTCGAGTTGTGGCTAAGGATGCCTATGATGCCCATTTATCCTTATAATACTCAGATATTCAACAAATATATACTACATGACAAATTGTGTTATGATAGTTCTTCCATTACAATATGATTTAGCATATACTTTATTTCAAATTGGAGTTAAAACATTGAAACCGAAGCACCTTATTTTACTGAATTAAAGACTAATTTTTATGGAAAACTATATCTGGTTCAATGTCTTTAGATAGTAGGTAAGATGTTTTCCAGTCAATACCAAAGTAATTAGCACTTAAACTAGTTTAATAAATATAATTCATTCAACAGGTTTTTATGCAACACTTAACTGTAGAATTCACTCTGCAAATTACTTGAATGAATTTAAAGATGTGTAAAACATGGTCTTCACTCATCAAAAACCCAAATTCCAGCTGGGAAAAGATACAAGTAAAATATAGTAGAGAATAATGTATAGTAGTTTATAATTCCTGCCAACATGCTCAGTGCATGCAATAAGCTCCATAGGCATTCAGAAAACACTGCTAGACCAGTCAGAGGAAACTTTTGTAGAAGAATTACCACCTGGGTTCACATGAAGAATATGTCTTGATACGGAACATTTAGAACATATAGCTAGAGAACTGAAGGAAATAGTTTGCATAGTCATGACTTCAAGGATGATGTACAAACTCAGTCTTTTACAGCTTTACAGGTCCACCTGGATGGACCAGCTTTCTCTTCTCCTTTGCCTTTGTCATACTATAGAACTAGACTCAGATGTCCTCACTGTCACCATCTCCAGGGCTAGCACATGGTGGGGAGGGTCAGAGGTCTTAAGCAGACTGCACACTGAGTGCAGAGCCCCACGGAGGTTCTGATCTCATGACCCTGAGCAAAACCAAGAGTCCAGTGCTCAACCAACTGCTCCACCCAGGCACCCCTTTCCTCCTTCAAATATTGAAATATTTCAAACACTGAAATATACATTTGAAGTATATATATCACCAAAGTTTTACAGATATTAACTATTATTGTTACCCTCAAATTCATCAATGACTTTAATTTCTGGCTCATGGGACTTATTTCCACCACTTCTCCTGGCATATTTCATGGCATATTAAACCTCCACGTGGGCACCTGGGTGGCTCAGTCCCTTAAGCGTCTGCCTTCGGCTCAGGTCAGAATCCCAGGGTCCCGGGATCAAGTCCCCCATCGGGCTCCTTGCTCAGCGGGGAGTCTGCTTCTCCCTCTGCCCCTCCCCTTGCTAGTGTTAGCTGGCAGCTTGCAGCATTCTGTCTCTCTCTTTCTCTCTCGCTCGTGTGCGTGGAAAAATAAATAAATAAAAAAATCTTTTAAAAAAATAAGTAAATAAAACTCCACAAAAATTACCCACCAATATCATGGCTTCCAGTTACAGAATGGCTGATCCGTTTTTAACTCCTCTGCCCTTCTTTTGTCCTTCTCCCTATTGCAGATACCCACTCCCAGGGTCACCCTCAGGACTCTGTCATCTTAAATAATTGCAACACCTTGGAAAATTTAGATAACAAATATCCCACTCTGGTTTTTGCCCCACCTAATCCAAAATATTTAGGTATTTCTCTATCTCAAATCCTTCATGCTGACGAATCTACCACCTACTTTTTATCTACAGGGATCACTCTTTTTAACTGGCTTGGATCCATTGTCTAGCATTATTGTTCTACTTGCAAACACTTAACTCTTTTGTCCACCAGCCTCCTTTGAACTTAAATTTAGGGGGAAAAAAAACCCTCAATCGTGATTAAATTCAACTATCATCTGCTCTTTTGACACCACCTAAGCAATAGTATATTCCTGTTGGAAATAACACAATTATGCATTCTGGACTCACTTCAGATTTATAACCATGCTTTCAAATGGTCGCTCAATATAGCCACACCTGTCTATGTCCTTAATAAATTCACATTGCCGCTGTCAGTGATGACAATTTCAGAGCCTTCCTACTTTCTCAAATCTCTAAAATTTCTGTCTCTACTCACTCTGAACTGCAATCTTGTTGCATTTCATAAACAAGAAACATAATTAGACTTAAAAACTCAAGTAAATTGCTATAAAACCCTAAGGAAGCCTTCAATATGTTATAAGTGTTGACTTAATACATGAATAATAGGAGTAAATACATTATTTTAATCAGTTGTCAGATTTCTTTTTGTATAAATGACTCTAACATAGTGGCTCTGATTACTACTGAATTCCACAGTAGTAATCTCATTAGGAATTATAAGGTCATTGATAATGTCAATATCTTTGTATAAAGATACAAATTTAGACTAGAATAGTAATTATAAATTATTTTCTTCTAGCCATTGATAGTTTATAATGGAGGTGCAATTGATTCTGGTAAGAAGCAGAATATAGTAGCAATGTTCCTAAGTTCAAAAAGTGTTCCAAAAGCATGGGGAAAATTTCACAGTACTGAGGAGAAGAATTATGGAATGATTATTTTATGTGCTGTCAAGTTTTAACTATGCAAACTACACTTAAGGGAATTATAAACGCTTATTTTTACTTAAAGGTTCAAGTACATTATAATAATAAACTAGTCTCCTATTCAAAAATTCATTGTTTATTTTTTCTTAATCACAATGATTGTTTCCGTAGTGTAGTGGTTATCACGTTCACCTGACACAATGATTCACAAATTTTTGAGATACATTTTCTTTAAACCTATATTCTGAAAATTCACAAACCCCATCTCAAGTAGATTCAAATGCTTTCCGCTATCCTCTTATCTTCCATTACTACTTGAATAGTCTTAATTAATCATCTTTTGTCTGCTAAGGCAGTAGGCTCCTAACTGGCCACATAACTTCAAACACTGCCTCCACACTACAATGTAGTAACAAGAGAAAATATTTATAGACAGCATCTTTTAAGTATGTACTAAGTGCTAGCCCTGGTTGACAAAAAGCATCCTAATATGTAATCCTCATGAAACCATGAAGGAGAGGGTAACATTACTATTCTAATTTTAACCTGTAAGAAAATAGACTTGGAGGCCAATTTCACATTGCAAAAATTCCACATTATTAGATAGTGAAAACAATCATGTTCTTCCCTATCCCTAGACATATACAATCCCAGATATATGCCATTAATTCTGGTAATATAGCACCTCACTAAGTCTATAACAATGTGTCAAGCCTTTATTTTTTTTGAATAGGACTTCATTGCCTATATACCATTTATATTACTTCTCTGTTTTATGCCCTTTCTGAATCCCTTCATCCTTTTTCAACAACTAATTTCTACTTGTAAAGCAAGACAACTTAGATACCACATTCCCTGAATAACGTCCCTTGAATGAATGCTTCCACTCCTAAAACACTTACCACCATATAGAGTATTATTGGCCTCTTTGTATTTCTTATTGTAAACATTAAGAAGACAGTTGCAAATATTAATTGAATGTTTATCCCCAGTGCCAACCAAATATTAAGCACTCAAATCATGTTTGCTGAAGAGGAGATTTGGTGCTGGTAACCTTTAAAAAGGTAAATATGTTACAAGGGATTAATGACTTAATGGAAATGAGTACTCAAATATAAACTGTTCTTTCCAGAGATTTTTCTAGCAAAGAAAAGAGAAACATGGGAAAGTTGCACAACATAAATAACTTCAAGTGATCGTTATAAAATGTTTTTGTTCTAGAATGGGTAGAGTTCTGTATTATCTTTATTTCTTTCATATGTGTGTGTATGTATGTTGTGTGTGTATATAATGATAAACTACAGGGGGAATTTTACTGAAATCATACATGGAATAAACAATAGATAATGTTTGGTTCATGTATTGAAAACATGGAAGGAAGACCTTGGATGGGGAAATAAGAGATAAACTGGAGTCATGGCTTTATTTAATTTCCATATAATCTTGGGGAAAGCAAGATTATATGGCCTGTTTGAAGCTTAGTTTCCTCGTCTGTAAATAAGAGGTATCATTCTGGGGCACCTGGGTGGCTCAGCTGATTAAATGACTGACTTGATTTTGGCCTAGGTCATGATCTCAGGGTCCTGGGATTGAGCCCTGCCTCAGGCTCCTCACTCTGTGGGGAACCTGCTTGAGAATTCACTCTCTTCTTCTGCCCCTCTCCCTGCTCACATTCCCTCTCTCTCAAATAAATAAATAAATCTTAAAAAAAAAAGGTATTCTGAGGCGGGAGTTAAGATGGGGGAGGAGCGGGGTGTGGGGGACCCTAAGCTTGTCTTGTCCCTCAAACACAGCTAGATAGTTATCAAATCATTCTGAACACCAAGAAATCAATAGGAGGTCTGAGAGAACAAAAACTGCAAGTCTACAAGTAGAAAAGTGACCAACTTTTGGAAGGTAGGAGGCACAGAGACTTGTCTTGGGGGAGATATAACTGTGGGTACAGCGGCAGGGAGGGAGCCCTGCTTACAGAGGCTCCTGCAAAATATTATAAGCAGTGGAGTCTAAAATCAGAACTTTTAGATGTCTGCTACCCTGTGGGACGTGACTGGCTTAAATGTCCTCAGGTGGCAAAGTGGGGCAGAATCCCAGGAGTGACCGTATAGTCTAAGGATCCCCTGGGTTGCAAGAAGAACAGGTGGTGCCAAAGTGCTGCACTGTTCCCAGGCATAGGAGCAAGGAAGCTAGCTGAGAACAGCAAGTCTTGGTGCTGGCTCTCTAATCTGTTTTGCCATAAACTGTGAACCACTGCATAGTTCTGCGACCACTTTCCTGGGACAGCCGGTAAACAGCAAAAGTGTGGTGAGACCCTCCCGCAAAGGAACAGCGCTAGTCTGTTCTGCGGGAGGCCCTAAAATTTGGAGTTTTGAAACTCAGTCATGCACCTGAGATAAAAAAGCTCAGACACAGGCAGAGTGAACACAGGGTCCTGACAGAAACGGGGAACACAATAGGGGTGATTGATTGCTCTTTTGTGAGGGCTCACTGAAGAGTGTGGGGTGTGAACTTTCAGCTCCAGGGCTAGCTCCACCACCACATTCACCCCACCCATCAGTGCTGAAAGACTTCAGGGAGAAAAACACCACCACCTAGTGGAGGCTGGAGCCACTTACACCAAGACCCGCCCCACCCTGTGCCCTGGAGGTGCATTTCCACTAGGGCAAGTCCACCTGACAATCAGTGCAGCAGGCCCTTCCCCCAGAAGACCAGCACAAACAATTCACTTGCACCAAGTTTACTGATCATGAAGGGCTGCAAAGCTTCAGCTCTAGGAGAAATAGGATATAGCTTCCTTTCTATTCTTATTCTTTGTTTTCTTAATCATTATTTTTTCAATTCTTTTAAAAATTTTTATTTTTATATATATTTAGATTTTATTTTATTTTTATTTTTCATCCAGATTTTTTTTTAAAGATTTTATTTGTTTATCTGACAGAGAGAGAGAGACAGCAGGTGAGGGAACACAAGCAAGAGGAATGTGAGAGGGAGAAGCAGGCTTCCTGCTGAGCAGGGAGCCTGATGAAGGGCTTGATCCCAGGACCCTGGGATCATGACCCGAGCCAAAGGCAGACACCCAACGACTGAGCCACCCAGGCACCCCCATCTAGATTTTTTTTAACAAGCAGATCAAAATACACCCAGGATCTAGTTTTTTGTTTATTTGTTTGTTTTTGTTTTGTTTTATTTTTGGTGTTTTTCCTTTCTTCTTTTCTGGACAAAATTATGAGATGGAGAAATTCACCCCAAAAGAAAGAATAGGAAGTAGAACTCATGGCAGGGATTTAATCACTACAGATAAAAGTAAGATGCCTGAACTAGAATTTAAAACAATGATTATAAGGATACTAGTTGGGCTTGAAAAAAGCAGAGAAGACACTAGAGAATCCCTTACTGCAGAGATAAAAGAACTAAAATCTAGTCAGGCCAAAATTAAAAATGCTATAACCAAGATGTAAACCCAAATGGATGCCATAAAAACAAGGATGGACAAATCAGAGGAACGAATCAGTAATATAGAAGATAAAATTAGAGGAAATAATGAAGCTGAAAAGAAGAGGAAAAGAAAGGTAATGGATCATGAAAGTAGACTTAGGGAACTCAGCAACTTATTAAAATGTAATAACATTTGTATCATAGGAGTCCCAGAAGATGAAGAGCAAAAAAAGGGGCAGAAGGTATATTCAAACAAATTATAGTTGAAAACTTCCCTAATCTGGGGAAGAACACAGACATCAAAATCCAAGAGGCACAGAGAATTTCCATTAAATTCAACAAAAGCCAACTATCGTGAAGGCATATCATAGTCAAATTCACAAAATACACAGACAAGGAAAGAATCCTGAACGCAGCAATGGCAAAAAGTCCTTAACCTACAAGAGAAGGCAAATCAGATTTGCAGCAGATCTGTCCACAGAAACTTGACAGGCCAGGAGAGTGTGGCAGGATATATTCAAGGTAGTGAATGGGAAAAATATGCAGCCAAGAATTCTTTATCCAGCATGGCTGTCATTCAGAATAAAAGGAGAGATGATGAGTTTCCCAGACAAACAAAAACTAAAGGAGTTTGTGACCACTAAACCAGCCCTGAAAGAAATTTTAGGGTGGGCCTCTTGAGTCGAGAGGAAAAAAAGAAAGCAACAGAGACTAGAAAGGACCAGAGAACATCACCAGAAACACCAACTCTATAGGTAACACAATGGCACTAAATTATATTTTTCAATAGTCACTCTGAATGTAAATGTACTAAATGCTCCAATCAAAAGACATAGGGTATCAGAATGGATAAAAAAAAAACAAGATCCATCTATATGCTGCCTACAAGAGACTCATTTTAGACCTAAAGACCTGCAGTTTGAAAGTAAGGGGATGGAGAACCATCTATTATGCTAATGGATGTCAAAAGAAAGCTGGAGTATCCATACTTATATCAGATAAACTAGATTTTAAACCAAAAACTAACAAGAGATGAAGAAGGGCATTATATCATAATTAAGGGGTCTATCCCTCAAGAAGATTTAATAACTGTAGATATTTATGCACCCAACTTAGGAGCACCCAAATATATGTCAGTTAAAAATAAACATAAAGAAACTCATTGATAATAATGCAATAATAGTAGGGGACTTTAACGCCCCACTTACAGCAATGAACAGATCATCTAAGTAGAAGATCAACAAGGAAACAATGGCTTTGCATGACACACTGGAGCACATGGACTTAACAGATATATTCAGAACAATTCATCCTAAAGCAGCAGAATACACATTCTTTTCGAGGGCATATGGAACATTCTTCAGAATAGATCACATACTGGGTAGCAAAGCAGTCCTCAATAAGTTCAAAAAGATTGAGATCATACCATGCATATTTTCAGACCACAACATTATGAAACTTGAAGTCAACCACAAGACAGAATTTGGAAAGACCTCAAATATATGGAGATTAAAGAACATCCTACTAGAAAATGGGTTAACCAGGAATTTAAAGAAGAAATAAAATAAATAAAATAAATACATGAAGCAAGTGAAAATGAAAACACTACAGTCCAAAACCTTTGGGATGCAGCAAAGGCAGTCCTATGAGGGAAATATATTGCAATACAGGCCTACCTCAAGAAGCAAGAAAAGTCTCAAATACACAACCTAGGCTTACATCTAAAGGAGCTAGAAAAGGAACAGCAAATAAAGTCTATAGCCAGCAGAAGAAGGTAGATAATAAAGATTAGAGCATATAAATGATATAGAAACAAACAAACAAACAGTAGAACAGATTAATGAAACTAAGAGCTGGTTCTTTGAAAGAATTAATAAAATTGATAAACCCCCAGCCAGGCTTGTCAAAAAGAAAAAGGACCCAAATAGATAAAATCACAAATGAAAGATGAGAGATTACAACCAACACCACAGAAATACAAACAATTGTAAGAGAATCCTATGAAAAATTATATGCCAACAAACTGGGCAATCTGGAAAAAATGGACAAATTCCTAAAAACTTACAAACTACCAAAACTGAAACAGGAAGAAATAGAAAATTTGAGCAAACCCATAACCCCCAAAGAAATTGAATCAGTAACCAAAAATCTCCCATCAAACAAAAGTCCAGGGCCAGAAGGCTTCCCAAGGGAATCCTACCAGACATGTAAAGAAGAGTTAATACCTATTTCTCCTCAAACTGTTCCAAAAAATAGAAATGGAAGGAAAACTTCCAAACTCATTCTACAAAGCCAGCATTATTTTGATTCCAAACCCAGCCAAAGACCCCCACTAAAAAGAGGAATTACAGGCCAATATCCCTGATGAACATGGATCCAAAAATTCTCAATAAAATACTAGCAAATTGAATTCAACATTACATTAAAGGAATTATTCCCTATGATCAAGTGGAATTTATTCCTGGGCTGCAGGAGTGGTTCAATATCCACAAATTAATCAACGTGATACAACACATTAATAAAAGAAAGGATAAGACCATATGATTCTGTCAATACATGCAGAAAAAGCATTTGATAAAATACAGCATCCATTCTTTTTTTTTTTTAAAGATTTTATTTATTTATTTCACAGAGAGAGAGCACAAGTAGGTAGAGTGGAAGGTAGAGGGAGAGGAAGAAGCAGGCTCCCTGCTGAGTAGAGAGCCCAAAGCAGGGCTTGATCCCAGGACCCTGGGATCATGACCTGAGCTAAAGGCAGACACTTAACCAACTGAGACACCCAGGTGCCCCTGTAGCATCCATTCTTAATAAAAACCCTCAACAAAGTAGGGACAGAGGGAAGATAACTCAACGCCATAAAAGTCATATATGAAAGACCCACAGCTAATATCATCCTCAATGGGGAAAAACTGTCAGCCTTTCCCCTATGGTCACAAACAAGACAAGAATGTCCACTCTCACCGTTACTATTTAACATAGTACTGGAAGTCTTAGCCTCAGCAATCAGACAACAAAAGGAAATATAAGGCATCCAAATTTGCAAGGAAGAAGTCAAACTTTCACTATTTGAGATGACATGATACTCTATGTAGAGAACTGAAAGACTCCACCAAAAAATTGCTAAAACTAATACATGAATTCAGCAAAGTTGCTGAATATAAAATCAATGTGCAGAAATCTGTTGCATTTCTATATACCAATAATGAAGCAGCAGAAAAAAGAAATCAAGGAATAGATCACATTTTTAATTGCAACAAAAACAGTAAGATACCTAACAATAAACTTAACTAAAAGATCTGTACTCTGAAAACTATAGAACATTTATGAAAGAAATTGAAGAGGACACAAAGAAATGGAAAAACATCCCATATTCATGGATTGGAAGAAAAAATATTGTTAAAATATCTGTAACTACCCAAAGCAATCTACACATTTAATGCAATCCCTATCAAAACACCAACACCATTTTTCACAAAGCTAGAACAAATAATCCTAAAATTTGTATGGAACCATAAAAGACCTCGAATAGCCAAAGCAGTCCTGAAAAAAGAAAAACAAAACTGGAGGCATTATGATTCCAGATTTCAAGCTATATTACAAAGCTGTAGTCATCAAGACAGTATGGTACTGACACAAAAATAGACACATAGATCAATGGAACAGAATAGCAACCCAGAAATGGAACCACGACTATATGGTCAACTAATCTTCGACAAAGCAAGAAAGAATATCTAATGGAAAAAAAGACAGTCTTTTCAAGAAATGGTGTGAGGAAAACTGGACAGCAACATGCAGAATGAAACTGGACCACTTTCTTACACCAAACACAAAAATAAATTCAAAATAGATGAAAGACCTAAATGTGAGATAGAAATCCATCAAAATCCTAGAGGAGAACACAGGCAGCAAACTCTTTGACCTCAGCCATAGTAACTTCTTACTAGACATGTCGCTGTAGGCAAAGGCAACAAAAGGAAAAATGAACTATTGGGGCTTCATCAAGATAAAAAGCTTCTGCGTAGTGAAGGAAACAATCAACAAAACTAAAAGGCAGCCTATGGAATTTAGGAAGATATTTGCAAATGATGTATCTGATAAAGAGTATCCAAAATCTATAAATATTTATCAAACTCAATACCCCTAAAAACAAATAATCCAGTTAAGAATTGGGCAGAAGAAGACACATAGATACTTTTCCAGAGAAGACATCCAGATGGCTAGCAGACACATGAAAAGATGCTCAATATCACTCATCATCAGGTAAAAACAAATCAAAACCACAATGAGCTACCACCTCACACCTGTCAGAATGGCTAAAATTAACAACAGAAGAAACAACAGGTGTTGTTGACAAGGATGTGGAGAAAGGGAAACCCTCTTCACTGTTGGTGGGAATGCAAACTGGTACAGCCACTCTGGAAAACAGTATGGGGTGTTCTCAAAAAGTTTAAAACAGAACTACCCTATGACCCAGCAATTGCACTACTAGGTATTTACCCAAAGGATACAAAAATACAGATTCAAAGGGGCACATGCACCCCGATGTTTATAGCAGCGCTATCAACAATAGCCAAACTATGGAAGAGCCCACATATCCATTGACTGATGAATGGATAAAGATGTGGTGTATATATACAATAGCATATAACTCAACCCTCAAAAGACTTCAATTTTGCCATTTGCAACAATGTGGATAGAGCTAGAGTGTATTATGCTAAGTGAAATAAGTCAGTCAGAGAAAGACAAATAACATATGCTCTAACTCATATGTGGAATTTAGGAAAGAAAGCAGATGGAATATAACAATGGGGAAAATAAAAGAGAGGTGCGAGGGAAACAAACCATAAGAGACTCTTAAAGATAGCCAACTGAGGCTTGATGGAGGGAGGTGGGTGGAGGATGGGCTAGATGAGTGGAGAGTACTAAGGAGGGTACTTGTGATAATCACTGGGTGTTGTATGTAAGTGATCAATGACTGAATTCTACTCCTGAAACAAATATTGCACTGTATGTTGATGAAATTTTTTTTTTAAAAGAAGTATCAATTCTTATTTTTAAAAATTCTAATGCCTGTGTCCTACTCACAGAAGTTCTCCTTGACTAAGACTGAAGTATGTTAAAAGCCTCTTTGCCCTCGGGTGATTCTATTTTGCAGCAAGGACTGAGAAGCACTGCTCTAGGCAGAGGATTGTTCAAGTGCTGATTACTGGTTTATGATTAGAATAAGTGGACCCCATCAGAAGGTACAAGTGAGGGAAAATCTAAAAGGTGAAAGTAAAAAAAAAAAAAGTAAAGCAGGAGCTAACAGGTAAGAATGACAGTGAAAGAGCCAATAACAAGATGAGTTATTTGTTCCTTGGGTAGCAACTGTATTTGAATTGAGACATAAAAAAGTTGGTGTACAGGTAGATAGGAGCATTTGGAATACAAGGTAAATAAATAAATAACTAAATACATAAAGCATGTCTCCTACACATATTATTCATGCACACTTTGAATAAGACATGTATAATTAAAAATATCAAGTTAACTTTAAATTTAATATGGTGACCAGCAAATCTAGACAGGCATTGTGTATGCCACAGAAAATTTGTTAAAATGACAATTTCTTTCATGTCTCTATTAAGAATTCATTAAGTGTATTCAGAAGCAATGTTTTCCAAGGTTGCCTAATCACAAGTATTATCTAACATGCTTATTAACTAATAGATTTCTGGGCCTAATAAATATTTTTTAGGCCTAAATAAATATTTTTCAGGAGGAACAACTTGGATATGTATATTTTTAAACCAGTATTTTGAATTTTTCTAAGGACCACAGTAGTCAGGAAATGCCAGTCAGAAATATTGCCTAGTTTCTTCATTAATGTACCACATGATTAATATAACACATGATGTCACCATCAGAGAACAAAAGTTAAGCTTAAATTCAGTTCAAGAAAATCAACAATATGGTTTTCTCAGAAGTGCCTAAGTAATACACGAACATAAAAACAACATAGCACATGAGCAGTTGTAATGAATAGCAACTATCTTCCACCTCAGCCCATGGCACCGCACCACTGTCCTCAGTCTCGGTCTCCAGAAGTAACCACAGCTGGATTCTGATAATTTGATTCTAAAAGTTAAGAAATCACAAGCCATGTTATATTGGGATTATATCAATACCTTCACT
Source organism: Callorhinus ursinus (assembly GCF_003265705.2). NCBI lineage: Eukaryota > Metazoa > Chordata > Mammalia > Carnivora > Otariidae > Callorhinus > Callorhinus ursinus. The sequence continues at coordinate 9,866,074 of NW_027397074.1, read as the reverse complement.
GAACAGACAAATAATATGCAAGGGAGTCATTTCATTTGCTAAATTTTGCTCTCCAACCAGTGATTTTATTTTTTCATCTTATGAGAGCCACACTGTACTTTCCTCAATTAGAAAACAATTCTTTCATTTCTGTATTTGTTCACCATGAACTCTCTTCCATTGTTTCATTTCTTTGTAAATAATTACCACTTTTATGTAGGAAAAAGTAGTGAAAGTGAAAGTATGAGTTAAGTATACCACATTTGCTATTAAAATGTGTCATTTTACTCCCATTTCAAGAGAAAGTAAGAGCGATTCCCAATGTTAAATGCCAGGGTACATTATACATAGAAAGTAAGCCACTCCAAACCCCATAAAGTCCTTATTCAGTGAATACCACCAATTCTAGGACTGCATCTCCCATATTAAATGTTAAATTCACTTTCTTCTCAATCTTAGTGTTATTCTTTCTTGACAACACACCCCAACCCTGCTTAATTCATTTCTTCATTAAGGGTGTATATTAGTTAAACCTTTTAAGTCTTGCAGGCGAGTAGCTGCGTATAACAATATGCACAAAGGGGAGAGAACTTCCCTTCTATCAGCAGTTGCCAAAAATTCATAGATTATTGATCAATGTTTATGTACCAGGCATACACCTGAGCTCACTTAAGTTCACTTTCATCCTAGAAGGTGGGTACTATATTTAAGCGTTCCCATTTTGCTAAGGAAATGAAGTTAAAAGAAGGTCAACTAACTTGTATTTGACCTGGATAATAACATGGATGGTGAATGATGGAGACAAGACTCAAATCCCATGGGTTTAGCTCCAGAGCCTGCGATTCCAACCTCTCCAAGATGACAGTCAATGAATGAATGAATGAGTGAGTGAGTGAATGAGGATTAGGCTATTTTTAGTAATTCACAATATCGTTTGGTGTACATATGTGTACCAACTATGTGTACATTTTGTACCACCTTGAAGATTTCACCTCTTTCCTAATATTTCAGTGAGAAATTTCTTCAGGGTCTTGGGAGATGGAGTCAACAGATGTTGATGGCAGTTAAGAGAAGAATGCCTCAAAAAGATAAGCTAAGCAAGCATTCAAGAACATAGAGTGACTCTGTTAGGTTTATTAGAAGAAAGTAAAAAAAAAAAAATCATTAGTGGGGTATAGTGATAAGCAATATGTAATATACATTTATTATGATGTTTTTAAAGGAGATGAATTTATTAATCCATACTGCTACCACCTCTGCTTGTTCATATATTAATAAGGACTTTGAGACATTGTTAATTATTGCTGAATCTGATGCCATGTATACATAGCTGTTGAACCAGTGATTAATTACAAAAGTAATTTCCTCAAAATATTAGCATTATAAAATATGTATGTTTATAATATCTTTTATTGGTCAAATTTATACTTCCAATGTTTAACAGTCATTCAAGTTTTTATAAATATTTGACAAAGTATTTTTTTCCCTTCCTCGGGGTGGGGGGGGATGTGGCATCTATTCAACAGTCACACAGGTGAAGTCAAGATGTTGAACAATTAAGAAAAGAAAGTGATTCCAATGGAAGACATTTGACTTTAACTAGTATAAAGGTCACCATATCTTCCTGTCACTTTTTACATTTGAAAAGGTCTTTTAAAAATACAGCTTTTCACAATAAAACAGTATATTTTTTTCAACATAGCTAGATACTTCTGTGTAACCTGTCACATATTTTCATAGGTCAGATTTTTACTGTGGCAATTATGCCAAAGTGTTTGTTTTGTGTGTGTGTGTGCAGAGACGTGTTCGTTTTTAGTTTAAAAATAAACTAAAGTAGTTTAAAAATTACAGTGATAGATTAATCAATAGAAAATAACTTGAGGATTCCAATTGTGTTCAAATTTTAATTGTATTTTATAACTAGCATTAAATTAAGACATTTTAAAAATAGAAATCATTCATATGAAATAATTTATAAATTAAGAAATCATGAAATAAGACTGGATTCTTTATTAGACTACTCGGAAACTGAATTTGATTTTCTTTTGCAAAGGACAAAGTCAAAAATCTAAGTGGTAAACAATTTCACACTTTTTTAGTGATGAACTTATCTGATAAGTTGCGATTAACCCATATCCTTTCTTAATTCCAATATCCTGACATACTTTAAAAGCTTTAGAGTTCTGCAAAATTAGCATTATTTTATGAGAGTAGCAATACTGAAAGAAAGAAAAAAAACAAGTTTTCACTTGTTTATTTATTTATTTTTCTCTAAGTTTACAGCCTAAGTCAGTTAGTGTCTTAGGTTAGGTTCCCTGAAAAAAAAAAAGTTGTCAGGCACAGATTGCTTGCAGGCAGTTTACTGTAGGAGTGCTTTAATGCAGTGAGAGAAGAAGTAGAACTGTGACAGAGTTCAACAGAGGACTCATCAGAGGTTCTGGCCTAGAATGAAAGGACTCTACCATAGGCAGTAAGAAAGGGAGATAGGAAATAGAAGCTGTGGTTTTCAGACTAGCTAATGTAGCAAAGTCCTTTTCTGCCTGCATCCATATACTGAACTAGCTGACCAGGTGAAGCAAACTCAGCCTTTCTCCTCCTTCAATACCATGTTGCCTTAGATGTGAGCTGAGGGAGTGGTGTCAGTGTGATAGTAGTGAACAACAGGTCTGGGCCAAAAGATCATGCAGCTAACGCCAGGCATGCCCAATCCTCCAGGTACTTCTGTTTTTACCCTGAATTGTTGGTGCCACCCTGCTTTTATCTTGGTTGGTCTGACAGAGCTCAGTTTATGATGGGCAGCTGTAGCCACATAGTCACTTAGTATTCCCTGGTCAGATAGGTTATTTCTAGCACACCAGGAGCTGTTTTTTTGAATGATGTGGGGCTCTCTCCTGCAGATGGCATGGACTCACCATTAAACACTTTCTGTTTATATTGTCATTCTTTTATTCTTTTATGGGTTTTTCCACAAATTCCAGGACGCCTTTCTCACCACAGATTTCTGCTAGGTCATATGGCCCAGGTGGCAGGGCTGCTTACTCTATAACCTAGATCTGCTACAGACACCTTCCTTGTTCTGGTCCCCAATCAAATTTGTTAGCTTTTAAAGTAACCTAGTAAATAGACCGGTGTGCTATTACCAGGTATTGTGTCTCCATCTTAGTGGGTGGGAAGTACAAAGTGAAACAATTTCCCTTTATTGGGGAATGTTCCCCTATTCCAAACCATGGGAAGTCTAAAAAAATTACTAAGGTTGCAGACCCCTGAACATTTGTAGGATTCATCTCCCATTCTCTGATGTGCATGTGTCTTACCAAGGCCCCCAACTTTCTTTCAACTTTCTTTTGCTCATCTGTGCAATTAATATGATGGCAAAGATACAATGGAACAATGTGATATCATGTCCAGACAACTCTGGACGCTATGGAGTATATTATGACAGAAATTAAGACTTAACCCAATCTGAGTAAGGATGTAAATGGTAAACATATACTACTGCTCATTCCATGAATGTAAATGTACTTCTCATATGGATCAAAATAATATAATCACCAAATCAATGTTACCATTTACCTGAGGTTGTGTTGATTTGCTATAGTAGAATTACCATATCCAGCCTAGCAGTTGAAAATGAATCTACTTGATTAAATTTTTAGTAGATTCCTCTCAACCACAAGAAGCCATTTAATTTTTGTAGAGGAAAGACTTGTGAATTAAGTGGGACTTGTATGGGGACTGCCACTGTCCTTCATATCTTTAAGGGTAGCACTAATCCCTATCATGTGCAATCTACTCATAGATTGTGATACCGCTTTTAATTTACTACCTCTGTCAGGAGGGGGCGGTTTCAGAGACTAGCATTTTGTCTTTGCAATGGCCAAGGAACTAATGGTGTGGTTCTGCCAGTCATATACTCTCAAGTATGTCCATCCAGACATTTTGACAAAGTTTGGATACAGGGTTCAAGTTGAAATTGATTCCTAGAATCTAAAGCTTCACCATGGCCTCAGATTTAGGGCTCATGGAGACCAGACAAAATAAATGGAGTTCCAGCCCAAGTTCCCCCCACTACTCAGGTCTACTCAGATCTTAGTCTACTCAGCTTATGCCCCATCTGGTGAATATTTCCATGGTTCCCAGATATATATAAGATTTCATATATATATATATATATAAATATATATATATATATATATGATTTCTGTCTTATTTTTCAAGACCTCATCCAAATTAGCTTCTTTGGCTAAAGCTTCATATTGAAAATGCTTGATGATTTTTTTTTTTCTAAGAAAGGACCAAAAAGAAACATCAGTTCCTTACATAATTCATACATTTAAAATATCTATATAAAAATCCCTCTTGGGGAACCTGGGTGGCTCTGTCAGTTAAGCATCTGCCTTCGGCTCAGGTCATGATCCCAGGGTCCTGGGATCGAATCCCACATCAGGCTCCCTACTCAGTGGGGAGCCTGCTTTTCCCTCTCCCACTCCCCATGCTTGTGTTCCCTCTCTCCATGTGTCTCTCTCTGTCAAATAAATAAATAAAATCTTTTAAAAAAATAAAAATCCCTCTTTATTGTAACTTGATATAGAAATAATCATGCAATGTTATTTCAATTATTAAATGATTGCACTTGATTCTAACATTTTTGAAAAAATATGTTAAAGTGTCTTAGTTTAAATAACAACACAAAATTGCTAAAGATGAAAGAGAAGATGCTTGGGAGTGTATTGGATACTGTGGGAAAATAAGTCATAAATTTCCTTAAATTTTGTTCGAGATTCACAGCTCACTCATGCCATCTAGTGATACTAAAAGAAGCTTCACTTAAAAATTCGCGATAATACACTATTTCTCAGGGCTCTACACTTCTGAGTTTATTTTTGTGACTCTTATTATGTGTCATCCTGTGGGAGAAGTTCTGTTAAATTGAAGTTCCATAGTTTTCTTTCCCTAAAGCAATTATGAAGTACTGTTTTCTGGTTAAAGCATACAAAATTTAAAATTATGTTGGATTTTGTCAAACGCTTTTTCAGTATCTATTGTTACGATCATGATTTTCCTTTTTTAGCTTGTTGATCTTATGGATTACATTAACTGGTTTTTGAATGTTGAACCTGCCTTCCATACCTGGGATAAATCCTACCTGGTTGTGGTGTAATTTTTTTTTTTACACATTGCAAGTCTATTGGCAGTAAGTTCCTTCAATTTTTGCTTGTCTGAGGAGTCTTTATTTCTCCTTCACTTTTGAAGGATAATTTTTTAGGGCATAGAATACTAGTTTGATGTGTTTTTTTTTTTTTTCCCTTTCAACACTATAAATATTTCCCTTCTCTCTCTTATTTGCATGTTTCCTCAGGAGAAATCAGATGTAATTTATATCTTTGTTCCTCTATAGGTAGGGTGTTTTTGCCCTCTAGCTCCTTTCAGGAATTTTTTCTTTGATTTCTGTAATTTGCAAATGATATGCTTAGGTGTGGTTTTGTTTGTTTGTTTGACTTAGCATGTATCCTGCCTGGGGTTCTTTGAGTTTCCTGTATTTGTGGTTTGGTGTCTAACATTAACTTGGGAAAACTCTCAGTTCTTACTGTTTCAAACATTTATTCTTTTCCTTTCTCTCTCTTTTTCCATTTGTGTATTCCCATTACACATATGTCACAGCATCTGCAGTTGTCCCATAGTCATGAGTTATTTTGTTTTGCTTGTTTTTTTGTTTTTGTTTTTGTTTTTGGTCTTCATTCTGTTCACTTTTCCATTTTGGAGTTTACTATTGATATATCCTCAGGCTCAAAGGTCTTTCTTCAGCAGTTCCCAGTGTATTAATAAGCCCACCAAAGGCACTCCTCTTTTCTGCTACAGTGTTTGTGATCTCTAACATATTTTAGGGGGCAGTTCTTTCTTAGGATTTCCATCTCTGTGCTTATATTGTCTGTTTATTCTTGCTTGCTATCAACTTTATCCGTTAGAGCCCTTAGCATATTAATTATAGTTGCTTTAAATTACTGGTCTGATAATCCCAACATCCCTGCCATGTCTGGTTTGATACTTGCTGTTTCTTTAAATTGTGCTTTTGCCTTTTAGCACGATTTGTAATTTTTTCTTAAGAGCTTGATATGATGTACCTGGTAAAATGAACTGCTGTAAATACGCTTTTAATAATATGGTGGTAATGTGACAGGGAGGGGAAGTGTTCTGTAGTTCTGCAATTGGGGCTCATCTTTTGATAACCCTACATCTCTTGTCTATGAATTTAACAGGTACTTCTCAGGTTTGTTTTTTTTGTTTGTTTGTTTTTCTTTTTTTTTTTTTTCCTGCCCTTTTAGGTGGGACTAAATGGCAACAGTGAGCTGGAACTGGGTATTTCCTTTCTCATGTGTGAAGGCTAGACTGGAGTTCGGTATCTTCTTTTCTGCAGCTCAGTTAGACTCTGATAATACCACAGCCGGTTAGGGTCTGGTGAGCTCATTTCTTCTGAAGGCAGGCCTTGTTAAGAAAAGAGTGCTCTGGTGTATTTCAGAATGGTTCCTTCTTTCTCCTGCTGGAAGCATAGGGATTTTTCTCTGAAAATTATTGTGAGAACCTGGTCAAGCTCCTGCAGGTAAATATCACAAAAACGTGGGGGCTCCCCTATGATTAGGTTCCCTGGCATGTATAACTCTCATCTACGTGAAGCCTCCAGCAATTTGTCAATCACAGCTGAGAGTTTCCTACCCTGGCATTGGTTGTCATGGAAGTTTCTACTCATGAGTCTCCTCAGGTAACCCGTGACACCCTATATTCACCTTTCTGTTTCTTTAATCTTAGGGCAGCAGTTTGTCCTGTGTCCTCACATCTCTTATGGATTCAAGAAGAGTTGTTCATTTCTCCATTCAGCTTTTTACTTGTTAGGACAGATTGGTTATATCCAAACTCTTTACGAGTAGGATTGGAAACCAGGAGTCCATTTAGAAGCTTTTTACAAACACTTATTAATGCTCTTTATATATGGTCAGTATCCAATGTATAAAATTTTGTTAAAATATACAATTACAGTGAATTTTTATTTATTAAATATCCTTGAAAATGTGATATGGACTGTGATATGGTTTTGAAGAAAAATATATTCTCTGTATTGGTTATAAACAGTACATGTACCTGTCACTGCATTAAATTTTACACTTATGCACAAATTACCCTTTGTAGTTAATGTTGTTCCAGTTCTCCTTCCTCTCACCACTTTAGTATATGCCGCCTCAACTTTCAACTCATACCACCTACATGTTTCCTGAGCTATTCTCTCTTACCATACAGCAGGCAAGATTTAATCTCCCTCCAGACCAGCCCTCAACCTGTGACTGAAGGAAATATATATGGTATAAATATTCAGCTCCCTCAACCCCGACGATGATAACTCTGAGGTTCACATTTTACCCTACTCCTAGTTCCCTAGCAGGATAAGCTCCATTATTGAGGCAACTTGCGTCCTAAAGGGATCTGTACAGGCTGCCTTCCCTTTCCTGTCTCACACCGTGGTATTTCTGGGCATTATCTCTAAAAGATACAAGCTATCTTTGAATCATTGTTTCACTGTCTTTTTCTGGTGTCCCTTCCATAAAGACACATTCTTGTTCAGATGTTATAAAAGACATTCTGTGTTTTAGTTTCAGCAAATGAAAAATTTATAAAGAATTTATGATTTTCTTAAAATTTCAAAGAAAACCTCTGATGTGCTCTAGATATTATATAAAACCTAAGAAGAATAACTTTTAAATCAATGCTGGTGATCTTGCTAAGTGTTTTATAGCCCTTATTTAATTCTTCAACAATGTTTTGAAGCAGGTGATCTTTATTACTGTGATTTTATTTAATAAGAGAAAAAATAAAGCCTGAGAAGCCAAATTCACAGAACTTTGGTTTGAAACTCAGAGAAGCTGTATCCCTCCAACTCCAAGCTATCACTTTGCTTTGGTTCAAAATGTGAAATCAACCCATTCAAACGACTCATTCCCAATGAAAGAAAAAACGTCTCTTAATCTCTTGGAATTGTTCAACTTGAGAGCCTTCTTCTGTTTCACGGTACTCGCTCCTCCTCAGATTTTTACTGCCAGTTCTCCTGAGTCTTTCTGAGGATGCAACATCCCATCTGGACCAAATTTTCCAACTCCACTGGGATTCTCTTTCTCATCTACATATTGTTCTTAGATATGATTAAGATCAACTTAATCTGTTCTTAGATATGAAACAGATCAACTGTTTTTTTTTAGTAAGCTTTCTGTGCCAACATTCTATTGTAGTCATAGATCTTTTGAAGTCAGAGAGTTCCTAATTTTCTGCGAAAGTCCTTGCCTTCTGGGGCTCGTAGGTGGCTCAGTCGGTTAAGCATCTGACTCCTGACTTTGGCTCAGGTCATGATCTCAGGGTTCTGGGATCAAGCCCTGCATCTGGCTCCCTGCTCAGTGGGGGTCTGCTTGTCTCCCTCACCCACTGACCCTCCCTCTGCCCGTGCTCTGTTTCTCTCTTTAAAATAAATAAATAAATAAATCTAAAAAAAAAAACCCTTGCCTTCCGTACATATAACTGAATTTTTTTATATAATCAGGTGCCTTACATTCACTTTAAAGCCAGCATTCAACATAAAAGCTCATAAGTTCCTTCCCCCCCCCACAAACTTTCTTTATAAATAGGGTTTGAAGAGCAAGTAGAATTTCAATGAGGGGTATGTGTGTACCTGCATGTGTGCTGGTGCAGTCTCTCCCTCATCAGTCTCCCCCATCATACAGAGCTCTTCTAGTATCTCGATATTCCACTAGAGGGTGCTGTTTTAAGCAAAACTGTTTCATCCTGTCTTGTCTTTTCACAGAAATTTCTCTTTATGAAATAAAATATGAAGGTCTCATAAAGCCAGATTTTAAATACAGCAAAACCATTTTAAATAATTCAAAAAGGAGCATTATATTAAATTATGCTTCAAGATTGTTTTTAATAAAATATTACAAAATTGTGATGATTTTTTTTTTATGATGGATTCTTGAATCAGAATAAATCTTAGGAATAAGGTAAGATGAGAAGGCAATAAGAAATCGCCTTGTTTAAAGATGGTACCAAAGTTTCAACCACTTATCCTTTAAAAAAAAACCCTAGAGTTCAGTAAAAATAGAAGTTGCCACTTTGATCATTGCATTTGTCAGTTTTAAGAGAATTATATGCTTGGAAATACTAAAAACTTACTCCTTCAACTTATTTTAGTATCTCAAGGTTCCCAAATTAACCAATAATTTGAATTAAGACATGAAAAGCCCCTATTAATTAGCATACCTCTTGGAAATTTGGAGAGGTTTTTGACTGGCATTTACCCCCTCTCATGTGGATATCAGCTAGAGTGGGGAGTTGAGTTCATCACACCCTTTGGTTCATGAAAATGATAGTCATTAGTCTGTACTAGGCATTTTTCATATTTTAATTCATTTCATTTCTCTTGTTTTCTCACACATGTTTTCTCTCATTCTTCTTTGACAATAGTGGCCAACTGTGATGTGTGAAATACATATATTGAAAAATATACAATAATGTTTTGTGTATGTATTTTAATTTCCATAAATGAAATTATGGTACAAATTTCATTCTGTTGCTATTTTAAACCCAAAATTATTCTCTTAAGAACCATGCATATTGTGTTCTCTCTATAGGTAAATAGATAAACAGTCATATGCATATATGCACATTGAGGTTTCTGATATTGTACCTATATAATATTCTCTCTTTTGCATTTCCCAAGTTCTATCTCTTTGCCTAGTGATAAACAGTTATGTTGCCTACAATTAGCACATACAAGACTGAAAAAAAAAAGTCTTTCTATATATCCTTTAATGCATCTGTGCAAGGGTTTCTCTGAGTGCGATATTTTTCAGGAGAGATATTATAGGATCTTAACATATAGACAACTTTAATTTCACTTAATTCCAGATTGCACTCTATGATAACTTCCCTAGTTTATGCTTCCATTTCACATCCTCATAAACACTGGCTTATCCAAAATTGAATTCTCTGTCTGTATAATGGGTATTAAGTAATTTCTGTTTCTCTCTCTCTTTTTTTTACTTTCATTTCTCTTATTACTAATGAAGTTGAATATCTCTAAAGCATATAAATTGATCATCCTTATTGGCAATTCTTATTTCCTCTTCCACGAAATATCTATATACCTATATATATCTTTTAGCAGTCCTTTGAACATCTGCAAAATTTATCTTAGAAGAAAGTTTTGTTTTTAAGTAGCCAGATCCACTAAATTCTCATTTTGCAGTTTATGGTTTCTGACATGTTTAAGAAACACTTCCTCTTTTATTCATTTGACTTTATAGTGCAGATCTCTCATTTAGATTTTGAACAATCTGGGAATTATTTTTTCAAAGGTAAGAGGTAAGGAAACAACTTCATATTCATCATATTGTAAACTAGTTTTCACAAAGTTATATTTCCTACTGTATTTGGTATTTCATGCTGCACAGATTCTATACTAAGTTCACATTTTGAAGTTCAGCATCCTAAGAATTGTGCTTCTTGGGGCTTAGGTTCTTAGTGTTATTTTGTCCCTGGAGGCCCCAGCTCCCTCCTCTTTTCTCCCCTAGCCAACACATGGTAGATTATAAACTCTGAGGGACTCTTCTCTTTCAAAGCTTCTGTATCCTTCACAGGACATGATCTTTGGGCCACTGTTTATAATCAACCATAATACCAGAGGAGAGAAAACTCATGCCTTTAAAATAGTCCTCACAAATCATGTTACTCTGCAGTTCTCCATCAATGTGATTAACTTTACTCTCCAAAAAGTTGATTTAACTTCCGAGGAGGATGAATACCATGGTAGAACAAAGAAGTAATTGTTTAGCTGTGATTCTCAAATTAGACTAACAGTAGATTGAATAAAATATTTTTCTTTTTTTCTTTTTTAAGATTTTATTTATTTATTTGACACAGAGAGAGAAAGACACAGAGAGCAAACACAAGCAGGGGGAATGGCAGGCAGGGGAGAAGCAGGCTCCCCGCTGAGCAAGGAGCCCGACGTGGGGCTTGCTCCCAGGACCTTGGGATCATGACCTGAGCCGAAGGCAGCCACTTAACCGACTGAGCCAACCAGGTGCCCCTAAAATATTTTTTTCTTTTTAAATATTTTATTTATTTATTTGGGAGAGGGAGAGAGTGTGAGCCAGGGTAAGATCAGAGGGAGAGGGAGAAGCAGAACCCGACACTGGGCTCGATCCCAAGACCCTGAGATCATGACCTGAGCAGAAACCAAGAGTTGGATGCTTAACCTATGGAACCACCCAGGTGCCCCTACTTTTTAAAGAAAAAAGTATTTTACCTGTTAAACCTTGGGTTTATATATCAAGAGTTAAGCCTACTGTGAAGTCTTGAAAGAAGAGATACAGAATGTGATAGAAAAGAAGTCTTACCACATGGAGACCCAGCTAAGGGACCTGCTGGTATTTATTGTTATTGCCAATAATTATAGCAAGCATGAGCCAAAAAGCAACCCCAGGGAGATATCCCATTGCCAATCTTCCTTACATACAAATACTACCTGAAGGGGCTCAAGTCATTCCAGTTTAGGATTTGTTGTTAAACTTTACTTGAATCATATTACATTGGTTTAAGCCACATGGGCAGGATCACTCAGTAGCTCCAGTGTCACTTGTCATACATGGTGTTATCCAAGACTACTTGGGCTTAAAAGAGTAGCTGCTACCACTTTATGTATAAACACAATGACTCCAGGGCAAAGGTGGCCATACAATTTCTATTTGATTAGCAAGGCTTGCTGGGCCCTTCCCTCATTAGTCATGGTGTCTGACTTGACCTACCCTAAAATGAGGACAACAGTCAGTCTGGGAGACTCAAAACCACCAAGTTTCAGGTGCTAAGTTGCAGCAGGACAAAACTCCCCACCCACTGTTCAACACTTTTTAAAAGGACTTTACTTGTTTCAGGCAGGTGTCACTCTTGTACAAGGAAATTACCTCTCCTTGTTAGCAATTGTCATCTAAATAATCACTAACCCTGTAATTTTCCCATTTCAACCTGGATTATATTTCGTTTTTGCTAGAGCATACACAAGAAGACAGAGGGGTCACACCTCTCCACATGGGGGAGCACTTGAATGGAAGAATTCACTCTAGACTTTGTGAGCACTGACAGAACAAGCAATTCTGCTTATACATGCAACACTGGAAACTACATGGACAGCACATTGAATAACCTCAAAGGCTTCACCCAGGAATTTGCTCTAATTTTCCTTTTTCACTGCAGTTTGCCCAAACCCTGTCTGTTAAATCCAGATCCACTTTTTCTCCCGGAGAACACAGACCAAGGAGGTTAACACACATTTGTTGGGGGCTATAGCCACAACCACAAGGAGATCATGCTATTCATCTACTGGAACATGGGAAGCGCACCGATGGGAAGGCTAGGCTGTGGGGAACTAAAGTGCGAGAGATTAGCTGGGAAAAATTTTCTCCTTGTGTCCCTAGCTCCAGGGTCAGCATTTCCTCCTTACATGTGTATCTCCAGGCTCTAGTAAACACTCAACACCAGGGACCCTTTTCTGCAGACCCTCTCCTCTTCCACTGCTATGGGTCCTCCTTTGGCCACCCTTGTTCTTAGTATCCACTCTGCAACACAGCCACATAGAATGTGACTTGGATGCATGTATTCAACAGAGCTATAAAAATTTGCATCCTTCTCCTCCCCTAAGTTCGCCAGCATATTCAGCCTTTTTCCTAAAGCAGATGAGATGAGATAAATGGGAGAGAGAGAAACGGGTAAGTACAAATGGATGGGGAGAGCAGCTCCACTGCAGTAAGCTAGATTTTGCATTTATTTTCAGTTTCCAGGGGCTTTTGGTCTCTTGATCTCTCAGGTTCAAGAATATTTTAATGTTTTCTGGACACTTAAAGTTCTATATCCTCATTGCTGGCAGCATTTATTTCAGCTATAGGGTCCCCTACTGATTCCTTGTCACGATACCATCCCTGCTCCTCTCTGACAAAAAGTGAGCCACTTAGGCAATTTGTTTTAATCCCACCTCTTGCTGCTCAGACTCATTCACAGTAGGACAGTGAGGTCCTTATTCTTGCATCTCACCCACATCTTTGGCAAAAGCATATATTAACTACTCCTAAGAAGTCTTCTCATAGCCCCGAACTCAGCCCACCTGGACCCTCCTTCTTCCCCTTCCAGAAAGCTATGTCTATGTCTGCATTTCATCTTTGTCAAAACCATCAAAGTCTAGGGTTTTATCCTTCATAAAAGCTAGCAAGTTAGTTTGTTACAGTTTTATGGATGCTGGCAGAAGACGCAGCATTCCCAGATCAAAGATAAAAGAGTGTTAGGCATAATAAGACAAGTAGCACAAGAATCTCATTTGCATAGGTTCTCCTTACTCACCCCCAAATCCCACTGGAGTTGTGTGGAGGGGCCCAGATAGACACTGTGTATTCAGTGGGTTTTCACTGTAGCTGAGAAACACTGAGGTCAAGGAATTTACTGCTCTTATGGTCAGCAGTAGACAAGCCAGATCTTTGTCTGGGGGCATAGGTTATCTCATCATTCAAAGTTGCTGGCTGCAAATACAACACTGAGAAAGGCATGGGCAAAGAGGGGCCAAAGCTTCGTATTCTTGGCATACCTGGCAAAGAGCTCAGGGCCAATGGTATATTGACTCTTACAAAAGATAGAAGAAAATAAATGAAACATCATGGTTATTGGTAAGTGAATATACCGAGTACATTTTAACCTTAAAAGCAATGGACAATACTGCAGATGAAAATACTACTATTTTGAGTAAACATTTAATATCCTTATGTGTCCAAACCACTGGACCAATTTATTTGAATATAAGTACAAAATATATGAGATAAAAATTTTAGTAAATTTAATTTATTTGGAACTAAAATTGATATGACAAATCTCAATGTCACAATAGATAAGTGGGTAAAGGATATAAATGGGTAGTTTAAAGAAAAGGAACTGTAATAGCTAGAGATATTTGAAAATATTGCAATGTTAATTTCAAGCATACAAATGGTAACAATGTTTATTTATCAAATTATATTATTATTATTATTATGTGTTTTTAAGAAAAATGCCCAATATTGGGGAGGGTTTTTTGGTCAATATTTGTCAAAAACCTTAAAATGTTCACATTTTTTTAGTGCAGGAATTTATTTCAGATAATCTTTTCTAATGTTTTACTAGAGAGCTAGTATTAAATACACTGTGTGTTTTTGGTACACTCTGAAATTCTGTTTGGAAAATAGTAAATAGTAAAGAAATAAATGGTCCCTAAAGGAATGTGGAAATATGATGAAGATTTATTGTCAAAAATGTTAAGTGTTGGGGCGCCTGGGTGGCTCAGTCATTGGGTGTCTGTCTTCGGCTCAGGTCATGATCCCAGGGTCCTGGGATGGAGCCCACATCAGGCTCCCTGCTCAACGGGAGGCCTGCTTCTCCGTCTCCCTCTCCCCCTGCTGTGTTCCCTCTCTTGCTGTCTCTCTCTCTGTCAAATAAATAAATAAAATCTTTTAAAAAAATGTTAAGTGTTCTCACGAAAATTAAAAAAACAAATAAAGAGAGTGAGAGGAAACTTTAGGAGGTGATAGATTTGCTTATGGCATAGACTGTAGGGATGGTTTAATGGGTATACACTTATCTACAAACTCATCAAATTGTATAATCTAAATATATACAGCATTTCGTATGTCAATCATACATAATAATGTTTTTTAATTCATTTAGAAGTTATATATATATAAAGACAAAAATATTGAAAAGAATTTAAATGATTATCAGTAGGAAATGCATTTTTTAAAATAAGGGTTTATATAGAAATAGAATATTTTGTCACCAAGAAAATGCTTTTTGTAAAAAATCTACATTTTAAGTAGGAAAAAGCAGAGTAAGAATCTGCATAAACAACGTGATTGCCAGTTCTTAAGGAAAATAGGCTAGATAAATGCAGGGCAGAAACTATGATGAGAAGTTAAGTTACTGCCTCTGGGCAGTAGGAGTTTATAGAGCTTTTTTTGTTACTTTGTGTTTTCTAAATATTCCAATATCATGATGTGAGTGATACCATATTTAATTACTTGACACCATGACATATCTTTACATATTTTAACAAAAATTATTTAAACATTAATTTAAAAAATATATAAATTCTTATTTAAAATGTAGCACCCAAATGTTAAAATTAATTAGATTGTACACATAATTCTATTTTAATAGGCATAAAAAATAAAAAAATTTGAAATATGCTTTCAAGGATGTGACAACTAAATTTAATGTCATATCCTAGAAATTATCCTGGAACAGAAAAAAGACATTAGATAGTAACAAAGAAAGTCTGAATCAAGTATGGATTTTCATTAATTATAATGTATTAATACAGTTCATTAGTTGTGATGTATGTACCATACTATATAAGATATTAAAAATGGGGAAAATTGAGCATAGGATATTTGGAAACTCCCGGTATTATCTTTGCAACTTTTCTGTATACCTAAAACTATTAAAAATTCTTAAAAATTACTTTAAAATGTTTCTAAGGTACGTCTCAAATTGCATAAAAATTTTAAATGAGTTCTTTAATTTTGAAAAAAGTAATGTATATATGTGGTATTAAATTACAAGAGTACACGAGATGTTTTTATTTACAAATTACTTTGTCATCTATGTAAATGCAAGACTGATTTTCTACTGATTTATGTACACCTACCTAACTTACACAAAGGCTCTGAGAATCATTAATCATTTCTAAAAAAATAATACATGAATACTTTTTCCTACTCACCCAAGAACTTTCTGAACAATGAAAAGCACTTTGATTAAAAATGAAAGCCTAGGTATGATCAGGTTCATCTAAATTGCAGATGTGGTGCCATAAATCACCTCTACTTTCTCATCACCTCCCAGAAGATGAGAAAAAAATTAATCAGGAGGTTGTTAATCTGGGATAATATACTGCAACAGTGGTGCTTTAAATATGCTAAAAGCATAACTTGGCAAGCAGCCCTTCAGCTGATCTCTGAGTTTGAAGACCCTGAACAACCATACCCACTTACTTAGTACTTAGACACTGCCTGTGACCACTCATTTTTTAAGGATACCATTGGCAAGTATATGGAAAGATGAGAAAAACAGAAAAAGATGATACCTAATTACACTGACTTAATAGCAGAGACAAATGATCTACCTTAAACTAAATCCTGTAGCCTTCGTTTGAAGCATCATTTGATGACTACGGAGTTCATGCATATAGAAGTTGTTAATGTTAGCCCCACAGGACAAAAGGTAGCAAACCCCATGGAAGACTGAATGTGAAAACGGAGGTGCCCTCGCAAGTACAGGGAGCATGTATAAGGAAAGGTTATAACTTCCTCCAGAGATAGTGATCCATTATAAGCCCTGTGAAGATTTTACTCCCGAGGGCCACTCTACCACTAAAATTAGATTTGTTGTTTAAGAACTCTCCTGAGAATTCATTCATGGGAGACTGCCAAGCCATCAAGATTTAGGAGCTTAAACTTCAGCTTGTTCAGAAGCCATGTGGACTCCATTAAAATTTGATTTCTATCTAATATTGCTATAATATATGGAGAGCCTCATTTGATTTTGTCCTTTATCTTAAATTACTACTTTATTATTGTTATTATTATTTTCACTGCAGTATAATAAAATAATAATTAAAAAAAACATAGTACACATAATCCCCAGAATGTAGCGTTTCTACCCCATTTTGTAGTAGCTTAGAACTACTGTTATAGAAACATGCATCCATCCACAATATTTGAAACATAATTTGCATTTCTCTGCCTTTTAAAAAAATTGGTTGAATGTTCCATTCTGTGTTGTAGTATATTTTGCTGCTTTTAAAGAGCATAAGGTATACAATTTTCAAGAATTTTTTACAGCATTACTTTTGTTGCATTCAATTTCTAATGATTTTTAATGATTTTCTTTTCCAAGTTTTTTTTTTTTTTACTTTTTTTCTTCATATAACATTGATGAAGGAATCACTCAATATGAAGGATCAAGGAATATGACAGAAAGCTGGAATAAACATGAATTTGCCCCCCGCTTCTTCCCCCATAAAATCAAAGCCTGCGTTTCTGCATTTCTGTCCATTCTGGCTATTTATCTGTGATAATTTAATGGACCACTGACAAAACATAAATTATAATTTATATGATTTTATTACATAAAATAAAATATTATTCACTACATACATTATAAACATTGAAAATGAAACATTCCACATTCCACAAGGGAATAACAAAGCACTATGGAGTTTTTGAGGAGAGATCACCACATCCTCAGTAAATGATCCATGGTTTCAGGAGGGTAATTTGAGTCAGTTGTATAGGCTTGAATAGTATTTTGGCATTTTATTTTTGCTTTTGTTTTTATTTCAATCTCTGAAACAATGCTTCTTTATGGCCACAGAGAGAATGGGTCTCTCAGACCTCCAACTGGGAGAGCATAATTACCAAGGGCCCAGTGTCTGCACTCTGAAATCTGTTTCTGGGTATGTACATGCCCAGGGCACACTTCCCATGGGCTGCTCCCAGCCAAACATAGGAGGCAGCAGGGATCCTAAGAGAGACCCACTACTGGTAGACAAGGGACTCCTTGGACTAGCAACTTGGCTCATGGGCTCCACCAGTTCTTGTTGAAATTTCCCTTGAATGCATGATATTTCACTTTATGAATCCATGAGAGACTTTTTCCTTCAATTTTAGCCAGTCAATATTTACAGATATGAAATCGTATTTTGTTTTGGTTCTGGCATTATATTTCATGTAATGCTTTTAATTTTTACTATTTTCCACCTCGATCTCTTATTGTATAACCTCTGTGTATATATATTAATAATTGAATGGTCTATATATTCACTTTAGTAATTACATTAATAGCTGTGAGGTACAATGCACTTAAATTTCTATTGATTGACTCTCTACTATGAACAGTGATGAAATTAATACATTTTACATTCCCTCTTTCTCTCCTTCATCTGTATCTTCCAATTTTAGTTAATTGTATTGGTTTTTTTGTAGTTACCTTTATAACCTCTCTTATTGTTTATCTGGTGTTTAACCCTTGCAATAAAATGTAAGAGAAATAGTCATACCAATTCTATCCTCTTCTGTTTTTTTCTTATTTATATCATTTATATATAATCAGGGCTTGTAGTGTTTATAGTCTGTCCTGTATCAGAACCCTCAGTTATATTAGGCTGATTACTATAATTAAAAGATGTCAGTTCTCAACTTACTTCTGTTCATGAAGGAATAGCCAAGATTGGTTTTACACACTCAGCTTGAAAAAAATGAGACAAAATATATGATTCAATTGTTGTCTGACACATTGGACAACAGGCAGCACAGGTCAGTGATGCCGGAGGAAAGGGAAAAAAGGTCAGCCCCGTAATGTCACAGCTCTCTGTCTGGAATTTCACACACAGCACAGGGAGGCAGAACCTGGTGATCTTCCTGAGTTAAAGGGATGAGACAGAATTGGGAATTTGGGGAGATCAAAGTGTCTAGAATTCACAGGGCAGAGAACCAGACAGGAAAGAGCAGCAAGGAAAAGGCAGAGCTAAACCCTCCTCTCTGAGATTAATTCAATACAAGCTCATTAAACTATTGCATAATTTGTTAGAATGTAATATAATGACATGTTTGTAAATGCCAGAGAATTTTAATAAGATTTAAAATGTAATTTCCTTCCTCTTCTTTATATAGTGTTTAATTGAAGGTCTCTAATAGGACAGCTGCAACCATGGGAAAAGATTGTCATTCCCAGAAGAATATGAAGATACAAATAAGCTAGCAGTGTGGTCCTGACAGGTAACGGTAGAAAGAGGAAATAGAGTTTGAGCAGATGATGGCCAGATGGGGGGCTGCACCGTGTTAACAAGTCATTTTATCAGTATTAACAGCCTTCTGTTTTAGAGCTGAAGACTGAGGTTGGATCATAGAAGAAGTTTGTTCAAGGCTATAAGGCTAATGAAAAACTGCTTACATATCATGACATCACTAGCTTCACAGTTGGACACCCTCATTTTCATAGAAGAATGGACTTCAACAGAAAGAAGTTTCAGGTAGAAGAAAGCCATGGAGACTTCTTTTTTCTAAGCATGTGTAAGATCATTAAAAAAAAAAAATGAACGCTTCAGGGATGCCTGGGTGGCTCAGTCAGTTAAGCATACCACTCTTGATTTTGGTTCAGACCATGATCTCTGCGTAAAACCATGATCAGGTGTGTAAAACCAATCTTGGCTACTCCTTCATGCACAGAAGTAAGCTGAGAACTGACATCTTTTAATTATAGTAATTGGCCTACTAAAAGTGAAAGTTCTGATACAGAACAGACTATAAATATTACAAGCCCTGATTATATATAAATGATATAAATAAGAAAAAAACAGAAGAGAGGATAGAATTGGTATTGCTATTTCTATTACACTTTATTGCAAGGGTTAAACATCAAATAGGGTCATGAGATGGAGCCCTGCATCAGGCTCTGTGCTTTAAGAAGCTGGGTTGGAAATGGGAGAAAAAAGATATACTGGCATTAGAGGCATGAGCAGGTTCAAAGGAGAGTTATCTTGTTTGGTTTTGGATTATTTATTTTTTAAAAGTAAGATAGGAGTGACTTAGGTCTATATAGCACTTTGGAAAAGACTTAATCAATATGTAGAATTTTTTGGAAAGGGAGGGGGATGGGGGATGGGGTAACTCGGTGATGGGAATTACGGAGGGCACGTGATGTGATGAGCACTGGGTGTTATATGCAACTAGTGAATCATTGAACATTATATCAAAAACTAATGATGTCCTATGTGTTGGCTAATTGATTTTAAATTAAAAAAATAAAAAAAAATAACATACCAGGATTGGGCAGAAAAAAAAATAAAGGAAAACTCAGGGTCAAATTTTTACAGTAAAAGAGTTATTTTCAAATTAAAGCATTAGCAAGGGAGTCCAGCTTTCAGATCAACTTGCTCACTCGAAAGAGAAAAAGTAGTATTGATAGTTCAAATTTTTATATGGCAGTTGAAATTCTTAATAGAAAATAAATGGATCAGCTATGATAAAAGTCAGATATCCATGTTTATGGAAACATGGCATGCTGACCTTGCCATAAACTTGGAAATATCTTATTAAAAATGATTGGATCAGATACGATAAAAATCAGATATTCATATTTTTAGAAACGTAGTGTGGTGGCCTTGCCAAAAACTGGAAATACAAAAAATATATAAAAGAGAGTACAAGAAAGAGGAGTACAAGAGAGACAAGAAATGACTGGTACAAGGGAAGGGACAGAACATCTAGCAGAGCCTCGTCTGAGGAATGAGTTGGCCTCCAATGGGAAGTACAGAGCCCATCCTGATAGCTATTGCTCGTTCTCTAAAAAAAAAGTATAAAGCATTGGGGCGCCAGGGTGGCTCAGTTGGTTAAGCGACTGGCTTTGGCTCAGGTCACGATGCTGGAGTCCCGGGATCGAGTCCCCTGGCGGGCTCCCTGCTCAGCGGGGAGCCTGCTTCTCCCTCTGACTCCCCCCCCATGTGCTCTCTCTCTCTCTCTCATTCTCTCTCTCAAATAAATAAATAAAAAATCTTAAAAAAAATAAAAAAAGTATAAAGCATTTAAGAGTAGAATCTCTCTTCACTCTCTGACATATTCTCTTACATGGAAAACATAACTTAAACTATAATGAAAAAAGTACAAAGTATATATTGACTCAGGAAAGAAAAGTGTACATATATCTGTCTAAACTTGTATTATACTATGTAATGTTGATTTATTCATTTATAATATATATATTTATATTTAAGAATGCTCTGATAGAGTGTCAAATTCCTTAATTTCCCTTTTTCTAGATTATTTTTAAGGATCTAAATTTAAGCTTATCTATGTTTTTGAGAATGTTTACTTAATTACAAATACTGCATTGCTATTAAACTTACCATGATGCAGTTAGGAAGACTCTGTTTTTTTTTCCTCCACAGATTGGAATCTTATTAAATCTATAGTATTTTTATAAAGCGACATGTGATAATAAGATAAAGCAGCAGATGGAGCTCTAAAATTCATTAGTACTTAACTATTCTCCTGTCCCTTTTTATTGCTGAATATGAAGGAATTGGGGATTTCAGATACACATACAAATACACTTATTGTTCTGTTCCCTGAGAATTCTGTTTTTTTATAATTTTATTATGCATTCATTACAGGATGCTGGCATTTCCAAAATTAATGGATAGAATTATCTGACATTTAAGAAAATAATGACATGGTAATAAAGATTATTAGTAATTATTTGTATTTCAAAATTTATGCTTCAATGTTAATGTGTTATGCTGTATAGTTTTTTAAATGGCATGCATTGAAAATACATGAAAAATGGTTGTTTTATCTTTTATTTTCCTTTTTTAAGCTACAGTGAATAGTTGTCTGATAAAGTATAAGTCAACAGAAAATCAGTCTATGTATTACGGCTATTGTATCTTCAGGTTCACATGCAAGCTTATCTCCAACAATTAACTTAATTATGGAATTTCATCTCGCCCTCATTAAACCTTCTTTGACTTACTCCTTTGCAGGTAAAGTTAGCTGGTTTTCTTAGTGCTCTGTTATCATCAGCTGTAGCAATTTAATTGAGACTTAATATTTTAATTTTCTAACCCCCAATAAGAACTCTTTATATCCACAGCACCTAGCCAAGAGCCTGGCATGTGGTTTGTACTCAATAAATATTCACTTCATTGAATGACAGAAGGTGTGCATTTGGGGTGTAAGAGAGAACAACAAAAAGCAACTCTAGTTAAGTAAGGGACTTACAAGGAAAATAAGTGATGGAGAAGGAACTGTGGCAGATTTTTTTTTAAGTGCCTCATTTAAACCAATACTGACATAATTACCTTTGGTAAATAGAATAAAATTGGCAGCTTGAAAGTAACTCCAGACAAATTTTGAGGCCATAATAATAAGAGATACATTTATGACAGTCAATATCAAAGGTCAGGCAATTCACTTAAATGAGTGAAACAGAGCTGGTTACGACTATGGAAAACTGAGAACACATGCCATATATACAAAGGAGATGTCTACTCATCTCTGCTATGTGGAAATGTGGACTAAATATTCTAGATCTTCTAATCTTACAGGGGAAAGTGAAATAATAAATGTCACAATTTTACAAATTGTTAACTTCAAATTTTAAAAACAGTATCTGGTTTAAACCAATTATATCTGTGCATTTGATTTGTCCCAAAGAGAGTTTGCCATTCCTTGACTCAATAAGGCGATAGCAACGATGATGGAGAGGCAGTGGTGAATTCCAGAAACTAGGAATCAGATTGGGTAGGAATTATAACTGTGACACACATACATGCATACATAGAAATATACATTTATAGATACAGTAATATAGTATTTGAATCCAATTATTTGTCTGAACTATGGCAAATTTTCTGGTCTTCTTGTTTTGTCTTTACCTACTCCCTAATTTGTTTTAAGCCATATTTTAAAAGAATGCTCCAAAAGTTTTCTTTTCAAAATTGTTAGCTTCTCTTTTTATTTCACTCATTTCTCATTTAACATATATATATATGTTATTTCATTACAAAATTAATATATACTCCTTGACCATCCAAAGATATATCAAGGAAATCCCTCCTCCTGATTTTATTCCACAGAAACAACCACAAATTAACAACTTGATTTATATTCTTTGAAACTTTTATAAATGCATAATTCCTTAAATATATACAATACACTGTTTCATGAATAGTTGGATCCATTTTTATAATGTGTGTATATTGTATATCTTTATAGTAGCATATTATAATACAGTTCTGCAATTTTTTTTATTATGGATATCTTTCTACTATACAGGCACTTAACTTACTCAAAGTGAAATATACATAACCTGGAAAGAAGAAAAAAAGTAGGAAAAATTATAAAAACCGTACAAACATTTCTGTTCAATAAGCAGAATGTTTCTGCTTCAGTGTAGACAAGAATTGTCCTTCCATTCTTCTGTTTCCCTCTGTTGATTCAAGTTCCTAAGATCATTCAATGACTTTTGTAGTATGAGGTTCTCTAGTTTGATCTAGTAGTTAAAGAACGTATGTTGGGTAAAACACTGTCTTTATATAGAAATCAGCTGATTTATTCAGGGCCATTGCCCCCAATGTGACACTTTCCTGAGAGATTTCTAAGAATAATTTGGATTACAAGTAAATTTAGCTCTATACCCTAGCTGTAAAACCTAACTTCCTGCCAAGGCAATTATTTGTTATACGTTTTATAACTCTATTATATGTATTTACCTAATTATTTTTTAAAGATTTATTTGTTTGTTTATTTATGACAGAGAGACAGAGACAGAGAGAGAAAGACACAGAGAGAAAGAGAACAGGGGTGTGGGGAGAGGGGCAGAGGGAGAAGCAGACTCCTCACTGAGCAGGGAGCCCAATACTAGTCTTTTTTTTTTTTTTTTCTTATGTTAGTCACCATACATTACATCGTTAGTTTTTGTTTTTGTTTTTGTTTTTTATCATGTTATGTTACTCAGCATACATTACATCATTAGTTTTGGATGTAATGTTCCATGATTCATTGTTTGCGTATAACACCCAGTGCTCCATGCAGAACGTGCCCTCTTTAATACCCATCACCAGACTAACCCATCCCCCCACCACCCTCCCCTCTAGAACCCTCAGGTTGTTTCTCAGAGTCCATCGTCTCTCACGGTTCGTCTCCCCCTCCGATTTCCGCCCTTCATTTTTCTCTTTCTACTATCTTCTTTTTTTTTTTTTAACATATAATGTATTATTTGTTTCAGAGGTACAGGTCTGTAATTCAACAGTCTTACACAATTCCCAGCGCTTACCATAGCCCATCGTTATAGTTTCTGATGTGATGTTCCAGGATTCATTGTTTGCGTGTAACCCCCAGTGCTCCATGCAGAACGCGCCCTCTTTAATACCCATCACCAGGCTAACCCATCCTCCCACCCCCCTCCCCTCTAGAACCCTCAGTTTGTTTCTCAGAGTCCATAGTGTCTCATGGTTCATCTCCCCTTCCCATTTACCCCCCTTCATTTTTCCCTGATTTGTACCTCTGAAACAATACATTATATGTTTAAAAAAATAAAATAAAAAGAAGAAGAAGAAGATAGTAGGAAGCCAACACCAGTCTTTTTTTTTTTTTTAAAGATTTTACTTATTCACTTGTGAGAGAGATAGAGAGAGAACAAGCAGAGGGAGAGGCAGAGGGAGAAGCAGACTCCCTGCTGAGCAAGGAGCCCGATGTGGGACTCGATCCCAGGACCCTCGGATCATGACCTGAGCCGAAGGCAGACGCTTAACCATCTGAGCCACCCAGGCGCCCAGGAAGCCAACACCAGTCTTGATTGCAGGATCCTGAGATCATGACCTGAGCCAAAGGCAGATGCTTAAGCGACTGAAACACCCAGGTGCCCCTCTACATGATTATTTTTATCAGCAAAACAGTACTCCATTTTACAGATATCCAATGATGCATTTGCTGATTCTCTATGGGTATACGTTTACTTGTGGAGGACTAATGTCCCTCATTTCTGTTCTTTTGCAGGAATATCTTACCTATTCTAGGTACTTCTTCTAGGTGAATTTTATTAATTAAAAAAATAAATTAACTTTGTTAGCATTCTGAAGGGAAATTAAAAACAATAATAATTTTTACTATAATTTATTAAGTTCCTCTTCATGCCAAGCATTCCTGGCATCATTTAAATCTCATAACTCTATGAAGTAGACATTGCATTATTATTATGAATATTATACAAAGAAGAACATTGAGACTCAGAACCATTAAGTAACATCACCTGAGTTATATAGCAAGTGGGCATTAAGGCTAAGATCTGAAACCAAACATTAAAGCCCCTAACCTAGGGGCACCAGCGTGGCTCAGTCGGTTAAGTATCCAACTCTTGATTTCTGCTGAGGTCATGATCTCAGGGTCCTGACATTGAGCCCTGAGCCCAGGCCAGGCTCTGCACTCAGCAGAGAGTCGGCTTCCCCTCCCCTCTGCCCCTCCCCCTGCTCGAACACATTCTGTCTCTCTCTCTCTCTCTCAAACATAAATAAAATCTTGGGGGTGCCCGGGTAGCTCAGTTAGTTAAGCATCCAACTCTTGATTTCGGCTCAGGTTATGATCTCAGGGTTGTGAAATCAAACCCTGTGTGGGACTCTGCACTCAGCAGGGAGTCTGCTTGACTCTCTCTCCCTCTGCCCCCGCTCTCTCTCTTTCCCTCTCTCCAATAAAATAAAAATCAATCAATCAATCTTTAAAGCCCCCAACCTAAACCTTACTTCTTATTGGATTTTTATAGGAGGTGTATTATATTCTGCTTTGAATTCAAGAATTAACGTCTTTACAATGTTAGATCTTCCCATGTAGGAATGTGTTGTCTGTGCATCTTTTCTAGTGCCCAAATTCATAATAACAATAACGTAGTATCTGTCATTAAGGTATTGTGATTTTTCTATAATATGCACATACATTTATTCACCATTTAGATATGTTTTTATATATCATGACTTTCCATATCATTTCATGACTCTTTTGATCATTACAGTGACTAATTTTTTGCCTTAAAAGCAGGTTAATTTCAGAAATAAAACACTTTAATTAACTAGCAGTGAATTTAGCCTTTGTAAAAACAAAGCTACATTTCACTCTAGGAAAGCCTAAAAAATAAAGATGTGTTTAAAATGTTAGCAGGCAAAATAAACAGAAAAATGTGAATAATTTTAAAATATTTGCTAAATATTCATATTTAAATTGTTGATCTGATTTAAAAATTTCTCCAAAGTGAGGTACAAGTAAAGTGTTCCAAGCAACTCAAATCCTAACTAGAAACGACTGCCTTTCATTCTGGTAGCGTGATGCCCGTTTCCTTCCTACTACCACCAAATATCAGATTAAAGTATAATCACTCATAGGAAAAAGAGGCAATAAAGAACTTTAAAAACACAGTGACCACTAGGGGGCATGTTCCACTTTCTTATCAGAGACTGCACTAAATTCTCTCATTTTCAATTTTAGGTAGCCCTGATGAACAGGTCAAGAAGTTTGAAATCCATAACCACTATAAAAATAGCAAAAGAGTTTATCTGTATTATTGGAAGAGCAATTCATGCTTTTTAGAAACAACTTAATGTAATGGAAATGATAAAGACACGAATCCAAAAGCAATTTTTTATTAATACTTGGCAAATTTTGTCACAGTCACATACAAAGTTATGTTCATACTGCACCTATAATTTTCTAACATGAATATTTTTGAGTTTTCCTTCATACATTAATTGTATATCCTAAGCATTCCCATGGTATTACATTACTTGATTAAATTTAATTTCTTTTTTATATTCCATTTTATATCTATAGTTACATGGTGCTTAAACTTCCTTTTATTACTGGACATTTAGGCTGCTTCTGGTTTTCCATTAATACAAACCATATTCTAAAAAGTGTACCAGTAAAAGTATAAGTGCAGGCCAACCTGGATTCATGTCTCAACTATGCCACTTCCTCTGTGAAATGTGGGGCTGGTTATTAATCATTTTAACTCTCAGTGCTTTTTTTTTCTTTCTTAAAATGGTAGATAATAAATAGTATCTACATGGTAATTGCTGTATCCACATGAGTTAAAATCCATAGGAAAAAATGAGCTCACCATATAGAACATACTAAACACATGCTAGCTGGTATTATAATGTATTATTGTTATAATTTTTTTTTACTTGAAACTGCATTTCAGATTATTTCTCTAAAACAGATTTCTGGAAGTAGATTTGCTCATTCAAAAGTCAGTGATCCTTACTTCCAAATTGTTTTCCAACATGGTCGATCCAATTTATAATCTTTAAAGTTATTTTGAAACGTTAAGTTTCTTCATCAATACAAAAACAGATAATAACTCATTCAGAGAATAGCATGGTTTGAGAGCCGTTAGAATTCATGTTGCACTTCATTGTAAAAATGGCAAACATGCATCAGAAAGTATTATGTTTATCTGATTCTGATTTCATCTTTTTTCAAAACCTGATAATCTGAGTTTCATAAGTTCTGTGCAAGCATTTTATGTGTATATACACATGTTCTATTTTCTCAGGTAGGGAAAACAATAGTCCTCATAAATCTTAGAGAGTTCTGTGTCTCAAGAAAGGCAAAGAGCCATGAATTTAAACATAATCCTCCCAAAATATGGGACCTGTTACTCTGTGAGAAGAACTTCAAATATGTCTTGTTTCTTTGGGCCAGGTATGTTAATGAGTATAGACATATGGTATTAACTTTTGTCCTATTTCCTTTGACTTCTGTTGCCTATAGCCTTTCTAAAACCTAAAATTAGAAAGTTAAAGCATCTATTCAGCAATATGTTGTAAAATGACTATTATTTTGAAGCTCACCTTAAATATAACTAATTGGAGCCTTTAAAATAAGTTCCACCTACCTACTTTGGCTGCAATGCTTTCAATTAATAAATCTACTAAAAGTGTTTTATCACTCAGTTTGGAGACATGTCTGAATTTTTTTGGCCTTTTGACTAATTACATCTAATTAGAAGACATATTGAAATATAGAGAACAACACAGTTTACATTTCTCTTTCTCTTTTTGAGGGGCTGCCAACTACATATTTGGAAAGAGCTAATTAAGAACCAATTTCTTTTAGGTGCAAGTACATTAACTAGTCTATTTCTTAGTACATCCATATGTCCAGAAAGCAGAAAGCCTTGGAATTTGAATAGAAAACTAAAGGTAAACTAGTAAATAAAAACAAATAAACCAAAAGAAGTTAGTCCTACCTTTGGGTTTTGGGCATTAAAAAAAATTCTTAAAGTAGGTGAGCTTTTGACTGACTTATTTATATAACACTCTTAAAAGATTTGATTACTTTGAAGAGAAAGATGTG
Source organism: Callorhinus ursinus (assembly GCF_003265705.2). Taxonomy (NCBI): domain Eukaryota; kingdom Metazoa; phylum Chordata; class Mammalia; order Carnivora; family Otariidae; genus Callorhinus; species Callorhinus ursinus. Next base: position 9,838,088 of record NW_027397074.1, on the reverse strand, counting down.
GTTTCCTTAAAAGGATTTTCCTTAATCTTCACTCTTCCTGGGGCTTTCTGCATTTTAGATAAGAATGTCAGCAGATGTTGGCAGGAATGTGGAGAAAGGGGAACCCTCCTACACTGTTGGTGGGAATGCAAGCTGGTGCAGCCACTCTGGAAAACAGTATGGAGGCTCTTCAAAAAGTTGAAAATAGAGCTACCCTATGATCCAGCAATTGCACTACTGGGTATTTACCACAAAGATACAAATGTAGGGATCCGAAGGGGTACGTGCACCCAATGTTTATAGCAGCAATGTCCACAATAGCCAAACTGTGGAAAGAGCCAAGATGTCCATCGACAGATGAATGGACAAAGAAGATGTGGTATATATATACAATGGAATATTATGCAGCCATCAAATAGAATGAAATCTTGCCATTTGCAACGACATGGATGGAACTGGAGGGTGTTATGCTGAGTGAAATAAGTCAATCAGAGAAAGACAGGTATCATATGACCTCACTGATATGAGGAATTCTTAATCTCAGGAAACAAACTGAGGGTTGCTGGAGTGGTGGGGGGTGGGAGGGATTGGGTGGCTGGGTGATAGACATTGGGGAGGGTATGTGCTATGGTGAGTGCTGTGAATTGTGCAAGACTGTTGAATCACAGATCTGTACCTCTGAAGCAAATAATACATTACATGTTAAAGGAGAAGAAGCAGCAGCAGCAGCAGCAGCAGCAGCAGCAGCAGCAGGAGGGGAAGAATGAAGGGGGGAAATCGGAGGGGGAGACGAACCATGAGAGACTATGGACTCTGAGAAACAAACTGAGGGTTCTAGAGGGGAGGGGGGTGGGGGGATGGGTTAGCCTGGTGATGGGTATTAAAGAGGGCGCGTTCTGCATGGAGCACTGGGGGTTACACGCAAACAATGAATCATGGAACACTACATCAAAAACTAATGATGTAATGTATGGTGATTAACATAACATAATAAAAAAAAGAATGTCAGCTGGGCTATGTGAAAGCTCCTTACAAAAGGAGCAGATTAAAGGTCTGAAATACAAATAATTATTGAAAAGTAAGTTGCTGGACACTTCCATTCTTCTCTGTTTCAACTTTGAGATAGGCAATGACACCACTGGTAAGAGAAAGTAGACCCTTATCTATTCAATTTAGAGTTCTTACTGAATTTGATTACTTGTTTCCCATCTTATTTATTGATACCATAAAGATACAGTCCTAGGAGAAAAGATTGTAAGTGGAAAGTACAGCATGCCGATCAGGAGAGTTTTATGGAAAACTAGATCAAGAAACAATTCACAGGTCCCAAGTCTCTTCTTGTTATCTATTTGGGAAAAGAAAGAAAGAAAGGAAGGAGGGAAGGAGAGGGGAAGAGAGGAAGAGAGAGGATAGAACCAAAGACATTTCCATGACATCAGCAACAAGTTAACCATTTATTGAATCTCTTTCACCAAGCCGAGAATTTAGAGTAAATACCGTGACTCATTAGGCAGTGACTCAGCAGTGAACTTATGAAGATAAATTTAATATAATTTGGAACACTAAAGAATGAAAATAAATGTTCTACACTAACTTATCTGATAAGATATATTTAAGTAAAAATGGGGCACCATATTACTAGTAAATCACAAAGCAAGAGACTTGCCACTGTCTCAGATCTTTTCTATCTCCTTCCAGTTATAACTGAAGAAAGTGTGTTATGAAAGGTGCTCAGTAAGTCAGGTTTCCTGTCCTTTTAACATCACAGCACCTCCTTGGAGATGAACCCAAGCGAAAGTGAAAGGCTTCCTCTTAGAATTTCCCCATAAGTTCTCATGTTCTAAAAGTAAGACTTTTTTTCCCCCCTAAGAGATGTTCCTTTACTAGTGAACAGAGGTTACCATAGGGTCTTGGAAATGAATCACCTAAATGTAAGAAGTTACTTGTTCAAACTGAAGTTATTAACCTATCCCCACAGTAGCCTTATGGCAACCACCCCAGATTTTATGCATAAGCACAACTGTCTTCTTTAATCTCAGTGCTAAGGATATCCAATAAATGTTTGTTAAATGAATGAATAAATGTTCACAAATATAAAATACATAGCCCCTGCCTGAGTAACCACATTTGTCTCTTAAATTATTTAAAAACTAGTGACCGCATGCCCTTATTAAATTATTCCTATCAAGTTTGCATGCTTCCATAGTTTCCTAACTTCAAAATAGCTGTGTAAATGCTATCCCTCCCCACTTGGATCTGGAAAAATATACTTTTTGTTTTTTTAAGATTTTATTTATTTATTTGAGAGAGAGAGCGAGAGAGAGCACACAAGCATGGGGGAGGGGCAAAGTGAGAGGTAGAGGGAGAAGTGGATTTCCCACTGAGCAGGTAGCCTGTGAGGCCATCCCAGGACCCTGAGATCATGACCTGAGCCAAAGGCAGACATTTAACTGACTGTGCCCCTGGAAAAATACACTTTTAAAAATATTTATAAATGCTTACTTTTTCACTGTTCTAGGTAACCCTTATAGAAAATATAAATTTCCAACATAATTCATTATTTTTATTTTCACTTTATTCTCCTAATTAGAATGATGCCTTAAAACTCTGCATACACAGCCCCCCAAACACACACATCCACACACATGTGTACACACAATTTTAGAAGAAATACACCCCTCACATGGGGAAATTTTTAAGACTCAGCCTACCTTGCATTCCAGGAAACAGAAACCAAGGGTTTGAATTTACATACACATTGACCTAAGACTTTCTAATCAAACCAAACTCCCTTAGATATCTCTAGGCATCCAGAGAGGGTTGAGAAGATCTAATACTGGCTAAAGAGAGAAACCATGATGAGAAGAGCAGAAACTGTTTTCTGAAGAGGAAATGAAAAGAAGGATTGTAAATCCCACATTGAGCATATCTGGGGAAGAGCCAAAAAAGATTCATATGAAGACAATTCTTACCTGGAGTTTTATGGGATGGTGAAAAACAACTAAATAGGATTAAGGTATATCATAGCATATAACAAAACTCATGATTAAAGGGATGGAATTGAGTAAGGCCTGGAACATAAATACTAAGCCACATTTACTTAATATCAAAGAAAGTAGAATAGTATATATACAGCCATAACACTAATTATAATTTAAATAATTTTCAGTCTTTCAATTTATAGTGGAGAGAAACTAAATATGAAGTAGAAAGTTTTCAATTGCCAAGAGAACTCTGAGTCCCTTCAGAATGATTACTCAGGATTAGAATTATAGCAGTTTAAGCACAGAATATTAAAAAAAAATAATAAAGCCATTTTAATTTAACACATATATATGAGGCATTCTAATTCAGATATGAATTTCAGAGATGCAAAAATATTTTCCATATCTGTAGAAAACCAGTGTCTACAGTTTATCTTATTGGTCATGGTTGTATGTCACTTAAATTCTACGTTAAAAAAAAAGAGCTTTCTAGTTGTTGATATCAGAGGCATTTATTTTCTGTACAGAGGCTAGGTCTACTTTTTTTTTTTTTATTGGAACAATCTTGAGTTTCATTTAATTCTCCCATCATTATTGTCACAAAATCACCATGAAGCCCTCCTAATGTACTTTCACACGTTCCAAGAAGAATCAGTCCCAGTAAAGAGGTATCTTTTATTTAGGGATTTAATTATTGTATAGTAGAGAAAATGCAAGTACTTGTAAGATGTCATTCTGTCTTTAAATTATGTTGTTCCCCCATGTTAGATTGCTTTTTTTGTCTTTAAATTAACATCTTAAAATGTTATTTTACATTCAAAGGTTATCTTTTAAATATATCACATTTATCTTTTTTTAAAGCTCTTTTTATTTCTTTGGTTCTTTTTTTAAAGACTATTTTATTTTTAAGAGCAGTCTTCGGTTCACAGCAAAATTGAAAGGGATTTATATTTTCTATATACTTCCTGCCCCAATGCATGCATTACCTCCCCATTATCAATTTCCACCACCAGAATGGTACATTTGTTACAACTGATGAATCTGCATGAACACATCATAGTTGCTCCAAATCCATAGTTCACCTTAGGGTTCAATCTTGGTGTTGGTAGATTCTATGAGTTTGAACAAATGTATAATGACATGTATCTACCATTACAGTGTCATACAGAAAAGTTTCACTGACCTAAAAATCCTGCCTATACTCATCCTTTCCCCCACCCAATCCAACCCCTGGCAACTACTCATCTTTTTAATGTCTCCATAGTTTTGCCTTTTCTAGAATGTCATGTAGCTGGAATCATACAGCAGGTAGTCTTTCCAGATTGGCTTCTTTCACTTAGTATTTTAAATGGTTTTTTTTTTTTTTAAAGATTTTATTTATTTATTTGAGAGACAGAATGAGAGATAGAGAGCACGAGAGGGAAGAGGGTCAGAGGGAGAAGCAGACTCCCTGCTGAGCAGGGAGCCCGATATGGGACTCGATCCCGGGACCCCAGGATCATGACCTGAGCCGAAGGCAGCTGCTTAACCAACTGAGCCACCCAGGCGCCCTTCTTTCACTTAGTATTATTAAATTTCCTTCATGTCTTTCCATGGCTTGATAGCTGATTTATATTTAGCACTGAATAATATTCTACTGTCTGGATGTATCATAGTTAATTTAAACCATTCATCTGCTTTAGGACATCTTAGTTGTTCCTAAGTTTTGGCAATTAACAAACAAAGCTGCTATAAATATTTGTGTGCAGATTCTGTTTATTTGTTTTTTTGTAGCCAGATTTGTAGTTGTCCTTAAGAAGATAACAAATCAATGCATATTAATAATAAATTCAATCAATTCTTAAGTATAACGGGTAAAATATGAGAGTCCTTCCACCCTCCAACTGTTGCCCATCCTTAGTTCTGCAACACTGAAGTTACCTACTCTTAATATTTGCATTATACACAGGCCAAACATATAAAAAATTATTTTTAGTATGGCAGGGTAATTCAAGAACAAATGAGAGAAAGATACTGAGATCTCAAAAATTTCTTTCAGTGTGGAGAAAAAAATGCATTTAAACCATCTGAAGTAAAGATTGATAGATAAGGTATCCAGGTATATTATATAGATATATCTAGTTTACCTAGCTGTATCCTGTTTATACAGTTATATCCTGGACAAATGTATGACTCGTCAAGATATATTGTCAGGACATATCTAGTTTGTCTATTCTAGCTCTTCTAGATACATTCTAGAAAATAGTTAATGAGAAAAATACTAGAAATCTTCTCAGCAAAAACAAAATAGTGTCTTTATTTTCTTAAATAAGTAATTTAAAATAGTGAGACACTAACATATTATTTTTTTAAATAGTTTCATTCTGCCTACCCTTTTCAATAACAAAAAGTATTTCATAACCCAAGATAACATTTCTAGGAAATAAAGGGTCATCAACAAAATATTTTTTGTAATGTTGTGATCATGTTTATAATTTAATAATATTGAGGCCTTAATGCTTATTTTTAAAGTTAGGTTTTAAAATAATTTTGAGTTATATTTTATTTTTATTTTTTTAAATTTTGAGTTATATTTTAAAAAGAACAAGAAGCAAGAAGTCCTATAAGCGTTTGATATTCAATAATTTAATAGACTCATGATTTTCCTTTTCTCTTGGAATCTTATTTATTTTACTTTAACGGCAATATTCCTTCTCTGACTTATCAGTTCATGGGTTCTTAATACCAACAACTTTCCAGGCCTCAAGAGAATTCTTAGTTCTTTTTCTACAGTTCACCTCATCATTTGCTAACCGTATTTCAACAAGCTACTATGTTTACTTTTCATCTCCTGCTTCAGAATTTTCTGTGGTTTCCCTTCTTTCCTTGTAGAAGTTTTACAAATAAATCTTCAGGCTATTAGAGCATAATGTCTTCTTTTGAAACCTCAGAAAAATACTTATATACAGTAAAAGACTGGCTTTCTTATTATATTTGGGCAGAAAATATCAAACAAAGGAGACCATTTTAGCCACAAAAAAAGTAAATTTAGCTTAAGAAAAAAATAAAGTGGTAAGAGTCCATCTAATTTCAGAAGAAAAACATCTCAAAAATAAAAGTCTAACAAGAAAACATTAATTATACCTGTTTCATAATGACTGCAAGTGTGTTATTAAACATATATAGCTGTCCAAATAAAGTATTTTGAACTGTTTTTTAATAAATGCAAAAAAAAAAAAGATTCTCCAAAAGTAGCTAAGATGTCTACAGTGATCTCCATAACCCGGCCAGGTCTACCCAATGACCCCACACCATACTCGTCACTCTCACCCACAGGTATTCTCTTTGTACCTCATGTAGGCCAGCTACTGTCAGCACCTTTGCGCTTTGCTGTCTATTTCTCTTGTGACTTCCTTTCCCCAGGTATTTGCACTGGTGACATATTCTCCTCATGCAGGATTTAGCTCAAGTTTCATTTCCTGACCATATTCTCCAACTAACTTCATTGATATTGGTTTGCTCTCCTTCCTTTTACTCTATTTTACTGTTTTAATAGCAATTATATCTTCCTGAAATTACAATGCTCATTTAATTGTCTGTTGCCTGTGTTCTCCCAAGATTTAATCTTTATTGTGTTATCTTTTTATCTTATTCCTTTTGTATAGCCCACTTCCAGAAAACTGAAGGCCACATAGTAGTTATTGGACACATACTTTTATGATTATTTTAGTCCATTAATGCTTTTAGCAGTTTGACAGCATTAACTCTCCTTGATTGAGCATTGAGGATCATAGCATTTTAAAAATCAAAGGACTTTACATTCATAGAGACCAGTTATCTTTTCAATGTTAGTGTCTAATTTGAATAACCTTCCCAGGTTGAATTTCCTATAATGGAAATACCTTCTAATAAATGTCTTTCCAATATTATTATAAAGTTATTTCACACAGTAAAACAAAATTAATTTATTAATTCAACAAATATTTTATTTATCTAATTTCAGAAGAAAATTATATGCCAGGCATTATATGCCAGGGAATGTTCTAGGGGTTGGGATATATGTTTATTTTTAAATAATCTCCACACCTATTGTGGGGCTCAAACTCAGAGTCCCGAGATTGAGTCGCATGCTCTACTGACTGAGCCATCCAGGCATCCTGGGATATATTATTGAACAGAAAAACAGCAATAAAAAAAATTCTTGTTTTCATGAACCTTATATTCTAGAGAGGAGAGATAAACACATGTGTAAGTGGCAGAGTATATGAAAAGGTGACATGTAGAACAGGATGAGTGTGATCATCGTATCTATAGGGTCAGGAAAGGTTGAAATTTTAAAGAACATGTTCAAAGCAGATCTTAATAAAATGAGGGAGATGTGTATAAAAATGTGGGGGTCATTCCAGGCAGAGAGAATTGTCAGCATAAAGACCTTAAAGTGGGAAAAGAGCCAGGATCCATGGAGAAAAAGCAAGGAGGCTAGGATGACTAGAGTTGCATTAGTGAAGTGGAGAAAAGAGTAGGAGGCAAGGAATGAGTGTGTGTGTGTGTGTGTGTGTGTGTGTGTGATGTGAGGACATTTTAGGATGTTGTTGGATATTGTAAGAACTTTAGCTTTTACTGTGGGTTGGCTTTGTACAGTGCAAGTAATGATGTTATCTGTTTTATGATTTAAAAAGAATACTCTGGGGGTGCCTGGGGGCTCAGTTGGTTAAGCGGCTGCCTTCTGCTCAGGTCATGATCCTGGGGTCCTGGGATCGAGCCCCACATCCGGCTCCCTGCTCAGTGGAGAGCCTGCTTCTCCCTCTCCCTCTGCCTGCCACTCTGCCTACTTGTGCTCTCTCTTTATCTGTCAAATAAATAAATAATATCTTTAAAAAAATAAATAAAAAATAAAAATAAAAAGAATACTCTGGCTGTTGCATAGAGAATATACTGTGGTGATCAAGAGCTGGAGAAGGGAAGCCAATTAGGAACATACAATAGCAATCCTCAAGGAAGATGACTGCAGCTCAGAGCACAGTGGTTGTGGTTCCGTTGGTGAGAAATAGCCTAATTCCAGATATATTTTGGAGGGAGAATCAGAAAAACTTTTTGTCATATAGAATGTGAAGTGGAGGGGAAAGAGAGAGAGAGAGAAGTCAAAACTGACATCAAGTTCTTGACCTTGGACACTGGTGTGTCCAAGTCCAAGATAAACTGAAAGGTCAAGATTGAGCTCAAGGAAATTAGTAGGGAGGCTAGTGCACCAGTCTAACAGGTAACAAGAAATCTAAACTAAGGCCATGAGAGCAGAAATAGAGAAGAGAGTAGATTTAAGCTTTATTTTGGGGTAGAACAATAAGAAAAACACTAACCAAGTTAACAATAATAAACATTTACTGAGCACATACTATGTGCCAGACTTTGTTGAAGACACTTATATGTTAATATATTTAAACCTAATATAACTAATAAAGCAAGGTACTATCTAAGGCAGTTTGCTCATAAGAAGAAATGCCAAGAATTGGTAACTAATTCAGTGTGTGTGTGTGTGTGTGTGTGTAGGAGATGGAAGTGGTGGTATTGATTGATTCACAGAATCCCCATGAAGAAAATTTTGAGAAATATTTCCTTTTTTGGGCAATTCCATTCATCTTGCTCATCACCACCAGATGAATTTTCCTCAAGTACAACTCTGGTTATGTCTACCTTTTCCTCAAGAAACATGTAGAACCCCTTATCACCCATAGGACAAAGGTCACCCTTGTTATACTAGAACCCATAATTTTGGAATAAACAATCTTTCTAAATTCATTTCCTCTATCACTTTCCTCACATCTCATGATTCAATGAAGAGCAATAATCTCTTTCCATTCACAAGCCTTACAGTTTCCTATTTCAGTATATTTCTAACTAGGAAGCACTTTACTTGTGACCTTTCTCCTCAGTGTTTGCCCTCCTTCCAGACCCAATCTAACTGACACCTCCTTCTTGAAGTCCTCTCTGATCAAACTCATGCCTTTGACTTACCACAGTATTTTAGGTAAAATTGTTTTTTGGCTCCTTATTATTTTTTTATATTGAATTAGCAGTATTCATTCAATAACATCCTTTCTAAGTATAAGTAGAAATTTCAACAAAGGGAGGCAATGTACATTCTAACAAGAAGACATATGATAAACAAAGTAATAATGAAATTCCAAAAAATTTAACTAAAATGAAACAAGTTACATGCTTAAGGTCACATAGGTAGTATGTGATGGAGCTGCGATCTTATCACTATATTACCATCTCACTATACTATATTGTAACATTCCTTAGTAATCTGAAAACAGTTCCTTATGACAAACTTTCTTTGTATGTTGGAGTAACAGGGGATGATGCAGGGACTAAACCATCAAATAACTTAAATGCCATAGACTGTTTGGATTTGATCCTGACATTAGATGGGAGAAATGTGAGGGTAACATAAAATCCCTCCTGTGTATGTTTGGACTGTGCCCCGCACAAGGGCATCACAACACCATGGATGTCATCTTATCATGTACATTCACACCCTGGATAAGCTCTCACAGAGCTTAGAGTAGGTGTGGATAGTTCTATCCCTCATGACTGAGTTGTTGAGGGAGAAGTTTACACTGTATAACTCTATGCTGTATAAATGGCCACACACATGCTCAGGAGAACATGGACACACAGATTCATTGGTAAAATCAAGTGAGCTCAGCTGTTCCCTGTCTGGACCATACTGAAACATCCCCAAAGTCACTTTTATTTCCTGCCTGCTATAAACATGATGCTACATGGGGTGGAGTAGGATGTAAAGTGTGCTTGCTACTGACAATATGTGTGCCCTTATAGGGGAGAAGCATTGTGAGTGGGCAAGTCTGGGCACATGGGGACCTATGCACTCTGATAATATCCCCAGCATCAAGATATCGTGTTGTGCAAGAATATTCTAAATTTACTATAAGAAAAAACAATATGTATGTTTGCATCTATTTATCTATACTTGAGGAAGAACAGCTTCTAAATTTCACAAAGGTACCAAATGGACTAGAGGCATTCCCAGTAATGTAATCAAAAGTGAACTATTCAGGTCTTTAACTCCTTCTACAGGTAAGTATTAAGCTCCGAGTCCAAACAATACATCTGGAGATGCTGTGAAAGATGAAGTAGGCAGAGTTTACAAAATACAGACAGAGAAATTAAAAGGATATTACAGAGTCTAGGTGGACAGGAGAGGAACAATAGAAATAAAGAAGAGGACCAGATTTCCCAGATACCTCAGCTAAATTTGACAGGCCCTGATAGTTATTTGAATGAATATGATGTTGAAAAGGGGCACAGGAAAGGCAAGGGATGAAAAAGAAAAGGATTACTAAAATTCCAATTTCCCGTTTGCAGTCACTGGGGGAAATGATGGCAAAAATCAAGGCAAAGCAGTTTTGGTGTGCCAAGGGATACCATAAATGCCACTTTTAGATATACTGTGCTTGTATCTATGGGTTATGTATTTACTGAAATATATTTGTGTTTGTGTGTATAATGAATGCATGAGTTTCTCTGCATTAAACAATCAAGAAACTTGGTAAGCACTTACGTAAATTTTCTCCATTGATTTTCACAAGAGGTCATTTTATAGATGAAGAAATTTACCAAAGCCACCAATTGGAAATAGGGTTAAGTCAAATTTTAAATTTAGAAAATTTGGCTTCTAATCGAATCTTAAACTTTAATACACGATACTAAATATATAATTAAAAAGAACAGGTGTGATATTTGCCAAATCGATGGTAAATAACATAAATGCTATTTAAGTTAGAGGAAGGAGATGGGCAGAAAACAGTCTACGTAGACTTTTCAGAATACAAGGTACTTGAAAAGTCAACTTTTTATATAACTGGTCATACTGACACTCATTCCCAACTGAGGAAAAGTATGATGAAAGAAGTATAAATACTCAAGTGAGACATGGATAAAAAGAATAGTTTTGTGGTTGTTGTTGAAGTTACCAATCTGGTTGGCATTAGTTGGACATAAGGTGTTACAAGTAGTTTGAAGCCAATGACAAAAGAGTTTTGTATTTCATATTAAGAGGTTGGATTTTATCCTGTCAGCACAGAGAGACAATGAAAGTTTTTGCGAGGGAATGACAAGATGACATGGTGTTTTAGTAATCTGCCAACAATGCAGGAAATGATGAGGAAAGAAGAGAGCTGCTAAGACCAGGTAGAAAGCTATTCCAATGACACAGGGATTTCATTGATTATGGATGTGATACCAATATGGTACAAGAGAGGTGAATAATGTCATGCAAGACATTAAGAAGGAAGAACCAATGAGAGTGCTGACTTTCTGGGTGGGGTTGAAGTATGAAAAGAATAGACTAGAAGTGAAAGAAAAGGTTCCCCAAAGGCTGGGAAAACAGAAGAATTAACAACATTCACAGAAATCGTAAAGAAAGAGAGAAAGAGAAACAGAGAAGAAGAGAAAGAGTATTTAAAGAACAATTTTGAAAAAAAGGAATCTGTGGTAATGGAAAGACAGAGGAGACAGATCCAGCCCAGATCTCTCATCTCAGCAGTGCCTCAGCTCATCCTCAGCCACGCCTTTTTATTCACAGAGTTTAAAACCATCAAAAGGAAGCCTCTTAACATCTTCACATTGATTTTGGCAAGCTGATCTGTATGTGTATTCCTCCTTTTCTCCTTATCTAAGGATTATGTCCTGGAACCTGTTTTCCCCAGAGACTTTACTCCATAGATTCTCTTTTCTTTCTGGGATTTTCCATCTTTCCATTCCCTCTGGTTATCTCTAATTAGCATTTCAAAGGCATGGATTTCTTCCATTGTAGGTTGAAAAACATAAAACAAATCATAACATCTAACCCTTAACTAACCCCTTCCTCTGAAACCCCTCCCCTTTCAGCTACAGGTCTCTCAGATTCTTTTATTAAAAATCTAAATACTTACTGTCTGATGTGGACGCATCTCACTCACCCCTCCCCCCACTGCCATCTACAATGCCTTCCTACAACTCCACTGCAACTTCTCCCAGCAAAGCTTCACGTGATTGCCTTTCTTCCAATTCTAGGAGGACTTCCAGACCAGATCTTATTTGATATCTTAGCAAGATTTGATTCTCTTTTGTGAAGGGCTTTCTTTCAATCTTGGGAAATCACAATGGCTTGCATCCCACCCTTTTGTTGGCCCCTTTGGTCTCTCTGTATCTGTACCTTAATGGTTTGAGGTTCAGGGCACAGTACTTTGCATCCTTCTCTTCTAACTCTGTCTACTCTCCCCTCATTATCTTGTCCACCCCTTTGGCTTCAGATACTCTGTATTGATGAACCCATTATTTTCTCTACTCCATTCCTCTCATCGAGGGTCCAGAGCCATATACACCCAGTGACTGCATGGAAATGAGTTCTGGATTTTTCTTACAGGTACCGTGTACTATCTAGTAGGCCAAGCCAAAATGTTTAACCCCCACCACACGACCAATTAACCTTTAAGTCTTGCTTAAAGATAAAATACTACATGCCCAGGTAACTTGGAATCTACATAATTTTTTTTTGAAGCTTTGAAGTACATTTTAAAATTTGCTAGAAATTTTTGTCTCTATAGATATAGCAGTTAAACTTTGGAAGAACTCTACTTGTTTGGGCAAAATTACCAGAACTAATTTTTTTTTTTCTTCCCTAGAATCATTCCGTATGTTACATAAACATAAAGCAATTTCTCATCCATTGTAGTGGGAAAAAAATGAAGTTCCTATTAAACTCATACTTAAACAGTAGAACTTAAAGCTTATTGAAATATTATTTTCAAACATTGGGCTCCTATTTAGCAAAACTGCTTCCCTTCAGAGTGAGAGAAATCTTTATTGTTTTTGTTTTATGGGGATTTTTCCCCTTAATTTTAAAGATTTTATTTATTTTATTTGACAGAGAGAGGCACAGCGAGAGAGGGAACAGAAGCAGGGGGATTGGGAGAGGGAGAAGCAGGCTTCCCACCGAGCAGGGAGCCCGATTCAGGGCTCGATCCCAGTACCCTGGGATCATGACCTGAGCCGAAGGCAGATGCTTAATGACTGAGCCACCCAGGTGCCCCATCCCTTAATTTTAAATATATATTTTGATGTTACTGTCTCTGAAAAGTATGATTCATGGAAACGAGGGGTGTGTGGGTGTGTATGTATGTTTGTGTGCATGCATGGCTGTGGGTACATGTGCATGTGAGTGCATATGGGTGTGTGTATCATAGTTAGGAGTTACCTGGAGAAGACAGGAAGTAGAGAAATAATGACAGCAGGAACAAGGTGGAGAAATATCTTTATCCCATGTAGGTGGTGTAATCTTGAATGAGAGAGTCATATCTCTCCTCTTCTATACTGAAACTCCACATGTCTCCTTATTCCACGTGGAGTAGAGCTAAGGTTCTCTGCTTAACAGGTCCCACACCCTTGTGGTTTTATCAATAAGTATTTTCCCCTACTGTCTTGGTCAGTTCAGACTGCTATAACAGGTTGTCGTAGACTGATAGCTTAAACAACAAACACTTATTTCTCACAGTTTTGAAGGCTGAAAGTCCAAGGTCCTAGTGTGTTCAGGTTCTTGGTGACGGCCCTTCTTCTGTTTCACAGACAACTACCTTCTCCCTGAATCCTCACATGGTAGAAAGGAAAAACTCTGGTCCCTTCATCTCCTTATAAAGGCACTAATCCCATCATGGGGGCTCTACCTTTGTAACATAATCTAATCTTAATAATCTCCCAAAGGTCCCTCTAAATACTGTCATGTTGAAGATTAAGGTTTCAACATACAAATTCTGGAGAGATACAAATATTCAGTCTATATCACCTACTGTTTTTAATGTCTACACTATAAGCAGGAATATAAAAAAAAAGAAAGGAAGCTTTTGTTAATTAGAACATCCTTTCCATAAGTATTTTTGTCTTTGCTGAAGTTATATTGAAATTTCCACTCAACTGTCTAGGAAATTTAATCAATGCACTTTGCAGTTATAGACAGGAGACTGCATTCCAATGCAGATTCTGTCACTAAGTAGATATGAGTAACTGAGGAAGTCATTTAGCTTTTTTGACGCTTTAGTTTCCTCTTCTGCAAAATGAGAATATTTAGCTGGGTGTTTTCTAAGAAATCCTTTATTTATATAGTTCTCATTATATGGTTCAAAACTGTATCATGCACCATTCAATTGTCAATAAAATATTTTATCAGTGCAATTACTTTACTTCTTAAAGCTCCACAAAAATAGACAATTTTACCAATAACTATTTAGAAAACAGTATTTATGGTACAATATTTTTAAAAGTTTTTTTTTTAAAGATCTTAAAGAGTAGGGGTAGAAATTGAGATTTTTCACTTGTGCTAATTGCTCTTCAAAATAGTGGAAACTCTCCTCATGCCAAGGAGCCAGGAGTCCTGCAAGCTATAATATTAGTCCAATCTGTGCTGTGAAATAATCTCATAAGCACAGTGCTGGTAGGGGGGTTGTATGCCTCTTTGTGATGTGGCTCTGGAAATCTTATAGGATTCTAAGATTGAAAATAATTGCCTTTTAATGCCAGTGCAGTTTTTGGCAGGAATGCCAAGTAGAGAAAACAGCACATGGCAATTTGATAAGGATGAATATCCTCTCAGACAGGGACATATATGATCACTTGAGTTTTCCTTCCCCGACAAATGAGTTCCAGCCAAAGCATAAAACTCCTTTAAATATTACTGAATGCTGGTAAGTCAACAATTCAGACTCTTACCAGAAATACCTGAAATCTAAGCTAATAAAATATTTTTCTATTGTATGAATTCTCAAATTGTGTATCAAAGGGAAAAAATAGTTTCTTAATTGAAAGGCTATATGTTATAGGCACAGTCTATAAACTTAGCAAACGAGTCCAAATACTTTCTCTTCTGTGCCACCTATGCCCCCCTTAGATACCACAGTCGTGCTCCCCAAATCACACTTTATAAACATGTCACAATCAGAACTGACAAAGATGCTAAGACGCCTTAGTGGCTTTGTTAAAGGCTTTCACATAAATAAATACACTATACAAAAATCAAGTGAAAACTGAAATGTTAGCATCATCTAAACTGTCCACTTTGTCAGTAATGTCAAATTTGTTCTGTGTTGGGGCGGGGTATAGCAATTCATAAAAGACAAGGAACCCTTTTTAAAAACAAAAACTGTATGTTTATATATGCAAAATGGAAACATAAACACTGGTTTTTTTAAACAATTTAGGAAATGCTTGGTGATATGCAAGTATACAAGGGAAAAGAATAATATAAGTACACAGGGCTGGGACTAGGGTGAGCATAGTGAGATATTCACGTTGGGAGCAAAATTTAAGAGAAAACCTTAATAATCAAGATAAGTAATATTTAATATAATATTTTTAAAATAAAAATTAATGCTAAAATTCCATGATAAAATCTAAAAAAAATAAATAAAAAACAGGATCGCTATTTCTGATTTTTCCTTTTGTCTAGGCTTGGTTTAGAACTGCAAACATTAAGCACATTTTTTTAAAGATTTTATTTATTTATTTGAGAGAGAGAGAGAGGACAAGCAGGGGGAGGGGCAGGACTCCCTGCTGAGCAAGGAGCCCAATCCTGGGCTGGATCCCAGGACCCTGCGATAGTGACCTGAGCCAAAGGAAGATGCTTAACCAAGTGAGCCACCCAGGCGCCCTAATTACCTTTTAATCATATATTTCAGAGCTTAGAAAAAGTGCAGAACTTAAAAGAGTCTAGCTTCAATATAACATTCTAATATTGTCCTTTTTTGGCACTAAACACATTTTGCAAATATAGACTATAGCCTAAAACATTTATATTCTAAATATATTAGTTGTCTCTCTTCAAGTGTATGCTAAGATCTTTCAGGCAGAGGTCATGTCTTAAACTTTTCTTATTTCACATGTTGTCTCATAGTATTATACCTATAATGGTTGCTTGATAATCCTTATTAATAAGCAAGTTAGATTAAATAAATGCTGATGATTTACATCTCCATTAGCCCCCAAGCTCTCTTTTGTAATCTAGTGACATACCCAAAGAAATACAGAACAAAAGAGACTTGTACATTGACAGACAATATCTTATTTTTTGATATGTTTTAAATGTATTGAAATGTATCTTTCATCTTTTTTTGAAGAAAATTGCATTGTCTGTCAAATGATACGGAAGTACTATACTTCTTTGGAAATAACAGGGAAAACAATTCTATATTTTCAGTTCATCAATGTAACCAAGGTATATTATTTTTGGAAAAAAGTAGCTTAATGTGAAATATAGAATAAGGACAATAGAGAAATGAGAGAAAAATAAAATTATGGAGTGTTTCACTTAATCTAACACTTCAAACAGTAATTCCCTTTTAATAGAAAATAGAAATAGGTTGACATAAAAATATAGGTGAAAATATGTTTTAATTTTTATCAAATGCAAGTCAAAACCTCTAAAAATTATATACATGAACCAGTTTACTTACCTACCAATCTTTTTTTCTTTTGCCCATAAATTTTCCTCATATTTTGTTTATATGTAGCTTTAACTATTACTCAATCAGCAAGACGTTAGTTTACAAAAACAATCTAATGTTTTTGTAACATGCAGAAGGAAATTAATACTCATAATTTTGTACCATTCGGTACATTGTACTCAAGTCATCTACACTTATGTACCTGGCCTCTGTCAAACAGGTATTCCATTCCTCTGACAATCATAAATTGCCTTCTCAAGCTCAAAATTTTTGTGATACAGTCTTCTATCTCACATACTCTAGTTTTACTATATGGTGACTATTATGTGTTGAATTGTATCACCCCAAAATCAAGTCCTTCCTACTCCCCCAGTATTTCACAATGTGACCTTAATTGGAGATAGGGTCTTTACAAAGGTGATTTGGCTACAATGAATTCATGGGGGTGGGCTTTTATATAACGTGTCTTTATATAAAGGAGGAATTTGGCCACAAACCCTTATTTGATATGAAGATGAAGTCAAAGATAGCAGTGATTCTTCTACCAGCTATGGAATGTCAAAGATGGCCAGCAAACCACCAGAAGCTAAAGAGAGGCATAGGACAGATTCTTTCTCATAGCTCTCACAAGGAATCAATACTGCTGATACCTTGATGCTGGATTTCTAGCTTCCAGAACTGTGAGACAATAAATATTTGTTATTTAAGCCACTCAGTTTGTGGTACTTTGTTATAGCAGCATAGCAAATTAATACAATGACCAAATCAACTTTTAATTGAGATTTAAAATAATTTTTTAAATTTTAAGATATTTTATGAACTGTTTAATCAATTGGCTTGGTGAATTTTTCATAGCTTTTGAAAGCAAAGATTTTGTACGTTGGCTTTATCTCTTACATTTTCACACAAACAGATGTACATCTATATGCCATTGATTTAATAGGCAGGTGGGGGAATGATTTCAGAGGCAATGTCATAGCTGTTATGCTATGATATGCAACAAAGTTTCATTTGCACTCAAATAAATTTCCCTTAATATGGAAACAGATATTATGAAGATACATAAAGTTCAGTAGTATAGCTTTACAATGAAACTCTCTCTTCCAAAGAAATATTCTATATTAAGATTTTATTATATGTATGATTTATTTCAATAAAAATTGATGTGTTCTATAGGTGAAGTGTTGTAATGGAAAATTCATCCGAAGATGGAATGCATTTACTCTGCATTCAAGAAATTCACCCTTTAGTTTAAAATGATTTCAATACAGTATAGTGGGGCTATTAGTAAAAGTATGCTCAAGCAGCAGACTGAGCTTAGAGAAAAGAATGATTGATTGTATTTAGTATGAGATCAGGAAAGTAAAGACTTAATGAAGATATACACAGTAAAGTTTTAAAGGACAAATTATATTCTTTGAGTAGATAAAAGTGCAATTGGCATTTCGGACAGAGTAACATGGACTATAGAGGCAAGAAACATGTTTAGAGGACTCCAAGTAGTTTGGTAAGGCCACAGCATGAAATGTGTTCAGTGGATGGGACGGACGGGCAAATCAACAGGTGGTGATAAAAATCATCTTGTGTAAAAAGTCATGAAAGGTATATACTGGGCATGTTATAAATTCAATTTTCATATAAAAAATAAATTCTAATGGAGGACTAGAGGATAGTTGTGGAATGAAAAAGCACCGGTAATTATTGTTGGAATTACGATCATTGTGTATGTCCACTTGGGGGCACCATTCTCACAGACTGCAGTATGCCCTGCAGCAATTCTGTAGGCAATTTGAATGGGGAGAGACATGGAGGTCCTGAATGATGGTAAGGATGCACCGAGAAATGTTAGGAAATAAAATAAAAATGAAAAGGAGAACTATTGGATAAGGTAGGAGGAGGAGTCTAAATGATTTTTGGTATTTTGCCTTTAATTGCTACAACTATTCTGGATAAGACCAAAACAGTTTTGGTTGGAGTCTAAGGAAGACAAATATATTGTGTTAGTTTCTTTTTTCCCCAATATTCACAAGTTAATATTTAAACGGCTATGTTAAAAATAACAGCATTGTGTTCAAACTGATTTTGAATTTGAATACTGTTCCATTTGTAAAGAATCCCAGCATATGGCACGCAACTGTCAGCTCTAAAATGTTTTCATTATTGGCCCTCATCTCCTCCCAAAATGTTGGACTGTTTAACTGCTTAGAACAAAGGAGTTCAGTAGTCCAGTCAACAAATTTCTGGTTTTAAATATCGCTTAAATCCAAGTTAATACATTTCCTTATAAAGATCCATTCTGTATCTAACCAATTGTCTACAACTGGTGAAAATTTAGTTGCTGACCTGTTTTTTGTTTTTAACATTTTATTCAGTTAATCTATTCTAAGTGCTCTTTTATTAAGCAAGTAAATAAAAGGAATAGTTGAGTAGATGGCAACCTAGCTACAAATAAATGCCAGTGCAATGGCCAAGAGCTTAAAAAGTTCATATGCACTAAATCGGTGAAACTGGATTGTCTGGCCACATTTTTGCAAAGGCATTGTTAATAAGTATTCAGATTAAAACTGAAGTTCCTGTATATGAAGTGTTGAAATAATTTTGCAGAGAGGAAAAAGAAAGAGAGAACAACAGGCAGGTAGAACTAAGTCCAACACAAAACTGAAGATTGTAAATAGATAAAAATAAAAACATGAAGTTGTCCTGATGGCAAATGCATTGACAAAAAGCCTGGTTCTTTTCTCATTCATGAGAAGCAATTTAGAAAGTGTCGTTTTTGAAAAGTTGGTGGGCTGGTAAGATTGAGTGCTACACTTGGAACAGTTTCTGACCACAGTGCCAGATGAGAAAATGGCCTGGGGTTTCAGGAACCTATCCAGTTTGGTGGTAATATTTTCCAAACTTAACATGAAATACTTTACTCAGTCTTGTTTTTACTGGATCAGATCTGAATGAGTTTACTTTGTTGTATCATTCAGTTGGTTTGAGCCTTGTTGGTATGGCACATAAACAAAATATTTATTTTTCTTGACTAGGAAAAGAGATTAAAAGCATAGAACTTTAAGTTGAAAAACAGCCCCACTGCTGTTACTCCCTCTTCCCTTCCCCTCCTGGTTAGGTTCCATTGTAAAAATACACACACTTTTTCCAGCTTGGAATTTAGCCCAAGACGATCATTATTTGCTTGGAAATAACATCCATAAATGTCACCTGGACTCTTTATTAGAATATATTTTTAGTTTACAGTGTCAAAGAAAACATTTAGAGTCAGGTTAGGATTTAAATTGCATTTAAATTGCAATTGACACCAAACAACATAAATATCAAATACTAAAGTTCTTTACTAAAGATTTAACTTGAATATAATTCACATCTTTGTCTTTCTAAATCTCTTTAATGTTTATCTCCCTTGATATTCTTGTTACATGAGATACTTTCATTGCTTCATGACCAAGACAGAAAGGAGAATTTAAAATACTGACAAAAGTATTTTTTAAGGCCTAGATTCCTGAAAGGCAATATTTCACATATCTGAAGCTTAATGCCTTTCATAACACCTTCTTCTAAACAGCTCTGTTTTATTTTTGTTTTTGTTTTAAGTTTGTATGAGGTCGAACCAACTGAATAGTCTGAGCATTATCTGTATTGCCCTCCTACTAAGTGGGGGCTGACTACACATTTTTTTTTCCACAGGTGTAACAACTCATGACAAAGCAATAAAAGAAGACTCACTCATGCCTCCATTTAATGTCTTCCCACACTTTGGTATGCCAATAAGACATTTCAATAATTTAAAACTCTATATAATAAAAACATTGGATCAGTAATTTTGTCTTTATTGATGAACTTGAAATTCACTGTTTCTGTTATTTTTCTGTCAGGCCAAGAAATCGGACATAATTACTAAAATTTTTAGTTTTATAGATATCATATCCATTCTACTACTCTGTGGCCTACGGACATATTGCAACTCCAAGAGCATGTGGTTGACAATGTTGTATAGCAGCTGGTACAGAAGAAAGCTGGCAGAGCACATCTCAGAGAATAAAACAAGACTTCACTAGCTGCCATTGTAAGCTTTCTTGTCTTGAATATAAATTGTTACCAGAGCTGTCTTATTAGCAACTGTCTCTCTTATAATATTATGAACATCTATATTTTTGAAATAAGAAAAGCAAAGTTTCCATAAATATTTACATATCCTCATTATATTTGAATAAATGATCCTTCCATTTGGCACGGTCTCCCATCTAAATATATATACACTATAGGAAGTACTATCAAACCATTTTAGTCACAGTGTTGAAACTTCTGGGAAAAAAATCAATTACAATCACAGAATTTATTTAATATCAACTACCCAATGTCTAACTTAATTCTTATGGATTTTAATCTTCAAATAAATTCATATTTAAATTGACATAATTGTAGTTATTCAGAGATATATGCAAAACTCTATTTGTTGAGTTGAAAAAATCAGGTATAGCAGAAGAATGCTTTTAAAAAGAGGACTTCAGCTAATACCAGTTTGGTATTGCTATTTATATCACATAATTTTTGTGTTGCATTATGAATAGCAAAAAAGTAAATATCTCATATCGTTTTATACTTAAGTAACTTTATCAGGTGTTGAGTAGTCTCTAATTTTTATTTTTATTTATTTATATATTTTTTAAAGATTTTATTTATTTATTTGAGAGACAGAGAGAGAGAGAGAAACAGCATGAGAGGGGAGAGGGTCAGAGGGAGAAGCAGACTCCCCACTGAGCAGGGAGCCCGATGTGGGACTCGATCCGGGGACTCCAGGATCATGACCTGAGCCGAAGGCAGTCGCTTTAACCAACTGAGCCACCCGGGTGCCCGAGTAGTCTCTAATTTTTAAATTTTAAGTTAATTTCCTAGTAAATCTATTAGGATTATTTGCCATTGGGAGGTGGCAATGTTCATGTTAATCTGTTTTGTTTAATCTGCTTTGGCAAGACTTGTAGTTATCAGAAGTTTTTGAGGTTATCCAGCCTTTGCTCAGCTTTTGCTAAACTGGTTACATCCAGAGAAATCTCTTTACTTCTATCGAAGGTTGTGATTTATTGCATTGTTTAAATTATGTGTGTATTTACTTCTATTACTCATTAAACGAAAAGGTTTTTTATAGGAAAGACCATATCCTTTTTTTTTTCCTCTCTCCAGTGCCTAGCATGGTAGGCATTAAATAAGTATTGTTGGGTGGCCATTTATTAAATACTGCTTGCCTCCAAAAGTGCATTCTTTCCTTTCATAGACTCCTCCAACGGCCATGCAAAATCAACATGAATTGATCCACATGTGAAATCATAAACCCATACACTTTTCAGACTTCACCTCTTATTCTTCCTCTAGCAGTAATTTCTAAATGTTCATGGTCTGACTTTATCAAGACACTTATTCACCCTATAATTCCTTAATTTATCTATAACTCCTCTTATTTTTATCTCTCTCTCCATCCAGCTTCGAAGTCTGCCATTAGCAATTTCATTACTATTTTCCCAATATCATTCACCACTTGGCCATTAACACTGATCACACATTGATCACTATTATGGTTACAACTATTGCCCATTTTCCTTGAATCTCATATCAAACAATCACTTGGCCTCTCCTCTTACTTCACAGAGAAAATTAAAGCTGCCACAAAGAGATTCTATAAGTTCTTGCCTCTAAACCTCAAGTCTTTTTCATATTTCTTCTTCCTATAATTAAGGAAAACTATTACTGTAGCTAATAATAAACTATATACTAATATAGTACATAAATCTTTGGGTACTTCATCAATTATTTCTTACATCAATCTCTGAATCAAAAATTGATAGTTTTCTTGACTCTGAAATGCTTGTATGGTAGATAACAGATATCAAATGTTACATTTCAATATAACTGTTATTCATCAAGTCAATAATATTTCCTGAATTCATATTAGTTGTCAAATATTGTTTTCTTATAGGGAATACAGAAACAACACAAATCCTTTTCCTATTACATTCTCATTGGAGGAGAGAAACCAAAAAATAAAATAAAATAAAAAGGAGTAGAATGTATACCTTATCAAAAGGCAGTAAGTACTAAGGAGGAAAACAGTAAGGCAGAAAGGTGAATAGGCAGTCCAGACATGAGGTCAGTGCAGTTTTGAATAGAGTTGTGCCTTAAAGTCACACCAAAAATGGTAGCACTTGAATCAAATTCTAAAGATAATAAAGAAGAGAGTTAATAAAGATATTTGGAAGGTGTGTTTCCTGGGCACATGGAAGGGCAAATGAAAAGCCCTGAAGCAGAAGAGGGGCACCTGGGTGGCTAAGTCAGTTAAGCATCAGACTTTTGATTTTTGGCTCAGGTCATGATCAGGGTTGGGCGATCGAGCCCCAGGGTTGGGGGTCCCCGCTCGGCAGGGAGTCTGCTTGAGAATCTCTCCCTCTCCCGCTCTCACACACTCTCTCTCTTTCTCTCTATAATAAATAAATCTTTTTAAAAAAGAAAAGAAAAGAAAAGCCCCAAAGGAGAAGAAAGTCTTCCAGGTTTCAGGAAATGGCAAGGGGGCCTGTATGAGTGAAGCAGAAAATGAGAGGTGACACATGGGAAGAGTTCAGATCAGAAAGGGAATGGGACTCCACTGCAGAGGGGTGATACATTTTGAATCAGATTTTAAAAGAACAACTCTGTTTACTGTGTTGAGAAAAGACTGAAAGGAACAGGGACAGAAGCAGCTAGCGAGCCTTGCAGCTGCCGAAGTCATCCATGGAAGGACAGCAACAGTTTACATCAGGAGAGCAGTGGTGGAGGCGGTGAGATGTTGCTGAGACCTGGAATTCTTATAACGACACAACTAACATTGACGTGTGATGTAAGGGAAAGAGGGCTCAAGGGTGATCCGAAGATTGTTAGCACATAGAATTATCACTTTGTGGGGGAAACTGTGAGGAGCGGGTCCTGGGAGAAGTTTAGGTTTTGGCTTGTTATTAGATGCCTATGAAGTATCTAAGTGAGAGTAAAAATATCAAACAGGAAGTATAAGATACGACACTGGAGTTCAGAGGACTATCCTGAAGTCCAACTGTGATGTGAAAAAAGAGCGTGAAACTGGTGAATTGAATTTGTATGGATAATTAGGGTAGTTAGTCTTATTGGAGGAAATGATTTTGAAGCTAAAGCCTAAATAATGAGCGAGGATTAACTAAATGAAGAACTTGGGGATGGCTGAAATAATTCTAGGCAGAAGGAATTAATGGGAACATGTGATAACCTGACATAAAAAGAGACTGCTGCAATCGAGGAATTAAAACATGGCTGAAGAATTGGGAACTGACTTTTAGAGAATTGTGATATGAGAAAGGAAATTTATTAACTTATAGACTAACACAAATTTGGCTCTTCATCTTTAGACTAATGAGAAACTATGAAGAGTTTTACATGAGCTCACATACACTTCAGATTTGCATGTCATAAAGCTAAACCTGCTTGCATTTTGGAAAACTGATTGGAGAAAATAAGACTAGAAGAAAATGCCAACAAAAACAAAAAAGACTAGATGTAAAAAGGCTACTTAAAAGGCTTACACAGGAATCTAAGAGATAAAAAGGTGGGCATTACTAATAAGGAGAAAGTGATAAGGGTGAGAAATTTTTGGAGACTTTTTTTTTTTTTTTTGGTTGTAGAACCAGTAAATTTTTCAATTGGTTTGGCAGTGAAGGCAAAGGAAGAAAGGCTGATTCCAAGTTATTCGACCTGGCCAACTATTTAAATGTCGGTTCTATTTGTTCAGCTGGCACATACTTTTGTTAGCTGGAAAGATGAGTTCATTGCTGGACAGGCTGTCTTCTAAGAGTATTGTTAAGGAACTGTATACCTACTCTAGAGATCAAAAGAGTTGTTTAGGAAGTTGTCCAGGGCAAATTTATGAACAGCCAGACATATAAACGACATTTCAAAGTATGAGAGAAAATTTAAAGTGAGGAAAGAAGGTGGCCTAAAATAGAAGCCTGAGGAAATCCAGTATTTAATGGCATATAGAGAAAACAGTATGCAAAGGAGAATTAAGAAAGAGAAGGGAGGGGGTTGGGGGAATAAAAAAAAAAAAGAACATCTCACTAAAAGGGAAGAAACGCAAGGAAACTTGGTGGTAGAGAAGTCAGTACTGATGAAAGGCCAGGCTACATAAATACTAAAAGGGACCTTGGCCCTTAGGTACAAGGAGGCCACAGGCTATTTTGGCAAGCGCAGTTCTCCACAGAGCGGTGAACCTGAAATGACAAGTAGGTGAGGACAGGGAGAAAGTGAGAAGAGTTGTTGTCAAGAAGTCGGCCTGGAAAAAAAAAAAAAGAAAAAAGAAAAGAAAAGAAGTTTGCCTGTGTTACAGGCAGGAGCTATAGGGTGGCAGCTAGAAGATATGAGGTGAAGGCAGTAGGCCAGTAATTTTTAGTATGGAAAATAATTGAACATAATTAAATGCTAATGATAAGAGAGTAGATGGGAGAAGTGAAGATAGAGGAGAGAAAGGTCATCTTTGGTAACTAAAGGATTCTGAGAAGAAAAGAAGAGATGAATGGACTCTAGGGACCCTTTTTAGAAGGAGAAACCATGTTATAATGGAGTGATACCACTATATTTTCAGATTTTGTGGTGGGAAGCAGTGAACACTTATTTCTCTGTAAGGGAGGAGGTAAGATCAACAGCTAAGAGAGAGGAAATTATTACTGGAAGGTTGTTTAGGCTTGAATCAGATGGAGAACTTCTTAAATAGTAATCAAATGGGAGTGAGAGAACTAATTAAATATTCTAGGATTGCTGGGCATGTTAAAGACCAAGGTGAGATGGTAAGCATGAATTTACCAATCTGTCTGCAGGTTGCTTTGGAAGCTGCATCCTCTTTCATTATACATTTAGACTCTGTCTAAACAAAAAAAGTTACTGTAAAATGTCAGCAACTTAATCTGTTTCTTAGAGAATATGACAATAAATTGTGTTAAAATTTTCTACCAGAAACTCAAACTTCTTTTTTTTTATATGTTATGTTAGTCATCATACATTACATCATTAGTTTTTGATGTAGTGTTCCATGATTCATTGTTTGCGTATAACACCCAGTGCTCCATGAAGAACATGCTCTCTTTAATATCTATCACCAGGCTAACCCATCCCCCCATCCCCTCCCCTCTAGAACCCTCAGGTTGTTTTTCAGAGTCCATAGTCTCTCATGGTTCATTTCCCCCTCTGATTTCCTCCACTTCATTCTTCCCCTCCTGCTACTTTCTTCTTCTTCTTTTTTTTTTTTTTTAACATATAATGTATTATTTGTTTCAGAGGTACAGGTCTGTGATTCAACAGTCTTACACAATTCACAGCACTCACCTTAGCACATACCCTCCCCAATGCAGCAACTTCTGCCTAGAAACATTGCCAAAGTCAAGGGAAGCAATGGCAAAAATGAACTATTGGGACTTCATCAAGATAAAAAGCTTTTGCACAGCAAAAGAAACAGTCAGCAGTCAACAAAACCAAAAGACAACCAACAGAATGGGAGAAGATATTTGCAAATGACATATCAGATAAAGGGCTACCATCCAAAATCTATAGGGAACTTGTTAAATTCAACACCCAAAGAACAAAGGATCCAATCAGAAATGGGCAGAAGGCATGAACAGACATTTTTCCAAAGAAGACATCCAAATGGCCAACAGACACATGAAAAAGTGCTCAACATCCTATAGGATGTTACTTTATTTTATAGGTTCCTCAAAAAGTTGAAAATAGAGCTACCCTACGATCGAGCAATTCCACTACTGGGTATTTACCTCAAAGATACAAGTGTAGGGATCTGAAGGGGTATGTGCACCCCGATGTTTATAGCAGCAATGTCCACAATAGCCAAACTGTGGAAAGAGCCAAGATGTCCATTGACAGAAAAAGAAAAGCAAAGCTGGCGGCATCACAATTCCGGACTTCCAGCTCTATTACAAAGCTGTCATCATCAAGACAGTATGGTACTGGCACAAAAACAGACACATAGATCAATGGAACAGAATCGAGAGCCCAGAAATGGACCCTCAACTCTATGGTCAACTCATCTTTGACAAAGCAGGAAAGAATGTCCAATGGAAAAAAGACAGTCTCTTCCACAAATGGTGTTGGGAAAATTGGACAGCCACATGCAGAAGAATGAAACTGGACCATTTCCTTACACCCCACACAAAAATAGACTCAAAATGTTTGAAAGACCAGAAACTCAAATGTCTAAGAGGTGCCTGGGCGGCTCAGTTGGTTAAACATCTGACTTCAGCTCAGATCATGATCTCAGGGTCCTGGGATGGAGCCAAGTGTCAGGATATCTGCTCAGTGGGGAATCTGCTTATTCCTTTCCCTCTGCCCCTCCCCCTACTCATGCTATCTCTCTCTCATATAAATAAAATCTTTAAAAAAAAAGAAACTCAAACTTCTGAGGTTATAATGACTTAATTAAAAAACAATAACAACAACAACAACAACAAAACACCATTATAGTATATTGTTTGAATTACTAACTCAGATTAAAATTTGGGATAAAAGAAAGAATTTTCAAGGTATTATTTTGTAATAATTTTACTCAACATCTTTGATTTTCTTTTTGATATTTGGTAGTTGGAATTAGAATTTTTATAGTTAAGATTAGGAAAGTGAAATTGTTATTATTATTTTTTAAGATTTTATTTATTTATTTAATTGACAGAGAGAGACAGAGAGACAGCGAGAGAGGGAACACAAACGGGGGGAATTGGAAGGGAGAAGCAGGCCCCCACCGAGCAGGGAGCCTGATGCGGGGTTTGATCCCAGGACCCTGGAATCATGACCTGAGCCAAAGGCAGTCGTTTAACCAACTGAGCCACCCAGGTGCCCCAAAATTATTTTTTTATATTATTTATGAGAAATTAATATCTTGAATTAAGGAAACAATTGGTTTTCACTTGTGAAACTTTTTATAACTGGCTTTATGAAGTAATATTCAGTCAAGTAATGATCATATACTTGCATAATAGAAAATAATACCATATTCTTGATTGTTCATTTTCAATCTTCATGTTTAAAAGAAATAAGGCTACATTTGTCTGGCAGGATTTCATATACACCTGCACACACCCACTTTATGAAAGTCTTTAATCCTATAAATTATGGAAATTGATATTTCTTATAACTGAAGAATGAGGAGACTTATAATTTGTATACAATTTTGCTTGAAAACCATTACATGTGCTGACCACGATCTTGAAAGTGGATAAAATTTCTATATAAATGTGCTGACATGTGAATGGTGCCCCAGAGCTGAGCCAGGTGATGACCCTGATTCCACTATATGAATGTAACATAATTTATTATTTTTCTTCTTTAAATTTTTACATCTTTTTTCTTTGCAATGATGAAAAAATCACTACTAGCATCATTTTACGTATCTCTTGAATATATATGAAATAATTTCTCTAGACACTCTAACTAGAAGTGGAAATCTGGTCATAGTATATAGAAATGCTTAACTTTACTAAGTAAAGCCACATTGTTTTTCTCAGAGATTTTATCAATTTCTGTGGCCACTAGCCGTGTGTGAGAGTTGCTATTGGTCTTTGCGAAGACTTGATTTTTTTTTTAAAGATTTTATTTATTTATTTGAGAGAGAGAATGAGATAGAGAGAGAGCATGAGAGGGGAGAGGGTCAGAGGGAGAAGCAGACTCCCCGCCGAGCAGGGAGCCCGATGCGGGACCCGATCCCGGGACTCCAGGATCATGACCTGAGCCGAAGGCAGTCGCTTAACCAACTGAGCCACCCAGGCGCCCGAAGACTTGATTTTGACAGACTGTTTTGACAGACTGTAAAATCTCATTTTGATTTTAATTTCTTCCTTTTATTATTAATGAGATTGAACATTTTTTTTCATATGTTTATTGCCCCTTTGTGTTTTCTGTTTTGTGAAGTAGTCATTTAAGTCTTTTGTTCATTTTTCTATTGGGTTGTTCACTTTTTTCTTATAAATTGTGTCATGGAATCTTTTACATCAGTTTGGATATGTATCTTTTGATAATTAAATGTGTTGCAACTATTAAAAAAAAATGAGGAAAACTAAAAGCCTTCTGAACATTGTGAGAGTGTCCTCTATAAAAAAAGGAACATACAAACACAAGCACACTTAAAAACTCTTGCTGATATCAGAGGTTCCTAAAATTTGCAATCTAATGTATTTTGAAGGGTAGTGCTCAATAATTAATTTTGCTTTCTCCTATTAGTGCAATCTCATAGCTATAAGAAGTCAAATCAAAGGAACAATTCAACCATTTTTGAACTATTTTAAGGAAAAGAAAGACCATTAAAATATCTATAGCCAGTATAATTTATTTATAAAATATCATGTCTATTGTTAAAATTATCCTCTGTGTAACAGATGTGAATAATATTATCTTGGTGTTTGGTGCAAAATTAAAAATGTAGCCTTTATTTTTATCATTTTTGACAGCTAGAACAGATAACTATAAATAACTGAAATTAGCAGGTAGCAAATTATTTAAAAGTTGTAATAAAAGCCTATTGTAGTAAAAGTATGGGGTTTTTAAAATTTCTTTTTAAAATTGTTAATTTTTAGTGTATAGAAACACAACTGACTAGTTTTGGCAATTTCTTTCATATGTCACTGAAAGCACAGGCAACAAAAGCAAAAGAGACAAGGGGGACTACATCAAACTACAACCTCTCTGCACAGCAAACAACCAACAGAAGTAACTATAGAATGTGAGAAAATATTTGCAAATCACATGTTTGGCAAAGGGTTAATTTCCAAAATATATCAGGAATTCCAACAACTTAATAGTAAAAAACCCCCAAACAACATGATTTTAAAGACTGAACAAAAGAGGGGAAGACATTTCTCCAAAGAAGAAACACAAAAAGCCAACAGATATATGAAAAGATGATCAAAATTATTAATCATCAGAGAAATGCTAATATGAGTACAATGAGATATACTTCACACCTAGGAGGATGGCTATTAGTAAATAAATAAGTACATACATACATACATACAAGATTTGACCAGGTTGTAGTAAAATTGGAATCTTTGTATAATATTTGTAGAAATGTAGTATTGTACAGCAGTAATGGAAAAACATTACAGAGGTGACTCAAAAAATTAAAAATACAACTACCATATGATCCAGCAATCCCACTTTTGGGCAACTAGCCAAAAATTTGAAATCAGGATCTTGATGAGATACCTGCATTACATGCTCATTGTAGCACTATTCATAACAACAACATATGAATACAACCCAAGTGCCATCACTATATGAACAGATAAAGAAAATATGGTAAATTAATACACAGAATATTATTCAGCCTTTGAGAAGAATGAAATCCTGCCATTTGCAACAATGTAAGTAAGCCTGGTGGACATTATACTAAATAAAATAAGTCAATCACAGAAGAACAAATACTGCATGGTTTAGATATAGGGTATCTAAAATGGTCAAACTCACAGAAGCAGAGGATACAATAGTGGTAGCCAGGGGTGGAAAGAGGGTTGTTGTTCAATAGGTATAAATTTTCAGTTATGCTAGACTAGTAAATTCTAGAGACTTTCTTTCTTCTTTCTTTTTTTGCTGAATCATTACCTTGGAATATTTTGTTTTTATTCTTTTAAAGCTTTATTGAAGTATAATGGATATGTAAAGAACTGCACACATTTAATGCATACAATTTGATCAGTTTGGACATAGGCAAACAATCATGTTTGCCTATGTATCACCACAATGGAGGTATTAGATATATCCAATAACTCTCAGAGATTCCCTGTGTCCCTTTTTGAGGGGCTGGGGGATAGGTGGGTAAGAACACTTAGGAGATCTATTCTCTTAACAAATTTTTTAAGTGCACAATACTATATTTTTAACTATAGGCATTTTGTTATATAGCAGATCTCTAGAATTTACTAGTCTAGCATAACTGTAATCCCACCTGTCTATTTTTGCTTTTGTTGCCTGTGCTTTTGGTGACATGTGAAAGAAGTCATTGTCAAAACCAGTCAATTGTGTTTCTATACACACAAAACATAACTATTTTAAATAGAAATTGAAAAAAATATCATTTACAATAGCATCAAAAAGAATAAAATATTTAGGAATAAACTTAATCAAGAGATAAAACACTTGTCCACCAAAAACTACACAAAAATGATGCAAGAAATTAAAGGGGACACCAGTAAATGGGAAGACATCCCATTTTCATGCATTGGAAGACTTAATTTTCTTAAAATGTCCATAGTACCCAAAGTGATCTACAGACTCAATGTTATCCCATCAAAATCTAAATGGCATTTGTGTGTGTGTGTGTGTAAATTGAAAAAAAAATCCTAAAATCCATATAAAATGACAAAAGACCCATAAAAGCCAAAGCAATCTTAAGAAAAAAGAAAAAAAAACAGGAGGCATCTCACTTCCTGATTTCAAAATATATTACAAAGTTATAGTAATTAAAACAGTATGGTACGGCAGAAACACAAACATATAGACCAATGGGATACAATGGAGAGCCAAGAAATAAATCTTTTTATATGTGGTCAACTGATCTTTGGCAAAAGAAGGATAGTCTCTTCAATAAATGGTGTTGGGAAAACTGGATATCTACATGAAAAAAAATTTTGAAGTGAAATTCAACCCCTAACTTACACCTATACAAAAATTGACTCAACATGTATTAAAGACTTAAACATAATTGAAACTATAAAACTTCTAATAGAAAGCATAGAGGAAGAGTACAAATTTCTTTTAAATTGCAAATGTATGAAGGTTCCTATTATGTAACCATCAGAAGTAATTCCTCTAATTAAATTCGTAAAAAAGGAAGATAGGATTTTCACCCTTTTTTTGTACTAACCTAATGGTAATATATCTCTCTACATGAATAAAAAATAACCCCCAAATATTAAGTTACATACTAACATTACATAGAAGTTCATCTTATTAAAAAATCATAAATAAGCTATGCACTTGAAAACATATACAACTTGACAATGAATCAATTCATACTATGTGTCCTTTTAATTTTTGTTAATAATGGAAAATATTCATAAAGAATGGAGAGTTTATTATTCAAAGTAGCTAGCTTTAGAATTCTTTTAGGCTAAAATGTAAGAAATTTATTTATTTATCTATTTATTTTTTATCATTGAGATGACAAGTCATACAATGATACCAACTACCCTAATATAACCTCTTGTATATGACATTGTTCCCTGGAGTCTGTCAATATTAACATGCTCTGATTTGACTATATATTTTTTGTATATCTCATATGAATTAAATGTGATACATTAATATGTTTCTAGTTAAAATTAGATAAATTATAGGATGAATGTTTAGCTAGTTACTAGCTCAGGATTTTTTTCTGAAAACTGCTTAAATTTTTTAATTCTATTTTATTTATTTATTTATTTATTTATTTATTTATTTATTTATTTAATTTTCAAATAGCCAACATATAATACATCACTAGTTTTTGATGTAGTGTTCAACGATTCATTAATTGCATGTAACACCCAGTGCTCATCACCACATGTGCCCTCCTTAATACCCCATCCCCCACCCCCTCCCTTCTGAAATCCTCAGTTTGTTTCCTGGAGTCCACAGTCTTTCAAGTTTTGTCTCCCTTTCTGATTTCTTCCCATTCAACTTTTCCTCCCTTTTCCTGTGGTCCTTCACATTATTCCTTATATATTATTTCATTTTAATGACATTAAACTAACTTCCAATGTCAAAATAATTATAGTAAAATTTTATAATAATAATATTTTGATCACTTACCATGATACAGGCATTGAATTAAGGGCTTTACTTACATAACATGTTTATTACTTAGAATTCTCTGAGGTATTCTGGTATCATAAATTGTTATTTCTATTTTAAACTTGTAAACTCTGAGATTGATAGAGATTAAGTAACATGTAGTAACATACCGTGATAAGTGTTAGTACTCAAAGACTTCAATCTTAAAAAAATTCCTTATTGAATTATTAAAAAAATTCAAAAGTCACCTTAGTTTAAAAAATATTTTTAATCACCTGGTGATAATATGAGGAAAAATAAATATTATAAATCTCTATGACTTTTGTAAACTAGTCTATCTGTTAGTGCTTGGATTATCTATTTCTAAATTTTAAAATAAAATTTAAAGTTTATTACTCACAAAAGTAGGTTTTTTTCATAATAAATGTATACTTATATGTCTTTTGAAAATAAGATTTATTGCCATATAAAAATAAAACTGAATGGTAGCAAATGAAGATCCATTGAAAATAAAATGTCTATTGCAGCATGCAAAATTTAAACTTGGAAATACAATTTTAAAATCTATTTGGAGTATATATCCTCACAACTTATCCAAATACATTATTCCTTTCTATAAGTTATATTTTAGAACATGATAAGTATTAAATTTCCATACTTTGCTAAATAATTAAATTAAATTTTTACATTTTATAAAACAATGGTAGTCATTAAAGTAAGACAGTATCCCACTGGTAAATTTAAAAAGAACACATATTTTCCTGATTTTGTTTTTTTTTTCCACAAAATTGAATTCCAAATACTGAAGTGAAACCATGTTGGTAAAAATTTGGAATGAAAGCAATAGTTTAAGGTACAAGTATATACTTCATTTATGAAATCAAAATGTAGAATATGTATTTTGGTACGTTTTATACATTATTATGTGCATTAAATATTCAATAAATACTTTTTAAACTGAGCCAAAGACTGTGCAAAGAACTGGGGACACAATGTGAAGAAAAATAGTCTTTCTTTCCCACCAGACCTTAAACTCTGAGACCAATGGAAAAGATGAACAGTCATTTAAAATATAATGTGAGAAAAGGCCAATGAGAACAGAAATGCATGATATTTGGGGAATAAACTAAAATATAACAAAGGGAGATGGAAAGGACAGGAACATTATTCTGAAAGAAATGCTGACACAGCTGAGACCTGAAATCTCTGTGGTATTTACAATGAAAAGTGAATTGTAGGAAGAGAGAATGGTTTCAACAAAATGCCAGACTTATATTAAGAGAGCACAAGATGATCATGGAAATGAAAGTAATTCTGTATATATTTTTAGATGAAGTAAATAAAGTTTTAGAAATCCTCACTTTAATTTTTCTCTCTTCCAGGGTTTCTGCTGAGGGAGAAATTAGACGATGTATAATATTAATGATACCCCATTATTCTAATAACTGGGCATATCACCAATAGTACTGGAGATGCAGCTAGAAAAAATTAACATAAATATGACATAACATGGAAGAACAAATTATGGTTTATTACACTTTTACCAGTTAACCTAAAATGACTAAGCTCACAGACCAAATCCTATCTGATATTCCCCACAGATTCAGGTAAAGAACCTGGGCCACAGTAAGAGTAGGTAGATCAGAATAAGTGTCAGGTATTGCCCAAATGTGCTCATGATTATGGGAGGCAAAAAGCCCAAAAAAGTTCAACATATGGCCATAGGAAACAGAGAAGAGAAAGTGGAGCCTGAGCAGTGCTCTATGTACTAATCTGGACAAAACCAATGAGATTACAAGTATTCATTCACTGAAAGTGTGTCTAGGAAGGCAAAAACTTGACCTGACAGTGTCCAGAAATGACAATGTCTCAGGGTGTGTGGCCAGGGGAGAAGGTGACTGAATGAAGTGTATTGCATAGAAGTAGTTTGCACAGAGATCATCAAGGGTCATCCACACAGGTATGCTGAAGTCCTCCATATAAGAGGACTTAGGAGACTTTAAAGAAAGAAAATGATTCAGGTGCTGGAGTCTTGCTAAACAAAGAAAGACGACCATGAATTTGATGAGACAAAGACAGGGATACAGACAGAGCACATGAGTTTCAAAACATGAAAGTTATTTTATGATGGGGTAGAAGAAAAATATTCTGAAAATGGCTTTGTGAATTCCAGGACTTTATGGTGGAAATTTTTGGAGGAGATAGAAGTAGGAATTTAGAACAACGAGACAGTGAGGAAGCAGATATCAACATGAAGATGTGAAAATAATAGAACTTAAATGACTGGAAAGGAATAGACAAGGCAAATAGAGAAATGAACCATAGAGGGATGGTGGTGGTGAGAAATAGAACTTCTCTATTTGGATTCAGCTATTTTCTAGATTAAGAGATTCAGATTTGTTCTTTGGCTGCCAGAGAAAAGCTGTCTTTCTTCAGAACTCTTGACATGATGAATCCTAGAGAGTGACATAATATGCATGTCTTAAGGCTGGCAAATGGAAAAAGTCCCATTGGTCATGATCTATTCTCTTAGTCCTGGGGCCATGTGCAGCCCAGTGGTTTGTTTAATATATGTAAACACTGGCTTTATATAGATATGATATGTGCTTCCTTAAATTAAAAATTCAGACAAACATACTTCCTTAAGATGATAAATTACAGATAATAGGAAATGAGTAACAAGAGTACATTTATTTTACTTTTATAACCATTAGATTTGAATTAGATTAATACATTTTTTTCTTATAAATTTTTCACTTACTCCTTGCTTTTGAGTTTCAAATAATGAAAGAAAACAGGAAACAGAATGGATGATATACTATGGAAATATAAGTAGGTTATTCCATAGAGGTGTGTGTTTTTTCACTATTACATGATTGCTGGTGGCAAATGAATTTCCCAGCCTGCGTCTCAAATCACTGGAGTTAGTGGTTCCGAGACATGCGCACTAGTAAGAGGAGCATATGCAAACTGGACACCGGGAAATTGTTTATTTTGATTTGGCTGTCACTGCTTAAGACTTTGCTTAGACTCAGCCTCCATCCTCATTTCACCACAGAATAGAATCATTATCTTGGCGTTACCACTTAATTTATTGGTTATTCCACTGGGAGTCAATGAATTAATAATAAGGGATTTAATCAGGTAAAGTCAGCATAAAAACAATGTCAAGGGAAAATCTCCAAACCAATGGCTCTGAGGGGTAAAAACAAAACTAAATACTTGTGGGTGCTAAAAAAAATCTGAATTAAAAACAGCATCTAACACCAATATAGTAAAAGAAAAAAAATCACTTTTGTTGACCACAAAGTACAATCTTTATAAAGTATTTATATAAATACAAGTTGTTGAGGCACCTGGGTGGCCCAGTTGGTTAAGCATCTGACTCTTGGTTTCGGCTCAGGGTCATGAGATTCAGGCCCGCGTCAGGCTTCCTGCTCAGTGGAGAGTCTGCTTGAGATTCTCTCTCCCTCTCCCTCTATCCCTCTGTTCATGTGTGTGCTCTCTCTCTCTCAAATAAATAAGTAAATCTTTAAAAAAAAATACGAGTTGATGATAATAAACCAACAAGGTTAGAAAGTTTATGTTATAAAATTAATAAAATTATTAGAATATGTAACTTCAAAGAGGAACACAAAAAGTGTTGCTAGTAATGACTAAGTAGAGATTATCTACTATACAAAAATATGGCAAATATTGTCTAGTACATCATGTAATAAATACATTATTGGAATTTATAATTGAATAACAGGAGCAAATATCCCCATTTCTAGTATGTTACAGTTTTATGTCTTTGCTATGTCTATTTAAGGCTAAAAATATTTTTTCTAATATCATATAAAATATTATGTATTTTATTTATTTATTTTTTAAAGATTTTATTTATTTAACAGAAAGAAACAGCAAGAGAGGGAACACAAGAAGAGGCAGTGAGAGAGGGAGAAGCAGGCTTCCCGCTGAGCAGGGAGCTCGATGCGGGACTCAAGCCCAGGACTCTGGGATCATGACCTGAGCTGAGGGCAGACGCTTAATGACTGAACCACCCAGGCGCTGCAAAATATTATGTATTTTAAAGGATTAGAATCTTAATACTCAATATAATAGCTTTTAACTCAATATAATTCAAATCTTATAACTCAATTATTCTCTAGCACATATTCTTAATATTTCGATACCAGTTAAAGGTCTAGTTTCTTAAATTTCAGACTGAGAGTGTAATAAATCTGTGCTTTTAGAGTGCAAGTGTTCTCCACTTGTATTTTTTTAAAACAATAACCATAAAATTACTTTGTTCCTATCTTTACATCTTTTCTTGTCATTAAAAGGGCCCAAACATTTAATAAATGTACATTTAATAAGTACCCACCATGTCCCTATTACTCTATTGGTCCCATGGGCTATGGTCAAGAAAAACAAACTAAAAAAAACCCAGAAATGAAAAAAGAACTAATATCAAATTTTGTGGCATTGATTTTATGGGACACCAGAATTCAGGGAAAGAGAATCTGTGTTTGCTGGAGACAGGGCAAGCTTCATTGAAAAGACAGATATAAATTATAGGGACAAAAATATAGGGGTAATTGCATGGGCCACTGTGAAGAACAACATGAAGCAGGTTAAAACAAGTTTAAACTTGACCAAATAAACATAAACTCAACATTTAGGTATCCCCCTGATAGAAGTAGCATAGAACTTTTCTTTTGTATATATTATATATACTATGAAGTCTGTATAATATATATGTATATGTATATATGTATATATCTATTCTGTATCCATCTATACATGTACTTATGGTTAATATGCATATATGTACATACATACTATGTAACATACAAACACACTGGTCCAAAATGTCTCAAAAATATAATGACTTTGTTTTTTGACCCACAAATATAGAGCTCAACCAAAAAATCCAGACCAACAATCTAGGAAAATAGCTGACTCCATTTACAGAAGGTATTGCTCTGGCTGCTTCCCCCATCCTCCACTCTCTGCCCTGTACCACACTTCATATTTCCCTTGAGAAAAGCTGGAAAGTGTGATGCCAGGATTATGTTATAAAACACAGTTCCATCATTTTTGATGCTACATTGATACTGTCATGAAAGAACTTACTCCAAAGGGTCAGGCAGCATTTCCAAAGGG
Source organism: Callorhinus ursinus (assembly GCF_003265705.2). Classification (NCBI taxonomy): domain Eukaryota; kingdom Metazoa; phylum Chordata; class Mammalia; order Carnivora; family Otariidae; genus Callorhinus; species Callorhinus ursinus. Next base: position 9,800,686 of record NW_027397074.1, on the reverse strand, counting down.
CTTGTAAATCCACATTGTGTGAGAATAACCGTGAACTAAGTAAGCCTTCCCAATGCTCATTTTGAAATAACTATAAATGTGTTATCATTCTCTAGACATGGACACAGATTTGCTTTGGCTCCTTAGTTTTCATTTTGTTGCCTTCATATTGGTAAGTACAATACTAGAAATCTGATAAAAACAGCTTTAAACTTGAGATTGCCCATTTGATGTTAAATGGATGGACAAAATTTATATTCCCAAAGAATCATACACACTGAACTTCAAACATAATTTTGGAGTATCTAAGGTAAATGGAAAGGGTAGCATCTTTCTGTCTCAGAAGGAATGAAAGAGACAGATGGTGAGAGATGGATTTCCTGAGGACAACAGTTTGAATGGTTAGTTTCATATACAAATGTTTTACAATAATTGCAAGTAACATGAAACTCCCTCATCAGCAGACCAGTGTTTTGTGTTTCCTGAAACAATTGGAACCACAGTCATAAACACTATTTCACCTCTTGCCTGGCTTGTGTCCATTTGGAGACACAGACAGGTATTCATAAGGCTCTGAGATCTGGAAAAGCTAAGCAGAAAACCTGTTTGGCAGAACGTCAAATTCTCTTTTTATTGTTTCTTCAAAGAACTGAAACTCAACTTTAAAGCCATATTTGTGGCAAAGAGAGTTTAATCTATACCATATAGAACTGCTTATTCTAATCTCATCCAAATATCATTTTATTTGATTTTCATAGTACCATTTTATTTTTGTGAATGGCAAAATTATTTATTAAAAAAAAAAACTGCTGACATTTGGTTTTTCGAAACCAAGCAAATATTTCTGAAATATAGACGCAAGATGCATATCCTAGCCACACTATTTAGCATATCTAGTGAAAGTCATGGAGTATGTAAAAAAGTCATGGCATATGTATATAACTTTCATCTAGTAACTATTAATGTGTATATATATATATATATATAATTCAGCAATAGAAAAACAAAAGATTCATGTTTCTTTTCAGAAAAAAATAAAACTGTAGTTAAATTTGAGATGAATGAGAAAGATTTTTCAAGAATATTTTTCTCCTATTTTCCCCCTGCATTTGTAAATGAAAATTATAGAGAGTACTTTGAAAAAAAGGTCAGTCCAACAACACATTGGGGAGGGTATGTGCTATGGTGAGCACTGTGAATTGTGTAAGACTGTTGAATCACAGACCTGTACCTCTGAAACAAATAATACATTATACGTTAAAAAAAAAAAAAGATAGTAGGATGGGAAAAATGAAGGGGGAGAAATTGGAGGGGGAGACGAACCATGAGAGACGATGGACTCTGAGAAACAAACTGAGGGTTCTAGAGGGGAGGGGGGTGGAGGATGGGTTAGCCTGGTGATGGGTATTAAAGAGGGCACGTTCTGCATGGAGCACTGGGTGTTATGCACAAACAATGAATCATGGAACACTACATCAAAAACTAATGATGTAATGTATGGTGATTAACATAACATAACATTAAAAAAAAAAAAAAGGTCAGAAATCTTATCCAGATTGGGGCGCCTGAGTGGCTCAATTGGTTAAGCGGCTGCCTTTGGCTCAGGTCATGATCCTGGAGTCCCGGGATCGAGTCCCACATCGGGCTCCCTGCTCAGCAGGGAATCTGCTTCTCCCTCTGACCCTCTTCCCTCTCGTTCTCGCTATCTCTCATTCTCTCTCTCTCAAATAAACAAATAAAATCTTAAAAAAAAAAAAGAAATCTTATCCAGAAGGTAAAATAAAGTTGAGGTATCTTTAAAGTTTCCTGTAGTTTCTTTTGTTATTTTTTGGGGGCGGGGGAGGATTGATAAGTACTCTGTACCTCAATAGTAAAGTAAAATTTACCTCAACTTTAATTATTTTAATTTAAAGTCTAAATTCTGTATCTTTTCTCAGCATAAGATTTTGAAACTACCAAAATAATTAGCTCTTGTTTTAATATTGTTACTTTCCTTTGCACAACTTTCTTAGAAAATGATTTTGAGGCTCATTCAAACTTTCTTGGCATTTGACTTTTCCATTTCTCTCTCTTTTTTTAAAATATTTTATTTATTTATTTGACAGAGAGAGACAAAGCGAGAGAGGGAACACAAGCAGGGGGAGTGGGAGAGGGAGAAGCAGGCTCCCCACGGAGCAGGGAGCCCAATGCGGGGCTCGATCCCAGGAGCCTGGGATCATGACCTGAGCCGAGGGCAGATGCTTAATGACGGAGCCACCCAGGTGCCCCTCTCTCTAACTTTTATTCTGTAAGTGTCAGTTGGCTTTTCCACCTGGTTAAACAGTAAAATTCAGAAAGATTTTTAGCCAAGTTCATGTCAGGCATTCATTAACACTTGGAAATGTTTAGGCATAAAAATAAAGTTAGGAAAATGTTTCTAATGTTTTAAACACTTGATCATAACCAAATAGTTGTTAATACTTGAATCAGATGATGAGAAAGAAAATCTGATGAATGCGTGGACCAATCAAGTTTTTGTACTGCATGGCCATTCAATTTTGTTTTAAGTGCTAATTTTTGAGCTCCCTGACAATAATTCTTTCCTTTTTTTTTTTCAACTGGCCCAAGTTTTGATCAGAAGGTCTTTGTATGATGTATGACATTTTTCCTTTAGCAGCACCATTAGAATATACTTCTATAGCCAAACTTCAAATAATGGGGATTTAGTGAATTTCACTATGTCCTTATTTTGATGTGCATTTCTCTTCTCCATTTTGTTTCTGCTCATTTATTCCTCAGTTTTTGACTAATCTTCCTTATTCCCTTTACTTGCTATCTTTCTTGTGCCTTCTAACAAAAGGTTGGCTTTAACCTTTCTTAGCCTGCTTTTGTCCCCTCCATGCACTTTTCCTAGACCACACTGTCCACATACTTGGCTTTCTCAACTACTTAAGGTTATAAAGTTCTCAGTCCCATTCCCAGCATAAAATGGAGCTCTCATGACCTCCAAGGTCTCTCTGTATCTTCTTCAAGCACTATAATCATTTCTAACTAAACTTCTTCCTCATTTTTTCCCTCCAAATTCACTTTTCCCACTAGATTCTGTTGGCCCAGAAAAATAATTTTCCTTTCTTTGGATTACCTAAAGAAATGAAGTTATGCTTGCTTTGCTCTGGGCAGGACCTCTCCCTCAAAATGCACACTTATAACAGTATTTCCATCCTCACTTTACATAAACCACAGCAGAAATACAGGTTCATGTATATCTCAATAGAATTGAATTTGAGGAGAGGAGCTATTTGTTCATTATTGCATTTGGAACTCTTAACTCACAGCAGATATTAAATGCAAAATAACTATTTGTGGAAAAAATGGATAACTTTTTATGTTTATCATCATTTGGAATGTTCAGATCCATACTGATTCCATGTTTGGCTAGTAAAATGTAAAATTTATTTCCAAGTATATGGGAAGCTAACCAAAATTTTAGAAAACTAAAGATCAATGTTCAGTTCATTTAATTCTTTTAATGATTATAATTAATGTTGAACAGCAAGTTACTTATTAAATTATTGAGTAAAATATTTTATTTTTAAAAATATTTAATTTATTTGAGAGAGAGCACAAGTGGGGAGGGGAGGGACAGAGGGATCTCAAGTGGAATCTCAAGCAGACCCTGTGCTGAGCTGGGAGCCTGACTGAGGGCTTGCTCTCACAACCCTGAGGTTATGACCTGAGCTGAAATCATGAGTTGGATGCTTAACTGACTGAGCCACCCAGGATCCCCTTGAGGAAAATATTTTAACAACTTTATTAAAGTATAATTGGTATATAACAAAGTACACTCAACTAGTGTTCATCTGATAAGCTTTAACATATTACACATCTGCAGAACCATCACCACATCAACAAATCCATCACACTCAAAAGTTTCCTCCAGCCTTTTTGTAATCTCGCTCTCTTACAACTCCCACTCTCTCAGACAACCATTGATACACTTTTCTGCACTTTATATTATTTCACATTTTCCAAAAATATAAATGAAATTGTACATTATGTATTCATTTGATTTCTTTCATTTAGTAAAATCATGTTGAAATTATGTTATTGCATACAGCAATAGTTCATTCCTTTTTAATTCATCAAAGTATTAACACTGTAGAGGCATACCACAATTTGCTTACTCATTCACTCATTGATGGACATTTGGGTTGTTTGCATTCTGAGGCTCTTATGAATTAATTTTCTATGGTTAATCTCGCACAAGCCTTTTTAAGTGCACATACTTTCATTGCTCTTAGATAAATTCCTAAGAGTGGGATGGCTGATCACAGGCCACGTCTATGTTTAATTGTATAAGAAAGTGTCAAAATGTTTTCCAAAATGAATTTTACCATTTTAACTCCCAGCAGTGTATGAGAATTCCAGTTGTTTCACATCTTCACCAACACTAGTATGGTTAGTCTTTATAATTTTAACATTCTAATAGATGTGTAATGGTAACTTATTGTGCTTTTAATTTGCATTTACCTAACAACTAATGATTTGAACATCTTTTTAAAAAAAAAAAAAAGATTTTATTTATTTGACAGAGAGAGAGAGACAGTGAGAGAGGGAACACAAGCGGAAAGAGTGGGAGAGGGAGAAGCAGGCTTCCAGCTGAGCAGGGAGCCTGAAGCAGGGCTCAATCCCGGGACCCTGGGATCAGGGTCGAAGGCAGATGCTTAACGACTGAGCCACCCAGATGTCCCTGATTTGAACACCTTTTAATGTGCTTTTTGCCATACATATACTGTCTTTGATGAAGTGTCTGAATGTTATAAAGAAATTAAAACAAATGAATCACTCATATATATGCCACCATGAATGAATCTCAGAATGTCAAACAATATAAATGAAACACAAAGAAGAGCATACTACATAATTCCATTTTTCTCAAGTCCAAAAACAAGAACTCTAGTCTATGGTGATTAAAAATCAGGTTAATCATTGACTTTGGGACTCTTTCCTAAAAGGGAACATAACTAAGGCTTCTTGGACTCCTGTTATACTCTATTTCCTGATTTGTGTGGGACTTACACAGGTTTTAACTTGTTTTACTTTTGACAGTTTATCAAACTTTTCACTTATGACTTGCTAACTTTTACATATGTGTGCTACGTTCAATAAAAAATTTAATTTAAATAATAATAAATAAACAATAATACTAATTTAAAAATAGCTTATTTTATCTTAACAACAAAATAAGAGCAACAACAACAGCAACCAGTAACTTTACTAAATGTTTATTATGTGCCAGGTTCTATACTAAATGAAAAGCTAAGAAAAATAGGAAGGGTGAGAAGTGGTAGGACCAAAATATTCTTAAACACAGAAAGTATTTTGATCAGGTATTCATAACTCAGAAAAAAATGCCTTTATTAGTTAGTATTTGCTGTCACAAGGTATCTTGCAGTGGAAATATTGATTTGAAGCCCACTATGCCATATGTCAAGAAACTCAATGCTTAACCATATTATGCTATGGAGGTAAGAATACAAATAAAGGTAGGAAAATAAATCAGAAATGTTAAGAAATCGTGGGGCGCCTGGGTGACTCAGTCATTTGAGTGGCCGACTCTTGATTTCAGCTCAGGTCACGATCTCAGTGTCCTGGGATTGAGCCCTGTGTCCGGCTCCGCACTCAGTGGGGAGTCTACTTAAAATTTTCTCTCTCTCCCTCTGCCCCGCACCCCACTCGCACTCTGTCTCTCTCTCAAAATAAATAAATCTTAAAAAAAAAAGAAATATTAAGAAATCTGTGTAAGGAAATAGTTGGCTCTTACTGAAGGTAAGAGTTTCTGTTGTTTGATTTTTTTTCTTTGAATGTTGTTAGAAGTTTTATATCACAGCGATAGCTAAGACACAAAGAAAGTTTTTACAAGCATTTACTTTGCTTTTCTAGCCTTCTTTAAAAAAAAACACATTTTCAGTTAGTGAGGGATAAATGACAATTTCCATATTTTTGTTTTGAAAAGTGAATTCAGACTGGATATCTTCACTGAAATAATTGATCATATGTAATTGTCAGATTAAAACTGAAGATACAAAATAACACCTTTCAAATTCACCTCATTTTCTATGTTAAAAAATTAAAAATAAAATAAACAGCTATGATTTATCATTTAAATAGACAAAACTATTTTGGTGAGATATGATAAAATTTGAGGATAATACTCAAAATCCATACACTTAACATTTTTGCTAGTATTGTCACGGATAAAACACATCAGTTCATTAGAACATCACCTAGTTGAGAACATTCTTGTACAAATCTATTGATGCATACACTTATGCAGTTCTATTGGGTTTTTACCTGGGAGTAAATCTGAGTCAGAGTATATGTATATTCAGCTTTAGTAGATTCTGCCAAACAATTTTATCAAGTTGATTGTACTGGAAGTAAATATTGAACAAATACAGTCTCCATATATCCTCTCTAGGATCCAGTGGGGAAGCAGAAAAGTAAACAATGATTTCAAAATATGTTGATAAGCACTGCAATAGAGGTTTTTAACAGAGTGCTAAGTAGTACAATGTGTGTATGTATACATATATGCACATAAATATATGTTGAAACTTGTAAAATAACATATTATCATCTTAGAATATTACTGCTTCTGTGTTGTAAAATAACTGAAATCTGAAACTCAAATAATTGACTCCCAGGAGAAAAAGTAATATTTTAGTTTTATTTAGGAATTTGCTGAACAATGCCCTAAATGCCATTTGCTTGAAGTCTAGAGTAGTAAAGTTCAGTTCAAGTTGATTCCAGATGTTCAGCCTTATTGAATTATTTTTCAGTTTTCTTAAAGAGCTAAGCTCTTTCTTGCTCTGTCTGATTTAGATACCGATTCTCCGGGCATCCCTGATTATAGAAATCACCACATTCTACTTGTCAGAAGAACAAACTATGTCAGGAGTCAGCATGTGCTAATTAGAGAAAATTTTCCCGATCCAGCCATCTATCTGTCCCTGACATGCCTTGGAAAAAATGGTTTTCTGTGTAAGTATTGAAAGGTGGATTACTGAAACTATTATTTCTTGGGACACAAGGAATTTTTGCTGTGTGATAACCCTTAATCAAAGTTATATTTGAAAAATCACCTCAGTCATATTGCAACAAGCCACCAAAATTTAGAAAATCAGCAATACCTGGAGGTAATGAGTAGGGCCCACTGGACAGCAGGGAAGAGTCATAGCAGTTACAAAACATATTTCTTTGAGCTGTCTCAATTCTCTGGATCCCAGCCAAGGACATCAGGCCTCTGTTTTAGCACCAGTAACAAGGAGATTCTAGAAGCATCCCACACTAAGAAGAGGGGTTGCTCAGAGGTCAGTGGTTCCAGGGATTTGCTGTGAGGGACACATCTGAGTATCACCAGCAAGATGCCATAAGCAAACATGAGAATTACTGATTCAAGGAGCAACGTAAGGAATCTGGGTTGTGAAGGAATCTTTGCTGCTTGTCATTGTATTCTTTACACCTTTCAATACAGGGTATACTGTAGTTACTTAACACGTATTTGATGAATAATAGAGTGAATGAATTTCCTAGTGAAAGAAAAAAAAATCTATAGTAGCGTAGATATCAAGTTGAATGAGCTTTTAAAGTAGGGGTCTGGAGAAATATATTGAAGTTGTGTGTATGTAATGGTGTGTGTAGCAATAAGTGTGTGTGTCTGTGTGTGCACATGTGTATATAAAATCATTTTTTTTAAATGATTTTATTCAAAGCCATCTAGTAGAGTTCATATCATGGATCTAAGGCCCAGGGAGGAATGTGAGTGGTGCCAAGTCACACAATTAACAACCAACGAGTGCTGGGTTGGGTGAGTTCAGAATTTCTGGCTTCCAGTTAAGTTCTTTTTTTCAACTAGACAATGATGTTTCCTTGGAGGCTATAATAGCAAGTACTGGGGAATGTAATATCCTGGTATTTTAATATTATGTCTACATCTGGATATATTATGATAGAAATTCGGGAGTAAAATAAAAAAAAAATACTTAGATGTAAAAGTAAAGATTCATTAAAATAGTGAAAATTCTATTATGACAGCAATTAAAAGGTGTCTGAACTATTGAACCTAAAAAATAGTACATTGAATGTGAATATATTCTCTTTATAAATCAAGAATAATTTGTAAAAATTATTTCCAGTCAAATCTTATACCTAAATAAAATACATTTACTATCCCACACCATATGTTCACCATTTACATTATTAAAATATAATTTGCATTCTTTTATAATGCAATATGTATATTTTTAAGTACAGAATTTGCTACATAGCAGATATTTTTCTAAGTACAAGTCTTCACATTAACTTGAGGGAGGGAAAGGAATTTATCTGTGGCTCCTCCTGCCTTCTATCTGTCACTGGTCAAATTCATCTCCATAGGGTATTGAAGCCTTAGTTCTTCAAGATGAAGCTCATATCCCAAGGAAGCTCCTCATCTGCATTTCAAAGTGGTGGGAGGAGCCTGGACCTCCTCCTTTGCGCTTTCATGGTGGACTCTTAGCGCTGGGTAAGCTGTGATTTCAACAGAAGTAAGGGGGGCTGTTCCATAGTTCCGGTGGTTACCAGGGGAGGAAGAGACAGACAGCAGTGTTAAGAGATAAAGAGATTCTCAGAAAGTGAGGATCTAAATAAATGTGGAGAAGGGGAGGGAAGAAAAAAAAACCTGGTCCAGTCAGAAAATGTATCATTTTATGCAGATGAGGAAATAGTGGCATTCATAAGTAACTTGCCCAATATCATACAGCTAGAAAATGGCAGAACCAGGGCCTGAACCCAGATGCTTCTGACACCAAAGCCAGTGCTCTTAGCTGTATAAGGAGTTGGCTCTAGTTTAGCTTAGGTGGTATGCAGCATAAAACAATAAGTATTTATGGAGCACTTTCCATATGTCCAACAAATTATGAGAAGTCATAAAGAAAGTTACAAGGGAAATACTTATGAAAACAGTTCTAAAACAATTATTATCTAGACCATAATGTATAAAAGATCAAAGAAACATTAAAATCACTTCACATCATTCAGTGTGGGGGATGTGGTCATGGATGATGTGGACAAAATTTTAAAAGATTTGAATTATTAAAGGGATGGGTAAAAGTATATGCATGTATGGAAATATGAGATCTCTATGCTTTCAAAATGAGAAATGCAAGTTGTACAACAATATTTTTAGTAATATGATCTATTTAAGAAAGAAATATTCCGAGGCACACAAACCAGTCAGACTGAATCCCATGGAGTTAGAAGTAGTTACTTCTGCATTAGAACTTCACTTTTTATGTTATGCTTTTGTATTGTTCATTTTCATTTTTTAAAATAAATATTTCAAATGATTATAAATAACATTTTATATATTTATGTTGTAATTTCTAAAAATTAATATGCATTACTTGAAATTAAAAAGCTATTTTCCCTTAAAAATTAAAATCTTTGGATTATTGTCGGTTTTGTTTAGTGGGAGATTTATTTTAAAAAATATAATAACTCGGGGTGCCCGAGTGGCTCAGATGGTTAAGCATCTGCTTTCAGCTTGGGTCATTATCCTAGGGTCCTGGGATTGAGCCCTATGTCAGTCTCCTGGCTCAGCGGACAACCTGCTTCTCCCTCTCCCTCTGCCTCTCCCCCTGCTCATGCTCTCTCTCTCTCTGTATCTCTCTGTCTCAAATGAATAAATAAAATCTTTAAAAAAAGTATAATAACTCATTTCTCTCTTATGGCTCTGAAACACATTTTTGAAGAGATGAGTAATCACCTAGATGTCTTATCCTTCTTCAATATAACCCTTCTCAAGTTTTTTCAGTAAACCCATCATAACGTATGTGTCATTCTTAAATCTAGAAACTCTAAACATGTTGCAGAAATCTAACAGATTTTGAAAGTCAGGGAGCTTCTGGAAATGTTTAGGCTACACATGAGGGTATTAAAACAATTACTTATCTCTAATCTTTTCCTCCATAAGATTAAAAAATGCAACAAAACAAAACAAATATGTTCTACTCAGAAGGAAGTCTAATTTTTGCAACAACTGATTTGTATGTCCTAGCCTACATCAAATTGGGTGTCACAACAAGGGCATACTATCTCTAAGAACTTAGACAAAATCTCTCTAAGCCCATTGGCCAAATTTGCAAAATCTCAAGCTCCTCAAATTCCTCCTCCAGGCTCATAAGAGCAGTGCACAGAGTTTCCTGGGATTTCTCAAACAAGCTTGCACCTTTGGTGTTGTTGGAGACTATAGGTACTCCCTTCTTTTTCTACAAGAAATGGCTGCTCGGGCCCTAGCTGGCTAAGATGAGACCTGTGTGGTTATAGCAATTGTGCCAGCTGGATTTCAGAACTGCTGCTGACTGATTCCTGTGTGCCTCCCACATTCCTTCTTTTTGACCAGGACTGTCTTGCACAGTTCTGCTATCTCTGTCCCATCATTCCATGTTGAGCCGACTGGGGCCAGATAACAAGGCTCTTTTGTTCACAGGCCTTCAGATCAGAAAGAACTGGATCTGAGGGGGTTTCGTTCACACCTGGCACTATTCTAGAAGGTAAGATCTTTGAATTCAAGCTGCTTTACACGGGGGAGACATCTGCTTTATAGGGGCGAGATGGTGGTATCTTTGGGTAGGAGAGTCATTTTTTTCTGTGTGAGAGAGATGAATATTTGAGGACAAGAGGGTAGACTGGGGTCGTCAGTCTTATGGTAAGAGAGGTTGGCTGGGCATGTCGTCTAGCTCTAGTCAGGCCTTTTGATAACTGTATCCTTAGCCAACATCTAACCATAAGCTTACGAGAGATCCTAAGGCAGAACTACTGAACTGAGCTGCTTTGAATCCTTACCAACAGATACCATGAGAGATAACAAATTGTTTCGAGGCAGGAGTCTACAAAAGCTTTTCTCTTAAATTGGCAGATAGTATAAATTTCAGGCTTTGCAGAACATATGGTCTCTGTTGCAAAGATTCAATTCTGCTCTTTTAGCATGAAAATAGCCTTAATAGACAATAATTAAACAAGTAAGCTAGATATGTTCCAATAAATTTTTTTATGGATAGTGAAATTTGATTTTACATAAATTTTCTATGTTAGGAAATACTACACTTCTTTTGATTTTTTTCAACCACATAAAAACGCAAGTGCCACTTTTAGCTCACAGGCTATATAAAAATAGGTGGCAGGCTGGGTTTGGTCTGTGAGGCAGTTTGCTGACCCCTATTTTAAGCCATTAAGTTTTGCCATTTGTTATGCGGCAATAGATAACTGAGAGAGGGACCATCAAATATCCTAAATAAGGAAAACCTCAATTAGCAACAAGAGCAAAGACAAAATTCTTGAAATGAGATAGGTATCTGTGACAGCTTGAAAGAGAGAGTGCAGAGCAAAATGAAAGACTCTATTACCCAAGATAGTCCCTCCTCTCTTGTTACTAATTGGATCAAGCTTTACCACCACATTTCTCGCACATCACACTCCCACTTTAAGGCACACTCAGATTTGAAAAGTCTATTTAGCTTTCCTCACTCTAACCCAAAACCCCTTCCCCATTAAGTGATTGCTTTCATATTACAAATTTTAATGACTGCTTTTATAATTTGAATTTCCCAATTTATCAGTTGTAAATACAAAACTGCAGCAGTTTGGTGTCTGATTCTGTCTGCAAAGGCGGCAGTAGAGTGAGACAATGGGTGCAACAGTCTAGGGTTGACTCTCTTTTCTTCGGCAACTAAGCCCTGCTTTCAAAAGCCCTGAAGTAAAGTGGCCCAGTTCACTTCCTGAACATGATGACTCCTGAAGGCTTCTCTGATCTAAGAAAGATAGCAGTGCCATGGATTTCCTCCCCACAACCAGACCAGTCCAGCATAGTTCATCTGGACTCTGGAAGGGCAGAAAGAGGGGCAAATACAGTTTATACCAGTGTTAAAATCAGCTATGGTTCTTCTCAGGGCCAAGTACACCTGGGCCCCTAATTGGCTCACTCTTTCTGATTACACAAAAAAGAGCCTTTTTTTTTTTTTTTTTTTTTTTCACAGCACAATCACATAATCAGAGCCAGGCAGTATGATCAGAAGATAGCCCAGCATTAGCTCCTTAGAGTGATCAGAGCTAGCTCTCCCTTACGTCCATCTAGGCTCTGATCTCAAAAAGCCGACAACTGGTTAAATCTTTCAAAGTGAGATTCTTGTTGAGGTTTTACTTTCCTTCCAGTGCGATTAGCCAGGACTAATGCATCACAGTAGAGATAAAGTAATGAACTACAAACTCAGAGGGAAAGGATGGAGACCCTCAACTCTTTTCTACCAAAGTCCTTTTGGCCTCTACACAAAGTTCTCACTATTTTTCCAGAATTTATAAAAATTTTCTAAGCCAGTAGATGTGGAAAATGAGTATTAAGGCTATATTTGTGTACCTAGCCTGAGGTATAGTTGTTGGCTTTGCCAAAAACAAAATACAGCAACAGTAAAATGTGTCTTGTAACATGATTCTTGAAGGATAATGAACTATTTTTTACTTTATAGTTACATAATTAAGGAATCACTGAAGTTTTTCTTCTAAAAAAATAAGTTCTATACCAAGGTAACTTCTAGAAATTTCTCCGAAAATAGATGCAGCTATGTGCTACTAAATGTCCATTTGCTTAGCTAAAATCAATTTAATAAATTAAGTACTAATAATTGATTCATTAATTCAACAGATATTCATAGGATACCTGATGTTTGACTGACATTACACAAAGCATTAAAGAATATACTATTAAATATTAAAGTGTATTAAACAGTAGACTATTAAAGAAGAATATGATACAGTTTAAAAGTGACATAAAAATGATATTTTTTTCTGATACCAAAATGGTATGATTAGATTTTTCACTTGTACATATGCAATTTAAACAAGGCAGTGACATTGTCTTTGAACTCTGACTTTACCAAAAATAAAAGACAAGTTTGGTTAGAGGAATTAGAAAACTAAAATAAGGAGCCGTTTAAATTGATCAGAATTTGTGTCTACTTCTGTGGTTTCATATCTCATTTCTAGAAAGAAAGAGTAAAGGGAGTGTTGTCAAGTTAATTCACAATTTACCTAATTTCTCCCTCCTTCTCTCTCATTCACACAAGTGCTTACATATCAATGAGGTGCTTTTGAAAATAGCAATGTATTATTAAGAAACTAAAGAATATATCACTTAAGATACTTATTTAGATAGAAAATTTTAAATAACTGTTTAACTAGTCTGTCTTGGCTGATGAACCATCCACTAAAAGAAGAATTCAAATAAAGAATTGCAAGTGTTTTGACATTGAAATAAATGAATCCATAAAGGAGATATAAAAAGTTGCTAGATTTACTAATTTAATGTAAAATATTCTTGTGGATTTGGAAATCTTCTGTACTCATGTGGTCATTTTGGTATGCAGGTCAATTTTAAAGTATCCCTGGTACTTTCAATTTGCAAAAGTAAAGGCTTTGCTGTGATTGTTTTTGCAAAATCTAAAAAGTATATTAAATTCAACAATGAGAATTTCTCTCTCTGTGTTTCAATCTGTCTCAAAATCTCTCTCTCCACACACACATAAATATTGTATATTTTGCATATTTCCATGGGTGTGTATACATATATACTCTATATTCTGTATATGTGTAAATAATATATGTATATAAGTATACATGCATATAATTGTTGGATTTTCTAAACCACAAATATAAGAGGTGCTCATTTTAACAAGTCAGTGGATAAAGTGTAAAAAAAAGCATTTATATTGACATCCCAAGAATCCTCCCTTTTTAATCCTCACCCTCACTCCTCTAAAGTAATCAAGGATAATAACCTGATTTGTGTCCTTCCATATTTTAGCTATGCTCATTAGCATATAGCACATTTTTGTATTCACAGAGGTGTTTTTCTTGCTTCCTTCTTTCCCTTTTCCTTCTTGCCTTCTTCCCCTCCTTTTTTTTCTTTCTTCCATATTCATTCTTTTATTTTCACATAAATGATGTGATACCAGCATTTTACCAATTGTGGATTACAACCATTAGCAATTTGTGAAATCAATTTAATGATCACTACCAGCATTAAAAAACTAAACATTAAAAACAAGCAAATAGAATAGAGTAGAATAGAATAGTAAGTAGAATGTATCATAAATAACAGATTATAGTAAGGGTATTTCATTTTATCAAACTTTTATTTCCATTTATATATTTTTAAATAACGGGGTGTGTGTGTGCATATGCACATATGTCTCTGAGTATATATACACATGCAGAAGTGTGTGTGCCTGAAACAAGTGTGCATGTGAATGAATACTGAACTTGAATCACTATAAAATGAATTTCTCATGATGTGTAATAATAGAAATAAAGAGTAAAAGCTTTCCTTGGTAAAATGTTTTTCTTTTGGTTTTCACACTAATTGAAATAGTTTAGCACGTCAAGGATCTATTATTAAAATTAATAGAGTACAGATAAATGAGCTATATAGAGCCCAGGTCCTTGCACAGTAGTGTAACATACTAATTATTTGTAAAGTGGCTTTCATCCCTGGAATGCAAATGTTTCTAGCATATATTAAATACTTGTCTTGAAAGTATTACTGACTTCAGACCTAATGAGTTGAGTCATTCTAAGAGTAGCACAGAAAAGAGGCTGGGGCAGAAGAAACAGCACAGTAACAGAGGAAAAGTTGTATAATTCATCTAATATTAATATGATTTTTAATTTTGTTTTGTCATCATCAGAGTCCAGTCACATTATATAGTTTTTATGGCTTTAGTTTTAGTAAGAATTCAGATCCAAAGAAGCATAACTTCTAACACTTTAAGTAATTCACTAATAAATTTCAACAAAGTGGAAAAAGCACTTTTCACAACAGCACTTGGTGAATATGAAAAGATGTGAACCTAACTATTCATTGTATATGATACTATACATATTTACTAACCCCATAAATAACAACATAAACACAAAATGGATTTGGCTATAATTGTTTTTATCCTTAAATCACCAATAATGTAGCAGGGGCAAAAATACTGTGACAAAGATTTTCATAGCCAAAACCTTTTGAAAATTCTATAGCTCGTACAGATATTTTTGAAACTCTAAACAAACCTATATGGAAGAAAGTGTCAGTGTGCTTGTGGTTCTAACATAAGACTAAAGTTAAACTTTCACCTGTGTGGTAGTGATTGGGAGAGATGAGAAATGACTGATACCCTGATTCCTTATTTGAGGGATTCAACATTTTTGGAATATAAGAAATGATTATCCATCTCTAGGGATCATGGTTCAGATAAAATGTGTCTAGAACAGCATGCAGAGTTTGGAAAAGGAGGTCACCAGCAGTATTGTAACAGAAAACATAAGACCTCCTGCCAGCAGTACTGGTCTCGAAACTTGGCTCACTGAGTGATGCAGAGTAGCTCCCCAGTCATATTGTGAAAAAAAAAGGGGGGGAGGAGGGGGAGGGGGAGGAGGAGGAGGTGGCGGAGGCGGAGGAAGAGAAGAAGAAGAAGGAGAAGGAGAAGAAAGAGAAGAGTAACATTAAGAGAGACATGCAAATCGGAATCAGCCCCAAAGCCCAGGATGTGAATGTGATTAGGTCAAAGGTAACAGAAATACTGTTCATTCATATCCTTACTTCTCTCAAGTCTTGGCTCAGATGTTATGTTTTCAGTAAGTCATTCTCCTTCTCTTCTGAAAATAATTCTTTCCTAAATCCCTTTCTTTTACTTCTGTCCCTTTGCCAAACTTTACTTTTGTTTATGAAACCTATTTATTTGTTGGTTATCATTGGCCTCCACCACCAGAATAAAATTTCTATAAAGATAGGGACTCTCCATCTAGTTTACTGCATGAGCACCAACATCGGGAACAGTCTTGGCACTCAGTAGACGCTTAATAAATACTTCTAAAAAAAGGGACTAAACCTTTTTAATTCCAAAATGATCAACAGCTTAGGAATTGTTTGGACTTCTTGACTTCTCCTTCCTCATCTTCCACATCAAACCTATCACTGTTTTCTCAACTGAACAATGCCTCCCTTATCTTTGCTTGCCTCTCTAGCCCTACTTTCATGACCTTGATTCAAAATCTTCATCTGAAGCAACAACAATTACTGCTAATTTGCTTCAGCCATTTAGCAGTCAACATAGTAATATCAGAATATGAGGGTATTGATTTGTTGCTGCTTTAAAGGTACCAGATAATCTGCACAGTGGACCCCCGACCCTCTTCCTTCTACAAGACTTAGCTTTCCCCTTACCACTCTCCCCTTTCTTCATGTCCTTCTCTAACCACATATTAAAGCAAAAGCAAATTGCATGAAATTAAATCAGCACTAACCAAGCCTATGTAAATTCACCATTCTTTTTTTTTTTTTCTCATTAAACTTTTGTTTTAATGGGTCTCAAAATTCTGTGACAGATTTTTGGTCAAGTTGTTTCCATTAAGTAGTACTGATTTTAAAAACTAATAACTTAAAACTGCCACACACACACAAAAGAAACATGGTCCACAAAACATTCTCCTTTCCTTCTGAAGGTTTTACGATGCATTGTTATCATTAACCAGTCTTTTACTATTAAACTTAAATGGCCAATTGACACAAACAGTTCTGAGACCGTTCTTCCACCACTGATTAAGACTGGGGTGGCAGGTATTGGGGATAATATTCATTTAGCCTTCCGAGCTTTCTGGGCAGACTTGGTGACCTTGCCAGCTCCAGCTGCCTTCTTGTCCACTGCTTTGATGACACCCACAGCAACCGTCTGTCTCATGTCACGAACAGCAAAACGGCCCAGAGGAAGATAGTCAGAGAAGCTCTCAACACACATAGGCTTGCCAGGGACGATATCAACAATGGCAGCATCACCAGATTTCAAGAACTTGGGACCATCTTCCAGCTTTTTTCCAGATCGACGATCTATTTTCTCCTTCAGCTCAGCAAACTTGCAAGCAATGTGAGCCGTGTGACAATCCAGCACAGGGGCATATCCAGCACTGATTTGGCCTGGATGGTTCGGGATAATCACCTGAGCCGTGAAGCCAGCTGCTTCCATTGGTGGGTCATTTTTGCTGTCACCAGCCACATTGCCACGACGAACATCTTTGACAGATACGTTCTTGACATTGAAGCCCACATTGTCCCCAGGAAGAGCCTCACTCAAAGCTTCATGGTGCATTTCAACAGACTTTACTTCAGTTGTAACATTGACTGGAGCAAAGGTGACCACCATCCCAGGTTTAAGAACACCAGTCTCGACTCGGCCCACAGGGACAGTACCAACACCGCCAATTTTGTAGACGTCCTGGAGAGGCAGACGCAAGGGCTTGTCAGTTGGACAAGTTGGTGGCAGGATGCAATTCAGAGCTTCAAGCAGTGTGGTTCCACTGGCATTCCCATCTTTACGGGTGAGTTTCCATCCCTTGAACCAAGGCATGTTAGCACTTGGCTCCAGCATGTCGTCACCATTCCAACCAGAAATTGGCACAAATGCTACTGTGTCGGGGTTGTAGCCAATTTTCTTAATGTAGGTGCTGACTTCCATAACGATTTCCTCGTATCGCTTCTGGCTGTAGGGTGGCTCAGTGGAATCCATCTTGTTAACACCAACAATTAGTTGTTTTACACCCAGTGTGTAAGCCAGAAGGGCATGCTCACGGGTCTGCCCATTCTTGGAGATACCGGCTTCAAATTCACCAACACCAGCAGGAACAATCAGGACAGCACAGTCAGCCTGAGATGTGCCTGTAATCATGTTTTTGATAAAGTCTCTGTGTCCTGGGGCATCAGTGATGGTCACGTACTACTTGCTGGTCTTGAATTTCCACAGGGAGATATCAATGGTGATACCACGTTCACGTTCAGCTTTCAGTTTATCCAAGACCCAGGCATACTTGAAGGAGCCCTTTCCCATCTCAGCAGCCTCCTTCTCAAATTTTTCAATAGTTCCTTTGTCGATCCCACCACATTTGTAGATCAGATGACCAGTAGTGGGAGACTTGCCCGAATCTACGTGTCCAATGACGACGAGGTTGATGTGAGTCTTTTCCTTTCCCATTTTGGTTTAGGTTGAGCGGTGGTTTTCACGACACCTGTGTTCTGGCGGCAAACCCGTTGCGAAAAAGCCACCATTCTTTTTAAACCAATAATGTTTTCCCACATATTTGAAAACTTCTGAGATGGCTGTCCCATTTTTTTATAGGTTCATACTTTCATTATTTTCCAGAATAAATATATAGGGCACAATCATTAAGTTTTTAAATATTCCAAAAGTCAGAATTCAGAATCCTGTCTATTTGTATAATCAATGACTAACTAAACAGTGGACTCTGTGTTTGTTTTTTGGTCAATGTAAATCATTATTCTTTCATAACCTGCTAAATATAAGATGGAAATAAAGGATTTTGGCTATGATCTTGCAATCTCAATCGTATGTTTGGGCCAGATATATTTAAATGTGTTTCAAATGTTCAGAATTATTGAAGACATAAAACATGCAAGTCATTTAGTACTGAAAAACAGCTGTTGGTTTCTTATATTTTTTATGTAGAATCATAGATATTAAATGAATGAGGGGAATTTGAGGGTTCTCAGATGAGGTCATAAAAACCATTCATGATCAATGACATAGAACAAGAAATGGGAAGGGGAGGTGGTATAAGTTAAGATTTTCTATCTATCTATCTCTCTCTCTCTCTCTCTATCTATCTATCCATCCATCCATCCATCCATCCATCCATCCATCCATCCATTCTTCCATCTACCTACCTACCTACCTACCTATCTATGCATTCATGTATGTATATGTGTATAAATATATTCTATTGAAAACCTTTCTGTAGCTCTGCACTGTTTACTGTGGATAAAGCAGAAATGTTCAGCAGGTATGTCAGAGTAGACCATGACAAAGCCTATATTTTCCTCTCTAGCTTTGCCTCCTACTATTTTCCTACTCAGATGGTCGAGCCATTAACAACAACAACAACAAAACAAAAAACCAAAAAAACAAATTCCCTCTATTTCCTGAAAGGACCATGCTAATTTTATGCTTTCAAATCTGTGGTGTAATCAGCTTACTCTTAGTGGATACAGAAGGTTGGACAACAAAATTTCAAGATTCTGCAGAAAGAGGGACTACTAATAGGCAGCACAATGGTGCCCATATTTCTTTGCATTAGGGGACTGTTTACAGCTGAATATCTGGATGCTGTTTTATCTCAAAAAGCCAGTAATAACAACCCTTTCCCAACTTTAGCAAAACATAAAGCAGACATAAAAGGGAATCAGCTAACAGACAATGTTCAAAAGAGAGATAAAGCTACAGGTCCATATAAAATGATGGAAACAATTCCTAGGATAAGGAATAATGGGTGACAGCATTTAACAGAATGTATTTGAGGAAAATAGCATGTTTTAAATACATGAGATGATATTTCTGTATATAAAATCCAAATATTTAATAATGTCTCACAAAAAGAACAAGAGGTTTCTAACATTAGGATAAGGGTTCTGAGAGGACAAATTGGCTATTCCAGTACAGAACTGAAAGGGCTGAGAAAGGAGTGGTGAGGATCAGGGAAACAGGACAGCACCATGGAAATAATACAGTATGCAGAATCGATAGGTGAGAAAAGATAAATTCTTATATTTGGACTTCATAATCCATTTTCATTATTCCTAATTTAAAAAAAATTGAAAGCCATTGTATACTATTTATAGTTGTTGAATATAACTATATCAGTAAATTGTCTTATAACCATATTTTATTCTTATTGTTTAGAATAGGGCTGTCAGTTTTCTATTAGTCTTTATTTTTGCTAGTCTTCAAAAATTCTTAAAGAATTAACTCTGGGTCTAGTCCTGATATTTTTCCAGGAATTATTCTAGTACTCTGAGTCACGAACAAGGATATGAAAATCCCTCTCAGAAAATATTATCTTAGCAAAGTTCATTCTTATCTATTTATGCTACTTAGAACTTCTACATGTGGTGTTTACTGGAAATGGCTTCTTGTTCTTTGCTTGATGAGTTGTTATTACTTTTAAACTGTATCAAGCAGTATTTCCTCCTCTGTGGCGTCTATGTCCATGGCCCTCAAACCTCATTCCCCCAATGTGCCTCGAGAATACTTTATCTGTACTCAGATTATAGAACTTAATTCATAGCAATGCTATTATATGGTTACATATATTTTCTCTCATTAGGTAGAGCATATTAAAGTAGATTACTCATAGTAATCATATGACACACAGAAATGTAAAAGATGAATGGAAAGAATAAAGGAAGGATAGACATTTTTATTTTACTTATTTATTTATTTATTTATTTATTAGATTTTATTTATTTATTTCAGAGAGAGAGAGAATGAGAGACAGACAGCATGAGAGGGAGGAGGGTCAGAGGGAGAAGCTAAGCAGGGAGCCCGATGTGGGACTCGATCCCGGGACTCCAGGATCATGACCTGAGCTGAAGGCAGTCGCTTAACCAACTGAGCCACCCAGGTGCCCCAGAAGGATAGACATTTTTTAAAAAAGGAAAGGAAGAAAGAAGGAAAAAAGAAGGAGGAGAAAAAAAGTGAAGAAAAAAGAGGGAGAGAAAAAAAGAGAGAGATGAAAATGTATTAAGCGTTTCAGTTCACAACCCATCTTGAAAGTCTTCCTTTTACCTGGCGTAGACAAAATTACTAAAGGCAAAAAATGGAAATTAAATAATTTACCATTTAAATCGACTTCTTTTTTTTCCAAACCAAACAAGATACAAAAGTATTATCTTCTTGTTTAATAGTTTGATTAGGTTGTAAGTTCTATGACCTGAATATATAAAGTAGTCAAAAACATTAAGGATTAGTTCATCATGCTTTAATTCATATTGTACCATATCCAATGTCTTTTTAAACACTTGATAACTAATAGTAATGGCATACCATAAACTTTCTTCTTAATATTTTTTCAAGTCCTACTAACTTTACATGAAAAGTAGAGAATATATCCATAAATACTCTTATGATTCTTTTCAAGTTTTACTGTGTTTCACATACAAAAATAAGTTAATAAATTTTTCACAAAGGATATGTTAACAATAATAAGAATCATGTGTGGGTTGCTTTGTATTTACTCTCTCTAAAATGTAATTTTCTCTATTCTGCTACCGTAATGATGGGTACGTAAATGTAGTATACATACATTTTCCTTCTTTTTGCTTTTTTTGTTTTAATTTCAAAATGTACAAAATCAAATTTTGCCATCTAAACTATTATTAGGAAATATGAAGCTCATTCCTCAAGAAAATAAAATAGGAAACAACAGATATTTATTAAAGTCCTTCAGAAATTCATCACTGGCATTTTTATTCCAAAGCCAACATTACAGAAAACATTTTGGAGGGGAAGAATACACTAATATTAACATACATTTTACCAAAACTGTTTTATATTATGCATAGATCTCAGAATTATGAACTATATCTCTATGCATTTAACCAGAACTCTGCATGGAACTCTTTGATAGTTTGCCAATGACCATATTAATTATTAGCCTGTTTTTCTTGAAGAAATCTATTGGACTGGCCATGGAAAAATGCTTCCCAGTTTTCAAACTCAACCTTTGATTGATTGATTATTTATTTATTTATTTATTTAGACACCAGGCAGGACTATTTATTTATTTATTTATTTATTGGGTAGGGGCAGCAAAGCAAGGTTTATTGAGTGAGAGCAAAGTGCTAGTACAAAGCTCTCGAGGAGGGAAGGGACCTGAGAGGATTGCCCCTAAGTCTAGGGGTTTTTATGGGTTTGTTGACAGGCTGTTTTAATCTGATAATTTTAAAATGATGACAAAGGATTTGACCCAGACAAAGTATGACTGTTCTCAGAAAAACAGAAGTAACAAGAAGAAGATTAAAAATAGTAATAGATGACTGGCTCTGGACAGTTTGAGCTGAAGAGGCATACATGGATAAAGATATTCCACAGTACTGGTTGTGAATCTGAACCCTGAAAGAGATTAGAACTGGAAATATAAATTATAGTGTGAATACTAATGGGATGTCTTAAGTTTGACTTCTGGGGTAAACTTTAAGATGAAGTAAATTATGCTTTTCTGCCTTCTCCTCTTGATAAATTACTCAATATAAATTTAGTAAAAATATTACCAGAAAAAATTGTAAAAGACTTTGAAAGAGAACAAAAAATTATTGGGTGTCTTCAATGGAAAACTTCAAATTGTTTAAAGAACATCCTTTTGGTTTATCAGTTTTAAAGCATTTATACCATTTTCTTTGAGCTATTTCTTAATCCTGTGAGTTGCAAACAACCGATAGAAATATAAAAGAATCTTGTCTACAGATGTGAAAATAATTCTGTCTGGTGGAGGGCAATCTGATTTTCCTCCATCCCCTATGGGAAAAGCCAGTTTTGCATCTATTTGTAAATTAACTTAGCCATTCTTGATTGACTTAAATACATGTGGTGCTTTGAATTCTCCTTTGAAATAATTGTAACATTTTACTGGTTTACTCATTAATTAATGTGTTAAATAACATCTTTGACATATGTTCATTTTATATTTATATGTCATTATTTTACCTTTGCAAATTATCTTTTAATAATATTTAATATCTTCTTATGAAAGTAAAATGCTAAAACTGTGGCTGGATGTGTGATGACAATAAATGTTCATGCATTATTTGAATAAGTACTTATCTTTCAAAACAATGCAAAGAAATTATATGAGTATATGGCAAGCTGAATAATGATCTCCCTCCACACTCTCCCAAAGATGTCCATGTTCTAATCTCTGGAACCTGTGAGTATGTTACCTCACATGACAAAAGGGACTTTGTAGATATGATTGTGGTTAAGAATCTTGAGATGAGATGATTATCCTTCATTATCCTGGTATGCCTAATGCAACCAAAAAAGGTCCTTATAAGAGGGAGACAGAAGGGTCAGATTTAGAGAAGGAGATGTGAATATGGAAAAAGAAGTCAAAGAGGAGAGAAATTAGAAGATGCTGCACTATTGGCTTTATAAATGGAGGAAAGGGCTACGAGCCCAGAAATAAAGACAGAATCTAGAAGCTGGAAAAGACAAGGAACAGATTTTCCCCTGGAGTTTCCAAAAGGAACATGTGTCAATACCTTGATTTTAGCCCATAACATCCATTTCAGACTTTTGACCTCTATACTATAACATAATAATTTTGTGTTGTAAAATGGGATAGATTTTTAAGCCACTAAGTGTGTAGTAGTTTGTTGTAGCAGCAGTAAGAAATTAATACAAAGCATTAGAAGTTCACACAAAGGCCCAATTTCATTAAGTGTTCATGTAAACACTAAAGTTATTAAAATAATAAATATACTCAAACATAACTTTGCTTGACTAGTACAGCTTTAGAATGTTTATAAATGACAGCAAATTTTATTTCTCATTTACTAGGGTTTTAGAATTCACTATCAGGTCCTTATTTATTCAAATTATTAAATGTGTCAAAAGTCTTCTGGTGGTTTTATGTGTCAACTTGGTTAGACTATAATATCCAGTTATTTAATCAGACAGCAATCAAGAAGTTCCTGAGGAGGTGTTTTGTAGATGTGGTTATCATAAAGATGTGGCTTAAATAAAAGAGGTTACTCTTAACACTGTTGATGAAGCCTCATCCAGTCAGTTGAAAGGCTTAAGAGGAAAAACAGGTTTCCTGAAGAAGAAATTCTCCCTCAAGACCGCAGCATTCACTCCTGCTAGAGTTTCAGCTTGCTGCTCGCCCTACTAATTTCAGACTTGTCAGCCCGCATGTTAAAATGAAGATAACCATCCTTGTCAAGAGTACACTTTCCTTATCTATCAGTGCCATAACATGACTTACTGAAATGCTTAACGAATGTTCAATGTAAAATCAGATTGAAAGAATATACTGAAAGAATAGATAAGAATTACTATTTATTAGAATGTATTGCTAGTATTATATACCCTGCCTAAATTTTCTTTTTTTACTCTGATTTTATAAGGATAATCAATTTCTATGTGATACTTAATAAAATGATAAGGAGAAAAGGTACATTACAAAAGTAAAAATGTTCATTTTACCAAAATTTCAGGAAATTAATACATCTTATATCCAAAATAATGAAAGAATTGTCTAAAAATATTAACATTTTATATCTCTAAATGGTGGAATGATCAGAGTTTTTTTTTTGTTGTGCTTTAATTATAAACAAGCTTTTTAAAGAAACATGTAACAACTTTTCTAAGTCAAAGTATATATATATATATATATTTTTTTTTTCTTAAATAATCTCTACCCTCATCCTGGGGCTCAAACTCATAACAAGAGTTACATGTTCCTCCAACTGAGCCAAACAGGTATCCCAAGAAAACACGTGACAATTCTAAACTAAAAATAATTTATCAAAGTACGATAATGAGTTAACATTATTTTGAGACATGAATTTTTATATTCACAAACTATTTCCAGAGAAGCTAGATCTTTTGAATAGCTTTAATATATTGTAATAGCTACAGATCTCTCCAGGAAAGAAATGTCTTCATGAACAAACTATTAGTAATTAAAGTTAAATAACATGAATAACTAAATGCTCCCTAAGCCATATGTGGTATTTTTGTTAGCCCACTATACTCCCCTTCACTCTCTGTTTTTTATGGCTCTATCATTCCCTCCTATTGTATTGTCCATAGCAGATGGTTCAGGAATGGCACTTGATAGTCTGTTGCAACCAGAAACCTCTACTGGATAATATTCTATGTGGAGCTAATATTAATATTTTATACATACACATACTTTCCCCCTCCTCTCCCACTAGGTAATAACCTTAAATAATGTCAGCAGCTAAAACAAATTTAAGATAATGAAAGCCCATGTGAACTAGAAGGGAATGAAGACAGGATGATGACAAAGCAGAAATGAGAGACAGAGAAAAGAGAGAACACATTTAAAACTTAAGCCCAGAGTTCTAGTTCCTGAGCTTCAAGAGGCTAGTGTGGTTCCTGTTGATCCATGTTAATTAGATTAGAAGTACCTTCTTCCAAAATCATCATATTCTGAATTTTAATTTTAATTTTTTTAAAAATAAGACCTATTCCGTAACCAAAATAATATACAATCATTGCAAATTACCTATTAATTAGAGAAAAAACATATCTGCTTGATTATATGGCAAATAAAAACTTCTCTCCCGCTTTTATTCTACAAAATTAGAAACCGAGAAATGACAAAGAAAATACACTATAAACAATTCATATTTAAGTTTTCAAATTCATCATTTGCCTGTCTCCTCTTTCCATTCCAATGTCTAGCCAAATACTGGGAAAGTTTCTTTTGTGGGAAAAAAATATCAGTCCATGGTTCTGGCAAGATATTTAAACCTAGTAAAAAAGTGTGTAATTCATGCTTTAAGTAATACAGTTGAAATATATCAAAAATTCTAATGTAAAACAAAGGTAATAAAGAAATGTTTTCTTTCCCCTAAGATTAAAAATAAACTCTCTATGGGGCACCTGGGTGGTTCAGTTGGTTAAGCATCTGCCTTCTGCTCAGGTCATGATCCCAGGGTCCTGGGATTGAACCCCGCATCAAGCTCCTTCCTCAGCGGGGGAGTCTACTTCTCTCTCCCTCTACCTGCTACTCTGCCTGCTTGTGCTCTCTCTCTCTCTGTCAAATAAATACATAAAAAATCTTAAAAAAAATCTGAGAGATAACACACATTGACATAACTTGCTAGTGAACAAGCAAACATAAAAGGGCTTTTTGCCTTACTCAGATAACAGGTGCTGTGAAGCTCTGCTCTTCACTAAAACTCACGAACAGTTCATATATAACATGTTAGAAAAGAGCACAACGTAATTCCAAATGACATACAAATAAGATAATATTATGCTAAGTTTCTACTAGAATCTTCTCAATAAACAATAAAATAAGTATCATTGGGTTTCACTATAAAATGAGCTTTTCCAAAGAGGAATCTGATCCTGCATTAGCATCTCATATTATCAGGTAGATGGCCTGGAAAGGTCATGCTATATTCCTGAAAAAAAAACAAAAGCAAAACCCAAACCGCAAACTTTAACTCTAACCTTAACCTTTGTAATATTATAAAGTCCACTTTATAATGAAACACAATAGTTTATTCAAGGGAAAATTAGCATACACACTTAAGTATCTTTTTTTTTGGTTTAATGTAGAAATTGTATGTCATAAATATGTCAATCATACCCCCAAAACCTCATAAATGTAATGGTAACTGTATGTATTTAGGTGAGTCTTATTTCTAAGTGTTCCCAAGATGTAAATAAGAGAGGTTGGATTACCCAAAACAATTATTATTTTGTCAAAATAATTGCCTTCTTAAGTGAGGCAGCTGAGGACCACATTATATAGTCCCAATGCTTTTCTCCATTCTAACTGAAGGAGATCCTTTACGAGTTGGTAAGATTGATGCAATCTAAGTAGGATTAAATTCCAACAGGGGCCAACACCCATTTTATAAATCACGGCATAAATATTGGTCATAGAAATTATTAAGCAGTTTCCTGCCTAATTATAAAAAGTCCTATATTCTCATTCATGTTCTTTGGTAAATTGTATCCTGGCATTTTATACCACTAATTACATCTCCTATCCTCCAGAAGAACCTGCCCACTGAAGTTTCCTCTATCTCAGGGACTTCCTGATCCCTCAGCAAATTCATTTTATCCTCACGTTTATCATTACAATATCCGTCCTCCTAAGTGTTCCTCATTTTGTTATATGTTATATTTGTTATACTTAAACTCAAAATTATTTTAGAAATGAAAAATACGTATTTTTTCTACTTGAATACTATCAAACCACAATACTGAGATGAACAACGTATGTCTTGTGCTTAAGTATCACCAGATCAATGACACTCAGATTGATGTCTGAGTTAATATTTTAAAATAATATGTATGCATATGACAATATATTAACAACAGAAAAAATGAACTTATTTGACCCACTGCATTATAGAAGCAAAATATCAGTATGCTATTTTTGTTTAGTACTTTATATGTGATACCTTTTATATATATTCTCTTGATATTTCACCTTCATACCCAAACCTTGAAAATAGGCACATTCAGAATAGCTGATAGGTATATTCGTAATGCAATTGAGTGTCTTATTAACAGATAGATGTACTTTTATCCAGTCATCCGTGCAACATGTACTTCAATCACTGAAATAAGTCTTTTATTTAAATCAAGAATATTTTAGATTTTTGTTTTCAAAATGAGTTCACATCCTGTTCTATATGTCAGGGGGCACTGTGTTTCAGTGTTAGTGTTTCCTATTGTTCCACAACTTGTTAGAATTTAGTTGCTCATGGATTTTTGCAGTACTCTCCGTTTTTTTTTCCTTACATGGTGAAAACATCCCTGAGTAAATTTACAGCAATAAAACACAATCTTGTTGATGGCCTGCTTATGATTTGCCAGTTTATTGCTGCTAGCCAATAAGAAGTGCTTTAGTACTGAGCGTGAATTCCGCTAAAGAACATGAAAGAATTCTATATAACTCACTGTAAATTACTTCTAGTGAGCTGCTGAAACATATTTTACTCTGAATCATAAATAGCTTCTCTGATTAATACAAATACTTGGGAGCATATTGAAGAGTTCGAGGTCTGATTACTTCTTAACATTCATGTTAAGAGGACTTTGTTCTATTGTTAAATAAATCAAGAATCTTGAATTCTAGGCTCCTGGTTATAGACTCAGCAGAGTATGAACTCTTAGGTTTTTCCTATGTTGTTACACCAAAAACCCCACTGGTATAAAAACAAGAGAAAAGTTAAATTAGAACACTGTGATTATTACATTTTCAGACCTCTCTCTTAATGCTATTGCTAATCACCTAGTCTCACGACTATACTTAATTTTAATGTAACACTTCAGGCCTCCCATATTTTTCTTCCCCCTCAAAAAAGTGCTGGATTCCTGAGCTATATTATCATGGCTTGGGTGATTGGGTGTTCCTTCCTCAGTGTGAACCTGGCACTAGGTGGGTGCTTCTGGAATGCAAACTATTTCATTTCCAACTTCTGAGTCTTCGCTATTGACTATAATGACCATTATGCCTGACTAATAGTACACATCTTAGTTTAAGAGCTAGTCTCGGCCAATAGATATTAAATACCATTTGAGTAAAAAACTTGAGATCGATTTGATCCACTTCCATTCTACCCTATTTTAGAGTGCCTGCCTGTTCTAGAAATGCTGCCAAACTAAAAATTTTTATCTCCCATAATCTCTTACAATTAGAGTTCTGGAGAATTCATAGTTTAAAATTAAATGTGTTCTCACAAGATTTGGAAGTGAGGTGAAAATATCTTCTGGTCTCTTTTGATGCATTCTGTTGTCTGGCAGTTATCAGATTAGATAATGACTTGTGGAAATTACCTGGTATCCAGCCATGATTATACCAACATATAATTAGATTAGAAGTACCTTCTTCCAAAATAATCATATTCTGAATTTCTCTTTTTTTTTTTTTACTTCACATCAGAAAGTAGCTTTAGTGATTTCCTTGTGAGTTTGCAGGTAATATTATTCTCTAGGTCTTATTCTGTCTAAATATTAAGATACATGTTCACTAAGTGATGGTTTTCAATTTTAACTGAGATTGTGGAGTGTGTGTCATATAAGACCCTGAGCAAGCTAAGCCAAATATATCACAATCATGCTGATAATATTCAAACTTATATCTCTGGAAGTGATTTTCTAGGCCCACTTCCATTAGAAGACATATCTCTTCAGGGTTATAAGACATCAAATTTGGGACAGTACCTGCTAAAGAGTCATCAGAGTCACCATGTAATAGTCCGCTACTGTGTACTTTTCAATCTGTTTGCTATAGCTAGAATAATAAAGCTAAGACCTTGAAAAGGAGAATTGCCTTACTAATAGGTATTAGTTAAAGGTGTTAAGAAGATTATACATACTGAGATGGTGGGTGAAGTAAGCTTGAAGAAGGAAATTGTGGTGTCCCACTAGTCTATATCCTTGAAACTCCTGACAGATGAATGCTATATCATTTTGGGGATAGTTTTAGCCACCCCACCTTAATTTTTTTACAGTAATAAAGAACCTTATCAAAGGCCAAATCTTTTATTTCTTATTTACTGCTACTAGTAAATATAACCTTATCATTACCCTAGTAGGATCAGGTTGATTTGATAAATTACTTGTCTATGAACAATCAGGATTGCTTGCTATTTATGGAAATCTGGTCTAGGAAGAGACACTTAGAACAACATTAAGTATAAAGGGCTAAGTGGGTGCTAAGTGGGTGGCCAGGCATTCATGGAAATCATGCTTTGATGCATATAATTTGCCAATCTTTTTAGATTACATTGGAAGTAAAAGCCTAAACACATAGTTTCAACTGAAGTAACAGTTACATCTATTTTCAGAATTTTTTTAAATGTTATATCATCCTGTCTATAACATAAAATACACAGTTTCAACTTCTGTAGAAAAGAGCCTTGGTGGCTAAAAAGAGAAAACAATACCACTATGAGAAGGTACTTGCATAGAGAAACCAGGTCCCAAAGGGCACCTAGGTCTACCTATGGAACTAAACCAAATTAGAATCAGAAATTTGGTCTGCAATTGGCACTAAATTTAATAAATTAACAATTTGGTGGGTGATTCCACTCTTTGACTGAATAGACTTGAGAGTAGTTGACTTCAAATTACGCCTGTTGTCAGGTAAAACACTGTTGAAAAAAACCTACATGCCTATATTTAGCTGAGGCCGAACACACAACCAAGGAGGTTTTTAGTAAGTGAGGTCACTTAAAGACAGATAATCTGATATGACTCTGCAGTTGGTGGGAGAGGTGTCTGCTGGAGACATTATGTCTCCAGACATAATGCAACTAATTCTAGACTATGTTTCAGAGCAATCTTACTGCCACATTTCCTTTTCCCCGTTGAGGCATCTTCCCAATTTCCTAAAGTATTTAAGTAGGACTGGTGATCCAAACATCTTCAGCATCTTCATCTCTGACTAGGATTCTGAGATGAAGTCAACAAAACCCAATCTAATCATTTTAAGTAGAAAGAGATTTATTAGAAGATATTGTGTGGTTTAGACAATCCCTAGAGGAGTTAGAGGTGAGAAGAAGGCTAGATATAGCCCACAGCAAAGGCAGCCAAAGGAAACACTGAACTACAAGATTGCTCTGGTAGAAAGCAGACAGACACTGACTCAGTCCATCTGGCCCCTACGATGACAGGGACCAGTGCTAGAGTCTCTGCCTGAGCTGCCACAGAACAAAATGCCTCCTCTTGTCTGTTTACACAATGTAGCGCAAGTTGTTCCCTCTCTCAGTGGCTGCAAGGGAGTCTCTTAAAATTTACTTTTTCTTATTTAAACATTGCCCTGTATTTAGAAAGCAGGCTAGAAGAGGGTTTAATGAAATTTTTTTCAATATTTATTTATTTATTTGACAGAGCATGAGCAGGAGGGGCAGAGGAGAGGGAGAGAGAATCTCAAGCAGATCCCATGCTCAGTGTGCAGCCCGTGCAGGGCTCAGTCCCAGGACCCTGAGATCACGACCTAACCAAAACCAAGAGTCGGAAGCTTAACCAACTGCACCACCCAGGTGCCCTGAGAAGGGAGCTGAATGATATTAAGCAACCCAATTCATAATATCTTCTGGAGAAATTTCATCCCATGTCAGCTACTCTGCTTACATAGAGTAGTCTGAGGAGGGAGAACATAACCAAAATGGTCCAAACACCTAAATATTGTAAATGCTTTCTAGTGGAAATAAGAGCACAGCAACCTAAATCAATACATCATCAAAGCTCAAATAGACTTACTTGTGAATATTAAAGCTTAATATTATTTATGGAATTCTTTTTAAGATTTTATTTATTTATTTGACAGAGAGAGACACAGCGAGAGAGGGGATACAAGCAGGGGGAGTGGGAGAGGGAGAAGCAGGCTTCCCATGGAGCAGGGAGCCTGATGCGGGGCTCGATCCTAGGACCCTGGGATCATGACCTGAGCAGAAAGCAGATGCTTAACTGACTGAGCCCCTGGAGTGAGTTCTATTGAATAAACCAAGCTATATAGAAATGTAGGTACTTTTTACACCAAGCTATTAAAAACTTAAAGAAAAACATAAGTATGGATTACTTTTAATTGTTTTCTTTAAAATTATAAACCATTGAAGAGATTATTTAGATGCATTACATTAATATTTCTTTCTTTCATCTGTTGGCATTGTACTATCCTCTTAATTTTTTACAATTTTAATCTTTTCTCTCTTGGCCTCTTCACTCACAAATTTTGAAAGCTTTATTAAATAAAATAACTAAAAGATCAGTATCTACAAAGCCCAATTGGGGCCCTTGATAAACAATGAAGGAATGTAGAAAAATACAAGGAATGCAACTCCACCCTAGAAAACTACTTAATACACTGTAGAAACACCCTTTGGTTTATGTAAAGAGAATTTCATGAAGATGAGTAATGTGGTTTTTCTTTCTTGGTAGTGATTATCTTTCCCTTGCTGGATAATTCCAATATGAATCTAATAAAAAACAACTTATTAGGTGTCTATAGTGTGTAATACACTGTCCTAGATGTTGAATTTTAGAGAATTCATATTTAGTTTTCACAAAATGTTAACAATTTCCTCAGGTATTGTGTCATAATTAATTCTAGAATATATACTTACATTTAATTTACAAAAGTCAAATATATATTTGAGAATATATAGTTCTAAAGAATACACAGCCTGTTTTTAACAGTTCCTATTTTATTAATGATGTATAAATTTTTTTCTTAAATCACATAAATTATTATTTTAAGGAAGTTTTTCTCAAAATATGCCTTTTGTCAAAAGAAATGCAAAATAAGAATTTCCATCTCTGAAATTAATTCTAAAGCAAATCTAGTTTGTCGCTGTAAAAGAGTCTACAGAATCCATTTATAATATAATTTGTCCTTTTAAAAAATTTGTATTTGTTACTATCAGATAATCAGATGATTTTTTTTCTTTCCAAAGGAATAAACTTGTCCAGATTAAATCTTCAGTGTGATCAAAATCATAGGTAAACTATTTTCCAGTGAAAATGTACCTAAAACTATCATAAAGTTTTATACATACTCATTTTTAAAAAATCATAATAAATAATATTGTAGATCAGATCCATGGATTCAACAGCCTACCAGTTTTTATTTAATAAGAATGTATTTCCAGAAGGACTACTTTTCTCACTAAACCAGTAATGCTCAAACTGAATGCCTATTAGATTCATTCATGCATCTTTGAGCACCCAGAAATTCTGACTGAATTAGTCAAGGAAATAGTCTGGACATTGGTATTTTCCTTAAAGTTCTTTAAGTGATTATACTGGTGGCCACAGCTGAAAGATGCTATGCTGGCCAGTAATCTCAGAAGGTTATGAACACAAAACCAAAAACCTATTTGTTTCTATTAAGCAACCTGTCACTTATCTATAAATGCACCTAAGCAGTTTTTGAAGTTTTAGATTTCGAATCTGCCTTTATTTTTAACATTTGTCACAACCAATTAACAAATGTAATATTACTTTTTATATTACTTAAGATGATTTAATTTAATGTCATTGTTTTGCAGTCTGATGACACCTATATTTGATATAAATATTTTCAGGTTTTTATAAAATATTATGGCATCCTGTCTGGATATGATCGGTTGATACTCAATAAGTATTCTACTCTCCTTCTAGCACCTCTTGCAATTATATCTTAGAAAACTATAGATTGTACTTCTTAGACCTCTTTGGAACTGGGTTCCAGATGTGTTTCAACTTCGGACAATAAGATTGGCCTTGTATGATATTTGTAAGGTGGTCCTGAGCAGAGTACAAGTTTTTGATGCAACTACCATTTTTGCTGGTAAGTATGAGTATGGAGGTATTTAGTTTTCTGGAGCAAATGAACAGTGGTTTCAGTATCCCATCTTGGGTTTGGGGAGTGTCAAAAGGCAACTCCTGGGACATCAATTTTACCAATATGGTTTGCAATAGGCAAAGTATAGTTTTGCAAATGGCAGTAGTAGCAGCTAAGGCTTCCTGATAATAGATACTGTGTCTATGTCAGGTTTCCGAATCTAATAAACTTTCTGCTTAAACTAGTTAAAATGATGTGTGGATGTTGAAATTAAACCCTGAGTATTAGCTATCTTCCCACATATGACGTATTTTTCACACACACACACATACACATGCATATGCACATATGCGCATATACATGGTATTTAAATCTGTTCTCAGATGCCCTGAAGAGAGAAGTAGCATTTTGTTTCCTTAATCTGAAACTTCCTTCAGTTCTATCATATTTTTACTGAGGTACTGCAACCAAATATTAATGAAGTATTTGTTTTGGTTAAACCACATAACTTTATTCAACTGTAATATAATCCCTCTTGCCCTGAGCTGGGATGGGCAAAGCATAGAGGAAATATTAGACCAAAGTCATGTTTCCAGATAATATCTTATACTGATTCACATACTCCTGTCTTAGTCATATTTTATCTTTAAGATAAATTTTTTAAACAACTTTATTATTGATTTGAGAGTTTTATCAATTGTCAATGTTGAAAAGACCATCACAGTTACTTGCTATGGCAATCTAAGTTGCTTTTGATATAAAATTCTCTTTCTAACTTCATATTCTATAGGTCAGGGCAGCACTATGGTAGGACAAAATAACAGAGGAGATTCCAGGAGAAGCCACTAGAGACACATTGTGACCCTGATGATGACATTGAGGGAGTGTCAGCTGGCTCTAACTGACTGGCCCAGAAACAATGTCCAGGTAATAAGCTGAAGGCTAACTGGCCATCAGTAACAAGGATGCCTGATGGAAGAGATGCCAAGTACAGCAAATAAGTATACAGGACACCCATTTCAATACGACTTTCATATAAACAACAAGTAATTTTTGGTATAAGCAAGATTTGGGGCATACTTATACTAAAAAAAATTCCCTTGTTTGTCTGAATCCAAATTTAACTGGGTAAACTGTATGCTATTTAGCAACCCTAACTTTCACATGGCAACAATAACCAAGTCATAAGAACCAGGTTTGGAAAAGCAGGGCTGCACTTCTGTAGAAAATGAAGTTCTAGTTAGAATTTCAAGATGACATATGGGAATGAAAGTGTACTCAGTGGCAAAGCTTACACACTGATGAAAGAAGGGAACCAGGATGATTGCTGAATTTAACAAATTGCTGAATCTTAACAATACCTGGATTTTATCTGTTGCTCTTTATTGCCCTTTCAATTATATATTTACATCTTGTACCTCTCCGCTGAATTCTAGATTCATATATTAACTATGAGACCTCTTATTTTGTATTATAACAGAAATCTCAAATTTAATATGTCAAAATTAAGTTCTTGATATTTAATCCACAGCTTGTCTTTTTTAGTTGTCCAAGGTCAAAAGATCAGAAACATAATTCCCCTTTCTCCAAATCCTATCTAACCAAGTCCCTTAACTGGTTCCTTTTCCAAAGAATTTATCTTATCTGCCTACATTGTGCTAACTTAAGCTTTTGTGGAGACATGCATTTCAAAAGACATCCATCTTGAATAAACATATTGCCATCTGTATGACACAGCTACTCCCGAAACCAGATAAGGAATTACCCGTGCAGTTCCCTTTTTCAGAAATCTGTGGGTGACTTAGATAACCGACCTTTTGAGTAACACTGCTTGTCCCTTCTCACACCTTAATTCCTGCTCTTCTTTAAATTAGCCAATAAAATCAACAACTAATGATGTAATGTATGGTGATTAACATAATAAAAAAATAAATAAATTAGCCAATAAAGAGTGAACCCTTGAAACCCTAAACACCACTCCCCTGGGCCCTATTAAAGGCAGAGCCCCAGGTTTTCTTTTTCTCTTTCTTTCTTTCTTTCTCTTTCTTTCTTTTTCTTTCTCTTTCTTTCTCTTTCTTTCTTTCTTTCTTTCTTTCTTTCTTTCTTTCTTTCTTTCTTTCTTTCTTTCTTTCTTTCTTTCTTTCTTCTTTCTTCTTTCTTTTTCTGTTTCTCTCTCTCTTTCTCTCTCTCTCTCTTCCCACGACCATGTGGCCTTGCCATGCTGTTTATACTCCAGGACTTGCAAGTAATAAATCTTGTTCCTCAAAGTTCCCAGATGGTTTCTGCTAAAGTGCATCCTATAATCATAATAGAAACTACGAGACCCACCCAGCCGCAATGTTGGCCTGTGGGGGAAAAGTCTGTGGGGGCTGGCTAGGAGTAACATGGCCTAGGTGAGTGCCTTGGGCACTCCTAACTAGGAGCATCACTGTCAATAGGCTAGAACGCACATAACACCCCTACTTGTGTCATACTCCACCTCCCAATTAATGATTAATTGATGATGTGTTCATTATCAACAGGAAGCGTTTAAAAATGCAGTAAGTTCATGACAACCCATCTCTGCTCCCCACAAAGCCTTCAGTATCTTTCACTGCACTTAAGTTTCCAAACTGCATGAGAAGCCTGTGTTACACTTCTCCATTGTTCACACATACCATTTCATCTTTATTTGCTCATGTTCCTTCAGCCACACTGGCCCCTTTTTAGCTTTTAAAAAAATTTGGATCCTTTTACCATCTTTCATCCTTAATTTTTTTTTAATTTACATTCAGTTAGCCAACATATAGCACATCATTAGTTTCAGATGTAGCATTCAGTTATTCATCAATTGCGTATAACACCCAGTGCTCAAAACATCACGTGCCCTCCTTAAAATTTATTGTCCCTTAGGCCATAGGATGCTATTCTCCCAGAGATTTGAATGACTTGCTGATTTCTTATTCCAGGTCCCACCACAAATAGCACCTCTTTAAAAAAGTTACTTCTAGTTACAGTCTATCTCATCACCCTGTTTACTTCCATCATTGTTCATACTACAGCCTGTAATTATCTTGTTTGCTTTTCTATTTGGTTAGTTATTGTCTCTATTATCAAAGAGAACATATGCTTTTTGCAGATAGGAAACCATATCTGTCTCATTTACCATATTGTGCTCAGCTTCTGGAATCTTGCCTAGAACATATTTGAGAATCAATAAGTATTTATTCAGGATATGAATGAATAAATTCTACAAAACACCCTAATGTGGTGAATACTTAAATGGTTTATATATTTTCTTAAAAACAATGTTAAAATAATGCAACAGTAATAGATTCACAATCAACAGATTACTG
The DNA here is from genome assembly GCF_003265705.2 of Callorhinus ursinus. Classification (NCBI taxonomy): domain Eukaryota; kingdom Metazoa; phylum Chordata; class Mammalia; order Carnivora; family Otariidae; genus Callorhinus; species Callorhinus ursinus. The sequence continues at coordinate 9,764,429 of NW_027397074.1, read as the reverse complement.
TTTAATCTAAAACATATTATAGATGCTGTGTCCTTTATTGTGACTATTATGAAAAAATAATCATTTCAAATTAAGGAAAATGATAATTTCAAATAAATTCACTTTGATTTTTAAAACATTAAAGTCGAAAAGCAAAAGCTTTTCTAAAATTGCAGCACCAAATGACATTCACTACCTGAGGTTTCTTGAAACGGAGCAATTTGAATTTAATCTGGTATCTTAAATAACTTAATCCCATCGTGTATTTAAAAAAGTCAATTTAAATTTCGAGTGGCTTCTTTAGAAGCCTGTGACTTGGTAAATAACTGAGTCTGGTTTTATATATTCTCAAATGTCATTTGGTTGATGCTCAAAGCATCATGCACAACTACTTCAGTTATTTTTTTTCTTTAGCTTTAAAATTAAATATTTTCCTTTAAGCTATAAAAATTTTTGTTTTCCTAAACACATTTAATAATTATAAGTAAATAAGGGCAAGTGTTGCCGAAGAGTCATAAACCTATTAATCTCTGTGTAAACTGGAGATGAATATAATTATTAACCTATTCATCCTGAAGAACTATGTTATATTAGCCATATATATTTATAACTATGTGCTTTTTGCACACACACACACAGACACACACACAAACAAATATTTCTATGCCATTAACTATAGTAGTTACATAATTTAAAAAGAATTCTAAATTAAACTTCAGGAGTAATAAATGAGTACAGAATTAATATAATATAAACAAATATTCTCTTCATCATGCATTTGTTATAGTAGCCTAAAAGACAAGGAGTGATTTTGACATCTGCTTCATTTAATAGTAGACAAAATCACAAACATATTTTATAGTAATACAAGAAGAGGGCACCTGGGTGGCTCAGTCATTAAGCGTCTGCCTTCGGCTCAGGTCATGATCCCTGGGTCCTGGGATTGAGCCCTCATCGGGCTCCCTGCTCCGCGGGAAGCCTGCTTCTCCCTCTCCCACTCCCCCTGCTTGTGTTCCCTCTCTTGCTGTGTCTCCCTCTGTCAAATAAATAAAAAAAAATCTTAAAAAAAATTACACAAGAAGGAAAAATAAAACAGATCATCACTCTGTCTAGAATTTAACACAAACAGATCCTCAAAATATTTGTTTTTTGTAGTTTTCAGTACTGATTCTTCATATCAAAATGAAAGTTACAAATGTACAGCACAATATATTTTGGTAGAACAATACAGATTATATTGTCAGTGAAAAACTGGAGATTCTTTCTCCCCATTTCCATCTCCCCCTCCCACTCATGCACACACACTTTCAAATAAATAAATCTTAAAAAAAAAAAAAGAGAGAGAGAGAAGGAAATTACTTAGCATGGGATAGAAGAGAGGTAAGATGCCTCACATGGAATTGTAGCCAGTCTCCTGGGAAAAGCATAAAATGAAAATAGATATCCAAGTTATTCTAAACTTTCCCCTATGCATTCTTCCTTTCTCTTCCTCTATTGAGTAGAACTCTTTTAACAGGGAGGGTCTCTATCATATCAAAACTGAGGTTATGATATATCTGAGAAGTTGACTCAAATGCAATAATTTATATGAGTGGTGAATCCTCCTGGAAGTGAACTGAAGTTTCAGGTAGGTACAAACATGTCTACTATACATAGGGGGAGAAGAAACTGAAGAACAAAATTTAAGATGGGGCCATGGTGGAGTGAGGACTATGGATTAACACTGAAGTCCCTCTGGAAAATCCCTACGTAAAAGGAAGAAATCTTGTCTGATGAACTGTCCATGACAAGATCTCAGGGAGAAAGTATTTTCAGGTTCAGTATGGATAAAACTCTTGTCACTCTTTGAAAGGGAAAGTACTTACATAAAAATAAACAAACAAAAAACACATATAAAACATAATAATAATAATAATAATAATAATAATAATAATATTTTAAAAGAAAAAAGGCCCAAGCAACTCTTTTGTAGAATATTCACAAAGAAATGCAGAGGGAGGGTAGCATCTTCATTGTGCGAGGTGATGCTGGTTATAAGTAGAGCAGAACAAATCACTGCAGGATGGGACAGTGGTCACAAGGAAGCTCTGTGGTCCTGGAAGGAGCAATAGAGACAAAGTAGCTACTGGTTTACATGGAGCCCTGAAAGGGTAGCTTGCTGTATGGGGCTTTAGAATAGGCTAAAAATTTAAAGGGGATGTTTCACAATATACAGCATATATAACCTCCAAAAATAAATATTTTTAAATGAATTTTGAGACACTTCTGTCCTTAAAGGTGAAGAACAAGTGTCTTTGGATTTGTAGTTGAAATGGATTATGGAAAATCAGAATTAAGTATGTAAAGAATTAGGTAATAGTACTTACTAAGCCGGATAGTGTGCCTGCCTGTCTTCCTCTCTCTCTTCTGTAACTTAAATATTTACTAAGTAGTAGACCAGTGCTAGTTACTTGACATACAACTATAAAGATAGTCGCGTTTCATGTCTTTGTGGGGTCTTATAGTCTAGTAATTAATTAGGCAATATTATCAGAGTGTAAGTATTATATCAGAAGATATTCAGATTACAGAAATATGTGACAGATACACAACCTGGGTGTAAACAGTCTGGGAAGTTTAATTGCGTTGTATAATAGAGTGAGAAGAATTTGGAGTTAAGGACTATAAGGAAAAAAATGGGGAAATGGGGCCATGATAATAGTAGTTAATATTCGCACAGCACTGGAGTGCCTGGGTGGCACAGTCAGTTAAGCATCCGACTCTTGGTTTCGGCTTAGGATATGATCTTAGGGTCCTGATCTGAGGGTCCTGGGGATGGAGCTTAAGACTCTCTCTCCCTCTTCCTTTGCCCCCACCCCTGCACTCTCTCCTCTCTCTCTCTCTCTCAAATAAATAAGTAAATCTCTAAAAAAATATATTTACACAGCACTTATCCAAGACACAGGTACTGTTCTCAACAAGCCTATGAGATATGTGCTGTTAATGTCCCTATTTTACAGGAACTTTCTGACATTGAAAAAAAAAGCCATGAGACAATTCATATAATAGTTCACATGCAAATCTGCTGTCAGTAGCTCTTTCCTCTTGTCTGTTATTTTGCAAGGTTAAAGGGTCCTTTTGCACATTAAATTTGATCCACCTAAACTGGATTGGGGCTGCGTTTCTAAAATGCTAACAAAAGACTGTGACTATGATTTCAAGTTGGTTATCTTATCTGTTTACAAAATCATATAACCAATTGTCAGAGACCCAGATCATCTGTCTCCAACTGTAATCCTGTATAGAATTATTGAAGCTGATTTAATGGTATGAAACATAACAATTCTACCACCAATTTAAAGGCAAAATATCTTATTTACTTGTTTCCAGGGATTGTGATTAAATCAAACACAACATACATTATATTCCCTAGAAATTGATTTTGAGTGTGTAATGTTCTATTTAATATTTTTTATTAAATATAAGTAGGATAAATGCCTGAGATTCTTTGAGGAATTTAAGAAATATAAAAGGGCTTTGTAAGAAATAGTAAAACAAAAATTTTCTTAAACATTATTCTATGCACAAATACAAAATAAAATAATTTGAAGTGACATTTAAACTAATAATGAATAATTTTTATAACTGATTTTTTTCTGCAAGAGAACTACAGTTAGAATTACATTTGAACTATGACACCTTTAATATATGTCATAAAAGAGAGCATTGTATTTTGGTCTCATCCTAGATAAAATTCGTAATACAAAAAAGGATACTTCTTATAGCTATAACGGATGACTGTACTGAGAATTAAAGGCACAGTGTATCCAATCTCAGTATTTGATAGTTTTCTTGTAAACCTGAGATACAGATTAGCTTATTGGATTTTATAGAACCAAGAAGAGTATTAAAAAGTCACTTACATGTGCTTTCAGGGAAAAAATGTTTTATAATTAATTTTCAAAAGCCAGTAATTATGCCACTTTCTAAATTGTTATAGATTTCAACAGGAGAGAAAATTTATATGCAAAAAATGAAACAATCTGCCTTTGGAATAAAAGGTTCTTCTTTTTAGTTTTTATTACAAAAACTTGGCTGCTTTCTCCTTAAATCTCATTGTATTATATCATAGTTAGGTGTGGTTCTAAGAAATCATTTACCCTGCCAATTTTTTTTTATTTTTATAATAAAATCCCACAAGAACCGTTATTCTTGAGATGAGAGAGAAGCCATATGGTTACAATGTATGTTGTCAGTATTCTGCTTAGAGAAGCACAAGAATGCTGATAAAATTTAACCTGGCATTAACCCCCCCCCAAAACAAACAACAACAGAAACTAAGAAATGTGTTTCAATGAATGCATTTTCATGATCTATAGCAAAATCATAAGGATTGATATTAATATGTAGATAACTGTTAAGCTTCATTTTTTCCTGGTGGTTTGCCAATGAACTTTAAGACAAATTTAGGGAACATTTCTAAAAAAATGTCTTTTTCTCTAATTGTATTTTTTAAATGTTTAAATAAAATTATTAGAAATTCACGTAAAAAATAGAAGCAGAGTGCATCAATTCCATTTTGAAATGAACTCTAATCACAGAGTTGATCAACGCTTCTTGTGTACTACACTTGCGTAGTTTACATACTTCTTTTTTTGCACTGATAAATCTAAATTGCAATTCAGTAGATGACCTGCCAAGTCTCCTCTATTAAACTGTGTACTCTCTGAGGATCAACAACATGCATTTTTTTTCTCTATTTCCAGTATTGTGCCTTGCATATACAAAACAGTCCATAAATGTTTGTTGACTTAAATTTAAATCTCTGTTTAATCATGGAAAATTGGTTACACTGATAGCAAAATATAAATTTTTCCTTTATTTTTGCAGTAGTGTTTTTTTTTTCCCCAGACAGAAATTCACATCAGTACTCCAGAGTGAGTGTCAATAATTAGGCATAATTATTGGAGTCTTGAAAAATCAGTTAAAGATCCAGAGTAGAATCAAGTCAACAGCACAACAGAAAAAAATGTGTTTATTGAAAAAAAATCATCTGAGTGAAGGAGGGTCCCAGTTGGTGAAGGGTAATAATGGGAAATATATTCATATAATAATAATGGGAGTTATATTCATATGAAACATAGTTTTTAATTGATTGATAGTTGATTCTAATTTCTTTCCTAAGCTTCAGATTTCTAATTTTCTACTGGATATCTCCACTAAATATTTTATAGGTTCTTCAACCTCAATATTAAAAAAAAAAGAATTAATCATTTGCCTCCCAATTTTGATCCTTTTCTTCTACATCTTATTTAAGAAACACCAGCACCACCTAGGATCTTCATTCTCCACAATTCTAGGGTGTCACCTTTAACCAATTCAGTTCACTTGGCCTCTTTAATATCTCTTTAATTTATCTCCTTTTCTGCATATTTCTTGAATTGGCCTTAATTCAGGTCCTTATCATTTCTTGCTTAGCTTATTACAAAAATCCTTCTAAATTGTCCTCTTGGCTCCAGGTATTGTATGATAACTCCATAATCCCTTCACATAATCAGTGCAAGAGCATTCTTTCTATAGTTCAAGGGTAACTTTCTGCTTAAAACTTCCCTACCATAATCAGTAAAATCTCAAATTGTATAAAAATGGATTCTATCAAATTCAGTAAAATCTCAAATTCTCTGTACACAACCTCTGACATGATCCTCGCAGCTACCGCCACCTTTATGTTATCTTCAAACATGTACACTATACTGCAGTCATAACGAAAGTCACATTTGTGCCTTGGAAAAGTCTGTTCATTTTCTGGGTACAGCAACCCCACATTCGTTTTTCTAGCCATCCTTCTAGACTCAACAAGAATATCTTTGAAACATCTCCTCAGCTTCCAAAGACACATTTTCCCCCTTACATATTGCTCTTATGTAACCTATAAATGGCTAAAATTGCACTTATTTATTTAAATATGTATATTTTAAATTTTATTGGCCATCTTACTAGAGTGAGCCTTTTATGGACAATGAGTGAATATAATCTTTGTATCCATAGTATATACCAAAGTGCCTATGGGCACTCTATGGATTGATGTCAGTGACTTCAAAATTATGTTGACAAATTAATTAACCTATAAATCCTCACTCTTCTATTTCCTCTACATAGCCACAATCTACCAGAACAATCAAAATGTCTAGCATTTTAATTTTTGACATTGAAAGTTTGAAAACATAAGGTTCATATCTAGTGTATATATATATTTCAGGTATGATTTATGCTTTGGCCTTTGTTAGATTTACATGACTAGGGTGACCACTCAAGGCAGTTTGCCTGGGGAAGTATCTCAGTTTACTCCTGAGCCCAGAAGCATTTATTACTATCTCTCCTTCCACTCTCAAAATTGTTTAACTTTAGATAACAAATAATTTGGTAATACAATTAAGACCAACTTCACTGTTATTTATGTTTATTAGTTTTGAATATGAATATTTATAAACTAGTGAGAAAATTACTAAATCTGTTGGCCCCATGGTGATACAAACTGCAACTACCAAGACAGAAAAAAGATTCAGAGAAGAAACGGGTATTGAATGGACTGAACTAGGAATATGTATTATACACAAGTTATTATTCTGTAAGTGAGAGTGAATAATTGGTGAAACAATTCAGAAGGGTAGAGGTTATGAAGGAAGTCTGTAATGTCGAAGAAACTCAAGTGTTGATACTTTCTCTGATTTCAATGACTAACTTGATGTCTATAAAAATATGCAAACTTTATTTGTCTTTACTAAAATTATGCATTTTAATAAGAAATTATAATACACTAATGTTACAGAAATAATGGTCTTTCATAAAGAAAAACTCAGGGACACCTGGGTGTCTCAGTCAGTTAAGCAATCTGCTTTCAGCTCAGGTCATGATCCCAGGGTCCTGGGATCAAGTCCCACATCGGGCTCCCTGCTTGGTGGAGAGCCTGCTTCTCCCTCTCTCTCTGCTGCTCCCCCTGCTTGTGCTCTCTCTCTTTCTGATAAATAAATAAATAAAATATTTATTTAAAAAAAAAAGAAATTAAACTCAGATGCAAAAAGGGATCTTTATATTATACCTGGGCTGTGAGGACATTAATTTACCACTTCTGAGTCTTACATTCTTTTCCCCATTATATTAGTTTTGATATCAAAATGTTGGAATAAAGAATACAAGTCATATAAATTTAACATTGAATAAGAGTAAATGATCAAATTGTGTAATAATATTTTTTGTGAAAGGTGTAAATGATATAGTATACAATTATGGCCTTCGCTTTGGTTTCCATATTACTAAGAAAATATTTTGAGACTTTTACACTGAATACTCTATAGATCAGAGATTTATGCAAAGCCAGAACTAGCTGATTCATCAGAAAAATCTGTTAACCACAGGATGGATATTTATTTTTAAATAAACTATTTTTTATGCATCTAAGCCGTGAAATGATGCAGAATTGTGTCTCAGAAGGTAACTCCCTTCTAGTACAGCCTGGTATCCTGGGTTCAGTAGAAATATTTTCTCTTCTTAACAGTTTTCTGAAAATTTTCAGGCAATTTTTTTTTCCTAAGTTAAGGGATTAACAAACACATGGAAGTACTGATTTTTTAAAATATAATTTAGTCTTGACATACAGTTTTTATTTTTTGAGAAAAAATATCTGCGTTACACCCCATTGTTATACACATATACACACATACACACACAAACATACACTTTTTAATCATTTCAGGGATTATCAACTTTACAATTCTACATTCCATCTCTTCAAGGTATGCTCAGTTCAAAAGTTATACAAAATATCAAGATGATATTTGAAGATGAGCAATAAATATCTTTAAATGATTATAAACTATGCATTAAGGAAGTAATTTGTAAAGAATCTGAACTATTCTATTTAATGATCTTAGCACCAAATGTATGCATACACCTCTGTGTGTGTGTGTGTGTGTGTGTGTGTGTTTGTGTGTGTGTGTGTATTAGATCAGTAATTATCCAACCACTGGAAGGCAGGAGGGAGAGTGCAGAGGCATGACCTTTCCTCACATCAAAGCCCACGGTCTACTTTGAAGCCTCTTGTGCCGTTATTCTAGACTCAAGGGGACATACACTTTACATGGTTTTGGTACCTATAATTGCCTTCTTGGGAGATAGAGGATTATTCTTAAGACAGATATTGTTAGTGGACATAAAGTTTTCCAAAAATCTAGGTAAAAATTTAACTTTAGAAGTGTTCAATTCTTCTCAGTGTAGGAAAAAGCTACACATCACTCTTCTAAAATGATAAATACAGTTCTCTAATTTCTCAATATAAATTAATATTTGAGATGGCAGGGTTTTTTTTGTTTGGTTTGGTTTGGGTTTTTGTTTGTTTATTTTTTGGGGTCTTTTTATTTGTGTCACTTACAAATCTCGAGTGCAGCCAATCCCCAAAAGACAAGTCAACTTCATGGACAAAAAGAAGATGTTACATCTATAAGGCTTTCCCAAACTATTGACTCTGATAAATTAACTGGGGTTATGTAATTTTTTTGAGATCTCTTCGAGGGTACCTGGATTTCTCACCTGCTATTCTTCTCATATTTTCTAACCACTCCCACCGTCTACTTTTGTGGCAAAACAAGTTTGAATTTCAGGCTTAAAAAAATTATCATAGAGAACTATGTCTCAGACATGTTAAAATTTAACACAAATTTCAGAAATACAAATTTCTTTCTTCTGCATGAAAGTAGAAAGCATTCTATTTTCTATAAACAAAATGGTTTCTATTTCTAATTTTATAAAAATATAACATAAAATTTACCATAAGAATAATTTAACCTATATCAATCCCACAGAACATGTTAACAAGTGTTCAATTATTTAACCAACTCCCTGTATAAAAGCTATAAATAATGAATTGAGTGAACCAAACATTCTTGTAAATTCTTTTAGAATTTTCTAATGCCAATGATATGACTAAGTATTTTGAGTCATCCATTCAATCTGAAGAAGATCCAAATATAAAGACATCACCTAAATTAGACCAAACAGTCCTGTCCAGACTTAATTACTGTGGAAAAATTCTGTATGTCTATAAAATCTACAGATCATTTTCAAATAAGCCTAGGATATCTAAACAATTTGGAGACCTCAGACTATCCTACAGACAGCTTCAGTTCTTCAACATCCTCATCATTTATTTATTCCTCTTTTCTCACTGAAGTTTTTTCACTGTGGGACTTCAGTCACGAACCCAGTTTCATTGTCTTTTTACATTAAATCTAAATAATTATCATATCAAGCATGAATTTCACTTGCCCTGTAAATAAAAAAAGAAATTCACTACGCTTCAAATGGTAGAATCTCACAAAAGCTAACAAATATAATGCAGAAGCTTATTAAAATTCATTCAATTCCATTCAACATGCACTGATATGGCCCTGTCCTCAAACTGCTTACAGTATCTAGATGTCATACTAATAAAAAGCATCCTAAACAAAAACACCATTATGATAGCAAAAAATTTTGCTCTCAAGAGAATAGCTTGTCATTTATTAACTGCCATTTAATTATATGCCATTACTGTGCCACACTTTTACATGCATTGTTTTATTTTACAATAACAACAATCCTGTCAGCAAAGGAAAAACTGAGTCTCCAAGAAGTGAAAAATCTTACCCAATCTTATACAACTATTTTGTTGAGCTGAGTCAAGATTAGGTTACAGGCCTGTCTAGTTTGAATGGGTGAGATCTTTGTACAACAGTACATATCCTTCTTTCTGAGAAATAAAATTAAAGATTGGTTATTGAATATGGAAAACTTTACTTATTTGATAATATAAGACTCAGCTCCATACCAAGCATTTTTATTTACTACAATTAATTTGATTTATAATGTACTTTGTTTCTACATGATTATACAAATCACAATCTTTTAGGAGCACCTGGGTGGCACAGTCAGTGAAGTGTCTGACTCTTGGTTTCAGCTCAGGTCATGATCTCAGGGTTGTGATCTCAGGGTCATGAGTTTGAGCCCCATGTAGGGCTCTGCACTTAGCAGAGTCTGCTTGAGATTCTCTCTACCCCTCCTAATCATGTTCTCTCTCACTCTAAGATAAATAAATAAATCTTAAAAAAAATCACAGTCCTTTAGAAGTGTGTGTACGTGTGTGTATGTATTTGTGGCAGACATGAAGACATGAACAAATGTGAGTTTGTCTATGATACCATACAAATTTATGAGTCTCTCAGGTGTCTTACAAACAATGTTATACCCTTTCTCCTCCATAACTATTAGAATGACCATGACAACCAAGGTACAAATAAAGGTTAATATCTGTGCTTTCAATCTATCTTCAGAATCCTCAGGGATGTGACATTTAGAGAGGGGTGAACACAGCTCGTAAAAAGCAAAAAAAACATGCAGTAGGTGCCCTCTTTAATACGCATCACCAGGCATGGAGCACTGGGTGTTATATGCAAACAATGAATCATGGAACACTACATCAAAAACTAATGATGTAATGTATGGTGAGTAACATAATAAAAATAAATAAAAAGCATAGTGCGGGGCACCTGGGTGGCTCCATTGGTTAAGCGACTCATGACCTTCGACTCAGGTCATGATCCTGGAGTCCCGGGATCGAGTCCCCCATCGGGCTCCCTTCTCAGCGGGGAGTCTGCTTCTCCCTCTGACCCTCTTCCCTCTCGTGCTCTCTCTCTCTCATTCTTTCTCTCTCAAATAAATAGTAAAATCTTTAAAAAAAAAGCATAGTGTGCTAAGCATATATCAATACCCTAACCATTCATATTTATTATAGAATAAATATATTTTGGTCCATTTTCCAGCAGCCTACCCCTGTAATAAATTTTAAATGTCTAAAGCAAAAAAACAAAAACATAATATTCCAGTAATACATTTCACAACATTTGCAACAAAATTAGTCAAATCTTATATGCATAGGAGGGTTTAATTAAAATGTATCTTTAAGGCAATAGGCAGAGATGATGTCAAAAGTCTTTTAATTATCTCACTGTTCATGGTTTCAATTTGTTATTATAAAATATTCTTCTAAAGAAAAAGAAATAGGAGTTTGTTGTGCTAGAGTAAGGCTGAGATCAGCTTAGAATGCATGAGTCAGACTGTATATCTGACCATGTCTTTTTGATGCTTTATAGTCAAATAGAATACTCCCTCCACGTGAGATTCTGGCCTGTCTCCACAAATTATAATTGTAGGAATTATAAGAAAAATTAAGAACTCTCAGATATATTTTCCAACATTTTATAAATGTGCTACCCTTTTAACTAAATAAATATCTTTACTGAGGTTTGCCTTTAATTATTTGTTGTTGGCAAGCACACACGTACTACATATACATACAAAAGAAAAAAACAAATTATTAAGTATGTCTTTCTAGAACTGTTTTACCACCAAATAATGTTGGATAGCACTAAGGATTGAAATATAATTATTTAATTAAATTTGGTGTTTTTTTTTCAGACTTAATATTTTAAATAGATTTACTTAAATAGAAAATATGCATACTGTTGAGAACTGTGGGTTAATCCCCCTTTAAATGACTAACCAATTTTGAAAGTAGACAACAGTAAAAAGGTATCAAGGGACCCCTGATATTTTACAAAGTATCTCAACTATATGTTCTTTAATGTAACATAAAAATAGCGTATTACAAATCATACACACAAACTGCACATATACAAATTTGGCAGTCATCTAAAGAATGTATTCATATTTCTATTCTAGGAATTAAACTACATGACTATAAATATAAAATTGGCATATGTGTAAATTATTTCTAAACAGCATTCTGGAAGAAAATATCACAGCTGTTGCTGTAGATATTTGTGTATATGTGTTTGTGTGAATGGGGTTGTGAAAGACAGAGAATACTAATATTCTTTATAAATTACTTAGAAATAATGCAAATGCTTAGAAAGAGTACTGGAGCAAAAGTTGAAAATAGGTTCCAGGTTCTAGCCCAGTTTTATGTACCTGAGCAGCCACTTAATCTTAGATTCATTTTTCCAGTTGGAGTAAATTATGTTTGAGATCCTTTTGCCTTCTAAAATTTCAGTTATGTAAGTTTTACACTCCTCAGCTCTTTTTTTTTTTCTTTTAAAGGCACTACTGAATAGGGGAAAAATGAAAAAAAAAAAAACTCTTTCCAATAGGTGTTAAAAAACAAACAAACAACAACAACAAAAAAGAAGAAACAAACAAGTCAAACAAGAATTATTGACATCCTATAGGTTGGTTACAAAGTTTTTCAAATGTATTTTTAACTAAATTTAGACTAGCACTTCAAAATGCCACTGCTGTTCTAAAATAAAAGTATCTACCAATTCCCTTCATGACTCTCCTTAAGATCTATTTTGATTAAGTGGGAATCAGTCATGGAAATTAAGAGCAGATGATTTGGTCATTATTAATAATAAGTGTACAAAAAATTAATTATAGAAATTTAAAATACAGAGAGTTCATAGAGCAAAGTGAGTTCAAATGAGTATGCTTGTCAGAAAAAATGTGTATGCTTTTCATTCATGTTTGGTGATGTAATATTCTTCCATTTAACACCTTCCACACGGAATTTTCCACCAGGCTGGTTAATACTGCTCTGTTAGCTGGTTCTGTGAAATTGAGTGGAAGGGGCATTGAACTGTGAAGCAAGAAAGACTGGGTTATAGTTTCAGTTAGCTTACATAGATATAGTTATCCTCTGTTGCCCTAAATTTTCTCATCTGGATAAATAAACAAAGTGGAGTATTTCATCTCCAAGGTCTCTATTAGTTAAAATTGCATAGCTATGTTATCAGAGAGAACATGATATTTGGACTTATAAATATTATACACATATGATATATTCTTAAGACCTCCAGATGTGGCTTAGATTCCATGGCCCATTTTTCTAGTAACATCCTCATATACCTCCTCAACTTCCTTCCTGAATTCTCTCATATCATCATGCTGATTAAAGTCATGATTACCTAACAACAATTTAGCTGTTACTGCTATAAGCAGTTTAACTGAATTTCATTAGTCAATTCATTCTCTGCTTCTAATTTAATTTCACAGCCTTTCCTTTATCCTCAAACATTTGTTAACCCCTCTCTTCTTGCACTCAGCCCATGAATTAATCTCAGAAGCAATCAGAAGACAATTGATATATAATTTCCACCACCTTCCTACTACACTGATGATTTTGAAAGCCCATCTGAGGGCAACCTCTCCAATTAGATCATACTCCTTTGAAGACTACCTAAAGATACCAGTCTTGCAGGTGACTCTTTTCTCTGAAATCTCAGTTTTACTTCATACTTTGTTCTCATCAGACTACAAAGGTGGTGCAATATTTCCTGTCTTAAACTTAAAAACGAAATATGACCCCCAAAAAGTTGCATATGAAATGGCCTGAAGTCAGTTTAATATTGTAATTCCAAGGAGTACTTTGAGCTGACTTTTTCAAATAAAAGAAATATGTTCCAGGAAAATAAAAACTATCAGGCTGTAAAAATTATTCGTAACTCATCTCATCCTATTAATATGTTTTTTATATTTAATTCATACACTGGTACATTTTTTATAAAAACTAGTAGAAAGTGATTTCAAAATAAGCATTTTGTAGAAACATAAATAACAATAAAATTAGGTACAGATATTGAATAATTTATAAGGCATAAAAGAAAAACATCACATTCTACTCCAGTGCCTCTCCTTTTACCTTTGCTGAACTAAGATTGATGTGGTTAATTTAATTTAATTTTACTTAGAATACACACACACACACATTTAGAGTGATCTGTGATGTTGGCTCCACCTACAGACTTGATAAAGCAGTTTTTATTCATTTAGAGTTTGTGACCAATGTAAGTAGATATTTTTGTATGTCCCTATCAGTCTTGACAAAATTTTTTTTGATAACTGAGTATAAAAATAAAGAGATAAAATGGATATGGAACACAATTCAGGTTCTAAAATCTGAATTCAGAAATGACATCTCTATTACTTGCTGCCTTTAGTCTTTCTATTACTTGTTTACTACATTATTTTGTTCTTATACATAACCTTCCTATACCAAAAACAGTTAAGGGGGAAGATATATATGCTCAGAAATTACATAATCAGAGACTGTATTTTGTCTGAATTATCTCCAAGGATATTTGAGCTTTAAATAATGCAGAATGCTACTCCATTCCCATTTGTAAAGGTATTTAACAGCTAAATCAAAAAATTATTATAATTTTGTATTTTAATGAATTTTCCATAGTGAGTGCTGACTATATATGAAGAACACAAACAAGGGTTGGTAAAAGCCTCTAAGTGAACTTTGCTTTCTGGTTCTGCACGTAAGGAGTTTGGAAGTCACCACTCCATCCTAACAAATAAAAAACTGAACAGACTGAAAAATCAACAGCTTTTCTTAGATCCGTAAGAGAAGTGAGGACACAGGACAAACTGCTGCTCCAAGACTGGAGAGACAGAAAGGTAAATACATGGCATCATGGCTTACTTGAGCAGAGATTCATGAGTGGAAACTGCCCTGACAACCAGGCAGGGGTAGGAAAAATTGCAGGAACCTCAGTGTACATAAGTCTGAGAGTTAAACATTCCAGGGGTTCACAGTCATATGGGAGCCCTCACACTTTTGTGGGATTTACCACCAGGAACTTGACCAGATTCTAAAAGTAAATATCCAGAAAACAATTTCTCTGTCCTTCCAGCAGGAGGAGGAAAAAGGAACTGTTTTTGAAATACGCCAGAACACTCTGTTCTTTTTTTTTTTTTTTGATGGTGCCTGTTTTCTTTTTTTTTTAATTATGTTATGTTAATCACCATACATTACATCGTTAGTTTTTGATGTGGTGTTCCATGATTCATTGTTTGCGTATAACACCCAGTGCTCCATTCAGTACATGCCGTTTTTAATACCCATCACCAGGCTAACCCATCCCCTCAACCCCCTCCCCTCTAGAACCCTCAGTTTGTTTCTCAGAGTCCACAGAACACTCTGTTCTTAAGGCCTGCCCTCAGGAGAAACTACTTAACCAGAGGCTAACCTGCTGTGGTATTGTTAGCACTTAACTGACTTGGAGTAGGAAAAATGCCCAACTCCAGTCAGCTCTAGGCTTCTACATGGAAAAAGGGAAATACCCAACTCCAGCCAACCCTACCTATTCTGTCCCAATTAAGGGTAGAGGGGAAAAAAAGAAATACTTGTGCAGTTCATAGTCTAGAGACAGAGGTGCCCTAAAAGACTGAGACTTAATCATTGAACTATAGAACATTTCTCCTCTCCCTACACCTTACCATCACATCAGTAAAGCCCTATTTATAGTATTTTTTCTACTAGGTACATCATGTTTGACTATCAAGAATAAAATTTAAAGGTATGCTAAAAGGCAAAAGATACAATCTGAAAAGAAAGAGTAAGCATCAGCACCAGACATGACAGGAATTTTAGAAATATCAGACCAGGAACTTAAAACAATTATGATTAATATGCTAAGGGCTCTGATGGGCAAAGTAAAAAGCATACGGTTAGAGATGGGCAATGTAAGAAAGAGATGGTAATCCTAAGGAAAACAAAACAAAACAAAAAGAAATGGAAGAGATCAAAAACACTGTAACAGAAATGAAGAATGCCTTTGGGTTTATCAGTAAACATGAAATGACTGAGGAGAGAATTGTTGAGCTTGAGTATATATTAATAGAAACCTCCAAAACTGGAAAGCAAAGGATCAAAAACTGGGAAAAACAGAATATCCAAGGACTGTGGTAAAACTACAAAAAGTATAACGTATGTGTAATGGGAATACCAGAAGGGGAAGAAAGAGAGAAAGGAACAGAAGAAATATTTGAAACAGTAAGAGAATTTCCTCAAATTAATGTCAGAGACAAAACAGATCTAGGAAGCTCAGAGAATACCAAGCAGGATAAATGCCAAAAAACACCTAGGCATAACACCTAGGCATATAAATGATAAAAAAAAAACCAAACAAACAAACCTGAAAGAAGCTAGAGGAAAAAAGAACCTCATCTACAGGGGAGGAAACAAAAAAGATAAGATAATAATTACATCTGACTTCTCCTGAGAAATCATGGAGGCAAGAAGAGTGGAATGAAATATTTAAAATTTTGACAGGGTTGGGGGGGAAATCTAGAATTCTGTAGTCTGTGAAATTATCTTTGAAAAATAAAGGAGAAATACATTTTCGGACAAATAAAAATTGAGGGAATTTTTTTCCCATAAACTTACCTGTTAAGAACTGTTAAAAAAAATAAGTTATTTAGAACATGCCCAGCACTCTGGAAGCACACGTACATGTCCTCTCTAGTCACCTCTCCTCCTCCCAGGGTAACCATGATGGATCTTGACTTCCATCCACATAGATTCACTGTACCCATTTTTTAACTTTATATGCATGGAATTACACCATGCAGTTGGTGAAAATTCATGGAGCACACTTGAGATTTATGCACTTTTTAGTTTAGTTAATAATATTGTAACAATATCAACTTCCTAGTTTTGATATTTATCCAAAGGAGTTGAAAATATATGTCCATACAAATATATGTACATGAATGTTTATGGCAGCTTTATTCATCATTGCAAAATTTGAAAGGGATGAAATGTCCTTCAGTAGGTGAATGAATAAACAGTGGTTCATCTGGGCAGTGGAATATTACTTAGCACTAAAAAGAAATGGGTTTTCAAGCCATGAAAGACATGGAGGACATTCAAATACATACCACTAAGTGAAAGACACCAATCTGGAAAGGCTGCATACTGCATGATTCCAACTATATGACATTCTGGGAAAGGACAAACTATGGAGACAGTAAAAAAGTCAATAGTTGCCAGAAGTTGGGACAGGGGTGGGGGAGGGATAAATAGAAAAAGCACAGAGGATTTTAGGGCAGTGAAAATACTCTGTATGATATTATGGTGATGAATCCATGTCATTATACATTTGTCCAAACCCAGAGAATGTACATAAACCATGAGAATCCTAACAAACTATGGACCTTGGATGATTATGATGTGTCAATATACGATTATTAACTGTAACTAATATATCATTCTGGTGGGGTGGGTGTTGATGATGGGAGAGACTACATGTGTGGAGGTTCCAGGTATATGAGAAATGTCTGTACCTCCTAAGTTTTCTGTGAAACTAAAACTGCTCTAAAAAAGTAGTCTTAAAAAAAAATAAGAATGTAGGCATTTATCCTCAATCATTTACAAGGAGTATAAATTATAACCTTGACTTTGGCATTCCATTTAGTAAATAGAATGTGTCAAAATATTCAATATTTATATACACACTTTCTTTGATGTATAGATTATTATTAAATATAAAAAAAATCTGTTTTTGAAATGTCAATTTACATATTTATATAATCAATGTAACACCCAGATACTATTTAGGATAAATGGTTGTTACTTTGAACAGTGTAAATTCTTTTCCTCATGAAAAATGAAATAGAATCATTTTTCTTGGCATCTCATCATTGCAAGTACCCATAATACAACTTAACATAGCACACAACTTAAAATATCAGAGGCAAAAAATTTCCAACACTAAAAAATCAAAAAGCTTAAACATATAAAGCCTAACATAAAGAGCTAGAAGAGATTATTCAGCATTTTTAAGTGTTAAAAAAATTAGTCATTAAACCCCTAATTTAAAACTTTAAATCTCTTTCTTAAGGTTTATCTCAGAATAACTGTATTTAATATATCATATTTTTTTAAAGCGTGCACAGTATCCTAGAAAAATAAAAGGATTTACCAGTTAGGAAATAATGAAAACTTTCAAAGAATGGAACAGTGGGAAATAACAATGTTTAAGATGTTTCATTCAGATATTTTTTATTATCATATCTTGTGTTGTCTTCTCAATCATACATATAAAAGATGTAATTTAAAGATGCAATTTTTCTTTTTAAAAACTAAACCCAATAGGTGCTTATGTAAACAAAAGATAATTATTATATAATCTTTTTCATTAATAAATTATTAGATGGCATTATTATAAAACAAAGTTTGTACATAAAGAAAAACTGAACATATTTAAAGCATTGGTATAATTTTCTAAAGGAAAGGCTCCTTACAGTCAGTGAGTATTAACTGTATAGACTTGACTATCTCTGTTAGCCAAATAAAGTAAACATAAACTACTTCATGAGAAATCTACTCTTACTTGGGCTAGTGATTTATCTCCTTCTAACAGATTAAATATAAAATAACCTATGTAATTTCTTTTCCAGCATTTTTATTATTATTATTATTTTATTATTAATTGGCCAGTGGCTTGAAAAGGTAAATTAAAAGGCATATTTTGACATAATTTCTATTTCATCTGGATTTCCTTTGAAGACATAAGAATTTTTTCCTTGAGAAAAATATATTTATAAAAGTTATTTATAGCTCTGATTAGGTTGATGTTACATATGCATAAGGTTTTAAACAGAATATTTTCCAAATTATCTTTTAAAATATGTATTTAACATTAAATAGTTGAAAATACTTCAGTATATTAAAAATCATTGTACCACTTTTAGTGCATAGATTGAATTCACTTCATTTCTCCATTTATAAATATTAATAATAATGCTAATAGAACTGTTTAACCTTTCAACCTATAATCCAAATTTTCCTTGTATCTGCACTAAGGGTACTACTAAATCAATATCTACATTTAATTGGTCTCTCTACTTATAAGTCTATCTTATCCAATTCTCCCCATAGTTAAAATTCTTTAAAGAATACAATCCATTAAAAAATATCTTGATTGTACTATTTTTCTGATCAACTACTGGCTTCCTAATGTCTATAAAGTTAAACTTAAACTTTTTTTTTTCAGGTTCCAAAACGCTCTAATTAAATCAAATTTCAGAAGGAAACCACATCTACTGTCACCTAAAAACATATCAGGGTTTCACATCTTTAACTTCTGCTCTTACCACTTCCCTGTTATAGGTGTCCCTTTATTACCTTAACCACACCAATTCTTGAACAAACTCATGTTTCTTGCTTTTTCTTTTTTTTTTTTAAAGATTTTATTTATTTGACAGAGAGAGTACAAGCAGAGGGTGAGAGAGGGAGAAGCAGGCTCCCTGCTGAGCAAGGAGCCCAATGTGGGACTCGATCCCAGGACCCTGGGATCATGACCTGGGCCGAAGGCAGCCGCTTAACCGACTGAGCCACCCAGGCGTCCCTCTTGTTTTTCTTGAAGCACCTTTTCTCTACCACAATACGCATCACTTTTTCTTCTGGATCTTTAAGAACTATTGGAAGATCTTGGAATATGTATTTCAATTTTGTTAATTATTTTTAAATTTTCCCTTCTACCCCAATCTAATTTAAAAAGCACTGAGATCAGATAATGTATCTTATGTCTCTTCACATCTGCATTATGAATTATATATTACGACTTCATTAAAGTTAAATCTTTAGTACTAATTAATAATCTAATTAATCTGTATTTTAATGAATCTACTGTTTTTTAAGATTTTATTTATTTGAGAGAGAGAGAGATAGTAAGAGAGAGCAAGAGCAGGGGTTGGGGAGAGGAAGAAGCAGGCTCCCCGCTAAGCAGGGAGCCCAACTCAAGGCCAATCCCAGGACCCTGGGACCAGGACGTGAGCCGAACGCAGCCACTTAACTGACTGAGCCAACCAGGTGCCCTGAATCTGCTTTTTAATACACAATCTTCTATGTGTGATTTGACTTCCAATGTCACTAATGATATATTCATCTAAACATTTTAATTTGCTGGGAAGTATTTTAACAATAAAATATAACTCTGAAATTGAGATTCTTTAGGTTATGATGATATTAAACTCTTAGTTATTATGAGATAAAAACAATTATTTATATCAATCATTTACTACAACTGGGAACAATAAACAGATTTTAATTATAAGAATGATGGAATGACTTCAATAACTGTCAAAGTTAAACAAGATTTACTAAAAGCAAACTAGATCTAAATGTATCCCATATGTCTTGATTCTAACACCAAATTAAAAGAATTCTTTAAAAAAATTTTATAGAAGGCTTAATGCTACAGTACTAATAACCCTTGAGAGTCTACTGGGATACTGAAAAATGTTTTGGCAGGGATTATAAGATGAGCTCATTATATTATATAAAACTTACATCAGAGAAGATACTGAATTTCTTGTTGGTTCTAAGTAGCTACAGTGAATAGATCTGTCTAAAGAAATACGCTTAGAAGTTAAAATTATCATCAATTCAATCATTAATCCACAGTTAACTATAAATCCAAAAATATGTAATCATTTATATGCAAGGTAATATAAAACACTGGGGCAAAATTCACTTTCAATTTCCTAACCAGTCATTTCCACTACTAGGAGCTTGCCATATGGCCTCCTTTTCTTCTCTCAGTTTTATTTTTGTGTCTTTGAAATGGATTTTACTTTGTGATTTTAGATGGTTGTTTCTTTTGCTAAAACCACAAAAAATTCAGGTAGTCCTAAACATAGCATCTATTAATTTGAGATTTGTTAAGTAGTTACACAGTAGTACATTTGGGACTATATTGTCTTACAGAACATTTTGTTTTCCACGTAAGTCTTGAAAATAAGAGCCTTTTCCAAAACACAGGAAACCACTCTTCTGTAAATGAGTAAAAACTGTGGGACATTTCACAGAACCAGACAATGATGCTTATTAATAACTGACTCAATTGAAGTTCTATATATTTCTTAGGATGCTGGTTCTGTAGATTGATTTGATAATACATAAGACAAGGGCACACAGAAATTATGTTGAAATGAAGCACAGATTTCCATTCTAAAGAGAAAAAATAGACACAATTTCACCATTATGTTATACTATCTAGTCATCAAAACATAACTGCCAATTTAGGGTTACTAAGACTACTTTAAAGTAAAAGAAAATGAATCTATGGAATTTTGAATGATTCTGCTATGACCATGTACCTCATAGTGTATCTATTTCCAGAAATAAGACAACTTTCTATTGAAGAATGTGTTCAGCTTAAATGCCTCAACCTTTATTAGGTAAAGTCAACCTCAGGTTGAATGTACTCAGCTCATCAAGGGATCCTGCATTTGGAATATCTCTTTGGAATTCTCTAAAATTTATTTTATTAAACTAAAGTTGATACTATGTTATCAGTCTATATCCTAAGATGTTTTGATAACCAACCAAGAAAATTTTTGTTGTATTCAGTAGAGACAAACATTGTCAAAGACATGTATTATCTAATTAGATCATATGCCCTGCCATCTCCACTTCTCTTTTACATGTAGAACTCTATCTTCATCATTTAGTTCTTATGCTATAGTTAAATTTCTTTAATGATGGCCTTAAAATAATTTTTTGAAACAGAAAAGTCATGTATTCTCGAAGCATACTACTTCAGTTGTATCTCCCACTGAAATAGAAATACATGTTAGAATCAATTGAGTATTTTCTCCCAGCTGCACCTCTGTGAAATTTCTGATAAACATTCCACTAGGGAATCTTTCACTCCCTAAATACTCATCCTCTGCTCACCTTGATTGAGAGAATCATTATTGGAGTGGGAATGCCACAGATGCAAATATACTGTGTCCCCAAGATGGACTGGAACACATAATAGACTGATAATCTCTGCTCAAGCCTATTTAGTTCCGCTGGCCCCTCTCTACCTTCTGGGAATTCAGGATGGCCTTAAATTCAAAGACACAAGCTATAATTACATAGTATATGCTTTCTTTGGATGTAGGGTAACCAACCATCTTAGTTTGCCTAGGACTATACTAATTTTATTTTTTTATTTTATTTATTTTGTTTTTTTATTATGTTATGTTAATCACCATACATTACATCACTAGTTTTTTTAAATTTTTTATTGTTATGTTAATCACCATACATTACATCATTAGTTTTTGATGTAGTGTCCCATGATTCATTGTTTGCGTATAACACCCAGTGCTCCATTCAGTATGTGCCCTGATTTTAGTACCGTAAGACCCATGTCCCAGGAAACCTCACAGCCCTGGACAAATTAAGATAGTTGGTCTGCTTATTTGGATGGAAAATCCTTTGTTTGAATTTGAAACAATATTTAAAAATCACATAATGTGGCATTTTTAAAAGTCAAGATTTTCAGTCTTTCTTGAAAATGCAGATTTGGCAAATCTGATGATCACATTTATGTTCATTTGGCTAGTCTATAGTCCCAAGTTTTTTAAACAAACACTAATCTAGGTGTTGCTGTGAAGGTATTTTATAGATCTGATTAACATTAGCAGTCAGTTGACTTTGGGGCACCTGGGTGGCTCAGTAGGTTGGGCGTCTGCCTTTGGCTCAGGTCATGATCCCAGTGTCCTGGGATCGAGCCCCGCTTTGGGCCCTGTGCTCAGCGGGGAGCCTGCTTCTCCTTCTCCCACTGCCTGCCTGTCTGCCTACTTGTGCTCTCTCTCTCCCTCTGTCAAATAAATAAATAACATCTTTAAAAAAAAACCAAAAAACACTCAGTTGACTTTAAGTAAGGGAGATCATCCTGGATTTTCTTGGAGTCCCTTGTCCAATCACTTAAAAGGATTTAAGAGCAGAACTAAGGTTTCCTGGAGAAGGAGAAATTCTCTCTGTGAACAGTAGCAGCAGTTCCTGTCACAGTTCCAGTCCACCTTTCCTGACAGCCTGCTCTAACGGATTTCAAATTTGCTTAGCCAGTCCCCCAATGATCACATGATCTCTCACTTAGATGGATAGATCAATAGATAGATTCTACTGGTTCTCTTTCTATACTGACTGATACAGCAATACTAGCTGAGCATTTCTTCATGATTATGAATCATCTGGAACTTTGGTGCTTTTTTTTTTTTAACTTTTCTTCTTTAGATAGGGTGCAAGTTCTGAAACCACTAAAATCAGCATCTGGTCAATTCTTAGAGGTAATGCAACTCACCATGGAAATGATGGTAATTTTTGCTGATATAATATCTCTATTTTAAAAATATACATATCTGTATATATATATTGCCCCCCAACTTCATAACTGGAGATCGAGATAGAAAAGAGAGATAATGAATGTTGAACCATAAACACAAATTATTAAATACTAAAATAATAAAATAATATCACAGATTTTGCAACACTTCTGGCAATTTTTTGGAAGCAGATAGAAAGGGGAAGTTTGGGTTACTCGTCATGAAGGTTCCTAGGAAGAAAAGTAAGATAGTGTACATTCTCAACAAAAGGATCATGCAGCAGACTTGTAATCAGAAAAAGAGATAGCTTAACCAGGAAACCTCACACCCCTGGACAAA
Organism: Callorhinus ursinus; assembly: GCF_003265705.2. Taxonomy (NCBI): domain Eukaryota; kingdom Metazoa; phylum Chordata; class Mammalia; order Carnivora; family Otariidae; genus Callorhinus; species Callorhinus ursinus. Next base: position 9,741,131 of record NW_027397074.1, on the reverse strand, counting down.
TTAAGATAGTTGATCTGCTTATTTGGATGGAAAATCCTTTGTTTGAATTTGAAACAATATTTAAAAATCACATAATGTGGCATTTTTAAAAGTCACTTTTTTTTTTTTAGAGAGCAAGTTCTTTTTTTTTTTTTAAGATTTTATTCATTTATTTGACAGAGAGAGACACAGCAAGAGAGGGAACACAAGCAGGGGGAGTGGGGGAGGGAGAAGCAGGCTTCCTGCTGAGCAGAGAGCCCGATGTGGGGCTCGATCCCAGGACCCTGGGATCATGACCTGAGCCAAAGGCAGACCCTTAACAACTGAGCCACCCAGGCACCCCTAAAAGTCACATTTTTAATAAAAATTTTAAAAGAATCTGATAGATATGTTCTATCCTTAAAAAAATCATCAATAGCAGCCAGATTTATAACAAACAAAAAAAACCAACCCACAAAACAAACAAAACCATCACTTAGAAGAGGTGCTTCTTGAGCACTACAATAAATAAATAAATAAATAAATAAATGTTCATGTTCAGGGGCAGTCATTTAGGCTTATTGTGTATTCCTCTACCCTCAGGCCACTCTTCCCTCCACAAAACTGACCAACTCCTTCTTCTCATATATAGTCTCTCATGAGTCTTCCTAGTCAATTACCTAACAATGTTTCAAATGTGGTTCCATTCCGCAATTGTAATAAAAGCCAATAAACTTCTTTTATTTTCATTTTTTTTAATAAAACACTTTTGCATCCTTGGTTCTTAACAATATGGGATTTGCGTCTATTTGCAGAGGGTGAAAATTTCTTGGGAATTCCTCGTTGGCTGAATTACAATAATTTCTCCACACACCGAGACATGTTTCCTCATGCTCTATATTTTCTAAAATATTCTTTCCAGGTTGATTTCTGCCCTCATCTGTCATCATCTTTATTCTGAAATTTTTAACTATGTGCATGCCATCTCTTTGGAAGAGTATAGATTATGTTTCAAGTGTTATTTATCCCTGTGTTAAATATTTATCAGGCATCTTTCTCTTTACATATGTCTCTCACAAGTGGCATTTAGTTATAATCATTTGTATTACAGATTATTCACATTCTTTCCCGTGGTCTCAATAGTCAGCTAAATGTTGGATTTTTCCATTATATCCTCCCATGCCCTAGACTGCATTTTTTTCTTGAAACATAGAGGAGAAAATGAATGGTAATTTTACATCATCTTATTACATTTTCCTTTATGAACTGACATATTTCCACTAATAATGAGTAAGAATACTTATTTAAAAATGAGACTGACAATTTTAAAATGGTAAAGTGTGTATATTTTTATACAATTTTTATAGAAGTAAAAATGTATATGTACATTTTGGTGGACAATTTGGAAGTATCTCTCAAAATTTAACAAGCATATTCATTTTGATCTAGTAATCCCATTTCTAGAAATTTATTTTACAAAAGCACACAGCTAAATATTTATGTTCAAGATTTTTAACTTCAAATTTTGTATAATGGTAAAAATTAAAATGACCTAAGCAATCCATCAAAAAGAAAATGATTAAGTAAATTGTCATATGCCCTAATTTTAAAACATTATGAATCCAATAAACAAGAATTGTACACAATGAAGTGAAAATTTCAAAAAATATATATATTTAAATAAAATTATTATAAAATAACATGTAAATAAAACCTTATTTTTGAAGACCTCTTGAATTTATGAAATTAAAGACATTTAGATAATAGGTATGTATTAAATTGTTGACAATACACTTTTTTTGACAATACACTTTTGGAGAAGAGTAGATTCATGATCAAGGAGAAGTAAATAGATCTTTAGTGTATTTTTATAACTCTATAGTGTTTGAGTAGTTTTATAATAATAAATCAGACTATTTCTGAAATTAATTAATAGTAAAATATGTTGAAAGAATAGATACACTTATAGGTGACACTAAATTCTGCTAAAAATATATATATAAAAGGCAAATAAATGTAAGCATTCAGTGTTGTCAATTAAAAATTCAATTGGTAATCATCACCCTATCTATCTAAATTCAGAACAAATGGCTGAATCAGGTACTTTTCAAAACTCTGTCAATTTGTGTGACATCATATAGCCATGCTGACAGATGGGACTATGACTTTTCAAATAGGCATTTTGTTATAGTGCCAAGGAAACTTTTTTTCACATTCCCAATTAATGATCCATATAATTCAGATCCAGTAAATACTAGATTTCTGAATGCACAATGAGCCCAACTGTCTGTTTCCACAGGTTATAAAATGAACTTTCTAAAGGTATGGTAGAGGAAAAAAAGACCCAGTGGAGCTTCAAAGAGTCAAATTCCCACACAACTCCCATGTACAAAAGTTTTTTGTTTTGTTTTTTTTTTCTCTGTCAGTGCTCTCAGGAGCATCCTCTGGCACTCATTTCTCACCTGAAATTTTGGTGATACAGATAGACAGAGATAGAAAGTATAGGAAAATGGGGGAAAGGAAGAAAGAAATTATACCTCAGAAAAGGTTAAATCACAAACCAGAATTAAAGGACACAAGAAATCTATCCCAATTGTAAGCATGTGTGATGGGCAGTGGAGAAAATGTAAAAGTTCAGACAGAGAATGCAGTAATTTCAAGCAAAGCACGGATACAACAAAAGCATTTTCCACAAAAAAAAAAAGGTAAGGGAGGCCTGTGATCCAGTTCCCCCAAATTAAGTTTTTGGCAGAAACCAGCTGACATAGCAGAACTCAGACTGGCTTTGTTAGAGGGCAGCATCCTCCTGAAATTGAAAGGCCTAGGTGGAGACTGTGATAGAGATAGGCATTAATATCTCACTATGGCTGATTTCAAGGTACCAATAATTTAACTACCATTGGGTACATTTCCTGAAAATTTAACAGTCAGCTCTTGCAAACCAGTATGTGCTGGATTCAGCACACCACTTGGGGTAGGTGAAAAGTCTTACATACCCAAGTGAACTAGGCAGAAGGTACTACTGAAGTTGAAATTCAATGAGGAATATGTAAGAGGCTGCTGCCTGTTAACACAGCTGTGTAGACAAAAAGCAATTCCATATCCTACTAGAAAGGCAGTGTGATATGCAAGTATTTTCTCTGTTAACTTTTTTTTAACATTCCATGGGAGAGTGCAGAGAAGCTTACAGACACTGAGTGCTAAGTGCAAATTGCTGTGATGGGACTGCAGCAAGGAGTGGTAACCGCAGTGTCTCTGCCATGGGTCAGCATATAGGAAAGTCTGTACATGCTACCAAAATAATATGAATAGTTGCATGCTTTGAAAGTACCATATAAAAATGGTAGCATATATAATATTTAAACTAGAACTTCATGTTTTCAGTATAGTATGCATTTTACCTTCTATATTTAAATATATAATATAAATATTTAAGTAATCCCAAATTCAGCACTTGGTTGACATTGCACTGAATCAGCCTAGCACCTGGTCAAGCCACTGAATGTGTTTGTATTTTATTGCTTTGAATAGGCCTTTTACTGAAGATCCAGTAACCAGTCCCTGAATTTCTCCCAATTTAGCTCCCAACCTGAGTAACTGACTCAGCACAAGAAGATTTTCTTTCAGTTTAACTGGGGCTCCCCTTTTTCCCTTGGTTCAAGGCCATTTCTCAGTGTTGTAACCCTGCTGTAAAATAACTTCATTTCCCTCTTTTTCTCCTGGATTTCCTGATATTTTATGTCATTAGATTTCCTACTCTAATGTTCTGGCCAATATTTATCTCAGCCTTTGAGATATTCTATCTTGAGAGTTTCATAAGGTAATTGTTTATATGTCCCTTGTCAATCTTCTCTCTGGATCTTGCATAAAACAACTATTACCAAAGAAGAATAAATATGGGGATGAAAGGAAGTCAGGTCTGTATAAATAACAGCAACATTATGATACCCTTTTTTAATACAGAAAGAAAAAAGTAGAGTTACAGGGAGTTCAGTAAAATAGTTAACTTTATCTTTACAATAGGCTAAATGCCAGAAAGAAGGACAAAATTTAGAAACACTAGTGTAAGCTATTATATAAAAATATACTCATAAAACTGTGTTAAATTAAATTACACTTTTGCCTAATTCATGATATATTTGGGAAACAATCCAATTTGAAAGTTGTGGATAAAAATGAATTATAGGAATTTTCAATAAAACGGCAAATATCTATATTTTTGAGAATATAGTTTAATTATACTTTTATTTATAAGGATCATTTTAATTTTGAATATTTTAAATTATTTTGTGTAAATGAATAAATATTAAAACATTGATTCCTATTCAAATATATGAAATACTATTATGTTTCTAAGTTAACTTCAAAATGTAAGTTGCAATAATACAATTGCAGAAAATGAAAAAATGTGTGGCAGTTTTGGTTACAGGTTTCAATTTCCCTATAAAAACATTGATATCAAATATTCTTCAAAGCGCTGTTTTGATTAATGGGCAAAAATTTAAAATTTTCAATATTAAGGAAATTGAATCAGAATTATATTATTTAATTTATCTAATAAGAAAATATTTATCAAGGTTGGAAACATTGTATTAGTGATTAACCAGTAATCCTGCAATGTAGAGGTGACAAAGTGCTCTTTGTGTTGTTATATTATAGATTAATTATCATCCACAGCTACTTTATCTGAAGCTTTGAATTATGACACATTAAAGAAAAAAAAAAAGGATGCCTCAATGATTTTATTCTGCAGGTGAGATGTTTACAAAATATGTCCAAAATTCTTTGATACTCCATCCTTCCAGAAGTGGAACTTAATTCCCTTAACCTTAAGTGTGGGCTGGACTTAGCGATGTATTTTAATAGAACATAGTAGAAGTGATGGGGTATGTCACTGCCAAGGTTAGATTTTAAAAAGACTGAAGCTTCCATCTTGAGGAGTGTGCACTCTCTTTCAATTTCTAGGGGAAGTCAGTCACCACCTTGTGAAGACATGAAGGCAAAGATGTGAGGAGAAATGGAAACCTGCACCCAAGGAGAACCTAAGGCTAGCCAAAATTCTTGGAAGAACCTGAGGCTAGCCAAAAATCTTGGAAGCAGTTCCTCCAGGTCTAGTTAAGCTTTGAGATAACTGCAGCCTTAGCTGACAGCTTGACTGCACCCTCATGAGGAACCCTGAGCTAGAACTACCCAGCTTAGCTGCACCCAGATTCTTGACCCACAGAAACTAGGAGATAAATGTTTATATTTTTAATCTACCAATTTTGGGGGGATGAGGAACTTCATTTCCCAGATCAGTTGGAATAAAAACACTTCTCTGCTATTTAGCAGAGTTGGTGGATCATGTTTGATGGCTTAGTATAGAGATCCACACTTTTTTATTAGTAATTGGAATTAACTACCTGGTTATTTACCAGAGATTTTGTCAAACAAAAAAGCAGGCAAAGAAGGTCAACTATGCTTGCAGCAGTGTTATTTTGTTTACATGGGGGCTTAATGCAAATTATTTACAAAGATGTAAATTAGTGACTTAAGAGAAAGAACAGAAATGAGCCCTCCTACCAAATTCTTATTTTGAATTAGACCCATGATGACAAATTGCAGAACAGGCCACTGAAGGCCAAGGATAACAGATTAGATTAGACAACAAAAGGTAACTATTTATGTAAAAGATGTAAACAAAGCACTTGGAATGTATTATGTGATCAGAAAGAATATAAAGTGGTTGACTATACACACTATACATGACATTATTTTTTTCTAAGTTTAAAATATATCTCAAAAACTTCCATCTTTGAAATACAAATCCTCCGCTTTCTTTTAAATAGCAGCAGAGTATTTAATCAGAAGAATGCAATAAGTTTTATTTAATGAATATCCTATTATTGAATATTTTGGTTGATTCTTTTTTTTTTAAGTATTTTGCTATTACAAATAATACTGCAAAGTTCCTTCATGAAAATTTATCTTTTGGGAATATATTCATTGGACAAATTCCCCACTGGGATATTGCTGTGACCAAAAATACATGTTTTATAAAATTCAATGCATATTGTCAAGATGCCATGCAGAAAGGCTGAATGAATTTACATTCCCACTGCATTATGTGCATTTTTTCCATTTTGGTACCACTATTATCAAACCCTTGCCAATCTGACAGATGAAACTTACTTTAATTTGTATTGAATTGTCAGTGGAATTTGGTATTTTCTTTATGTGCACATTAGCCACTGGAATATCTTTTTCTATAAAGCTCCTGGTCATTTCATTGCCCATTTATGCTACTGGATTATTTACCTTTACCATATCAAGTTAAAATTCTGGTATATGAGCTATTAACAGAGTTTTCTTGTCAGTCTTTAGCTTTGGGTAGTTTTTTTGTTTGTTTTGTTTTCTATGCAGAAGTGTTTTTGTTTTTGTTTTTAATTTGATTGTTTTCATTTTAGTTGAATTGATCAATCTTTTCCAAAATGTTTTCTGAGTTTTGGTATCTTGCTTAGACAAAATTTCCAGACTTTGAGATTATAAATAAACAGTGAGAGAGATGGGATAGAACTATACAAGACTACAAATCCAGGCCTGAATATATCTTATGGATAGAAAGTAGAATCAAAGGACTCTGTAATCTCAATCCAAGTAAACTTTATTGTACGCAAGCATGAGAAGCTTAAGAAAGTTTTTCTAGAACTTGCAGACTATGCACTGAGCAGCTAGTAAGTACCATCCATGCCCAGTGCTGCTGAGTGTGTTAGTAGCCCTATAGCCACTCACAGAGGACTTCTCATCAACAGTTGGCCAACAATTATCCAATAGGACTGGTGATTACCATTGGCCCAAGATTTTGCTCAATTTTGCTAAATTATTCTTTCTAAAAAAACATCTTTTTCAATAGCCCAGGAAACTTAAATTGTCCCAAAATTAATGGTAAGGACAAGGACATCTAGAGAGCCAAATGTGTGTGAGAAAGTACTTGCAAGGGGTCACAGAGAAGAGCAGAATCTGGTCTTAATCTCTGATTACACTGCTTACCAATCAATCTAAATTACAGGAAAACAATTAAAAAATACATATAGAGAAATATATATGGCAATAGATTAAATATACATGGTAGTAAATTGGTAGTGACAATCAAAAGTGAGATTAAAAATTAAAGTAACATCTTACAAATTTACACAGTTTATTTCAAACCATTTTAAATCATAGGGATAAATGTTCATAAAGACAATAGAAATGGTAATTAAATTTTACATAAGTATTATACATATTTTTAATAGATCCACACTATTTTTATTATAGATGGATATAAATATTCGCCTAACCTTTTATACACTCTCTGTAGCAAGTGCCAAATAGAACCAGATGTAAGGAAACTGCATGATCAAAGTTTAAAGAAACAGAATTCTTAAATAATATACACAATAAAAGATAGAACCCAGCTGTATGCTGTTGCAAAAGAAATGAGCACACAAGAATAGTTTTTTTCACTCTGCTTTATTATTATTATTAGCCCTGTAAAATGAGATCCAGTATTCTACCTTAGTATTTATTTTCTTGCTAGAATTGTACCAGATGGAAGAATTCTGTATAATTGAAAACACTGATTGGTATGTCCTTCTGTTAAGATGTATTATCGCCAATATAATTCTACTTTCTTTTGTATCTCAGCAAATATTATTTTTTCTTTTTATGTCATGCCATGTAACCCTTTTTCTATTGTTATTATGTCATACTATGTAACCCTTTCAAAATAGCCCTTTCATATATTTTGCACATGTCTTTTCAAAACCAAGCCACCTATGAGTCATATGTCAACACTGAATATCAAAAAAGGGTAATCCAAAATGCAGTCACATAACCAACCTACCAAGGAAGAAACCAAGCATATAGCAAAATGGGAAAGGCCTCCTATTAGATTTTTAAATAAGTACTTATGGAAAAGTCTGGAACAAGAAGGTTCCAGAAGCTCAAGAGGAATGCTATAAGGACACACTAAACTTAATTTCATTTAATTGATTCCAAAACAATATGGGGAACTGAGCAGTCAATACAACTCAGGGATACAAAGAGTAGAAGGGGTACATATGAGAGTACCTCATAAAGCAAAAATGCAAAATCAGAAATCACAGGTTTTTAAACTTCAGATGCAAAGAAAGAACAACCTTTCCAAGTTCAACAGCATTCAAAGAACTGTTGGGCATGCATCATCTTTTATATAATCCCTAATACAAGAGCAGCAGCAGGCAAAGGATTCATGTATGTGTTTGTAATTATGGAAGGCTACAGATAAATTTATTAAGACCTTTAACCTAAAACTGTCTCACTGATATTTCTGACAGAACAAAACTATATCACACTTACCACTAGCAAACAGAAATGAAGAATCCATACAATACCAAAGATGGTCAAGACTCAGCTATTCAGACTTCATGATATAAATTAATTGACTACATTTTTTATCTGTTTATATCTTGTCTTCTTTTTCCTTAACTACTCCTTTACTTAAGATAATTTATTATAGCTTATATTATGTTCTTACTAAAAGCTATTGAGATTCACTTAAACAATGATCAAATGCAATAAATAAAGAAAATATTAAAACCATCCCTGTTACCACCAATAAATAATTATTGTTAGTCAATAACATGATATGCAGGCACACATATACAAATGAGTTGCTACTGGATGTGTATATATGTACGTACACATGCATGTATGCATAGTCTTATTTCTTACAAAGAGATCATTCTAAACACATTTTTGATCATTTAAAAATTAACAATATGGCATATTTCCATGATAATAAATACAAATAAAAATGTATTCTTTAATAGTTGTTGTAAGTTACAGTGTACAAATTATTGCTATTGTTAAACACAGTTTAAGCATACTAATATGGAAATCTATCTGTTAGTTCAAGAGACATTTTCATGGCTTTTAGTACATTTTGCTATTTTTTGCTCCTTAAAATGCTTTGCCCTCTATGTTATCCCCTCTCTGGAAATGCAGGAAGATGATCTTTCTGCATCCTTGGTAACCACTTAACAATTCTGCCAATATAATACAAGTAAAATATTTTTGCTTTAACTTCTATTTTGATTATATTTCTTCAAGTATTTATTGACTTGATAGGTTTTTGTGTTTTTCTTTAATGTTTATTAATGTCCTTCATTCATTTTTAAACCTGGGACATTTGTCATTTTTTGTTTTGTTTTGTGAGCATTTTCAGAGACATGGGAATTTACTGTCTGGAATAAATTAAGCAAATTATTTTTAAGGTTAATTATTTTTATTTTATACTGTTTGTAATTTTTCATACACAGACAACCAATATTAATTTTTATGAAGTCAAAGCAATCAGTATTTGCCTTAATGGTTTCTATTTGTGCAGTTATTCTTAAGGTTTTGAAAGACAGACACATATAGTATATACATAACTATATATAGTTATATATATATATATATGCATACTTCTTTAAGTTAAACTACATATTTACAAACACAATGTTGCCATTCTTTCAATTGTTTACTTACTTATATACAATCTTGGTGGACATTGAATTTCACATTATTATAGCTCTTATTTACTGAATACTTACACTGAGCCAGATTAAAAAATGCTCTAAATTCAGTTAAAACTCCTCATAAACTATGAGGTATGTCATAAAATTCCATTTAACAGATAGGGAAGCACAGAATGAGATTAAATAATTTAAATAGTTAAATGAAGTTTTGATACCAGGTCTATTTAATTTTGCTATGAAATCTTGCTTTTTAAGCTATATCAGAAATTTTTGAAAAAAAAATCTGAAAATTCATGAATAAATAAAATAATTCTAATGACATGTTCTATAATTTACTGGGTTAAGTAATTATATCTTTCTACTCTAGCACTCTAATCTTTCCCATCAAACACAATGAATTGCCTTGAATGTCACAGGTCTATAGCTTCAGGCTAATTTTTAATGCTAATCAAATAAATCTGCCAATAAGTTATTAAGTTAGAAATAACTTTCCTCCAATGGATGACAATTTACCATGAACAAAATTATTAACAAAAATATTGTCAAGGTTGGAGGAAGGATTTTGCATAAAGCCTATCATTCTATACTGCATAGAGTTTGTGAGGAAACAAGAGATATTAAGTCAGTAACTAGTTAAACACGAATGGCTTTATTGATTTGACTAGAATACACCATTCTGGGAAAACTAAATTCAGTTTTGATCCTCTGCTTTCAATGCACAAAGGCAATTTCAAATGAATAAATTAAAATAAGTCAGTGTTAAATACTAGGAGATCACTTATTTATTAGAGACAGTTGATCCAAACCCTTTCTCCTCTATATCTGCAAAACACCATTTCAGAACCTTTCAAAGTTAACATGATGTGAACCATCCACGTGGCAGGGATATGCAATAATGTGAAACAGATGAATCTCACCCCATGGGAATTTGCAATCTGTGAAAGAGCGTTTTACTATCTAGGCAATTGTGCAGATGAATGTCAGAATATCTGATTTTAAGCTTGTAAAAGAAAAGCCAAATAAACAATTTTATCCCCAACTTCCTTCTAGAGTTTCAGTAAACTAAAAATGATTTAGTAGATTTGATGCTTCATATCATATGCCTACAATCGGAAAAAGCAGAGAGATAGTTGTTTATAGATAATGTTATAATGGAGAAAGCAAAGAAAGCTAAATACTTGCTTATGACCACATGGATATTCTTTAATAGAAATCTGAGTAAGAATAAGCCAAGAAAAGCCTACAAAAGAAGCCTGCATAACACAGGAAGGAATGTCAATTCGTAATCGACTTGATATCTACCTTGTTTCTTACCTAATGAGTAAAGAGATAGGGGAAAGGAAGTTTAAGTATAAGGAAGTTTTAAAAAATATTTTAAGTAATCCTAAAGGGTTGATTTTTTTTTATTATTTTATTGACGATTATACTGAAGTTCAAAGTCAAACAGCCATTAAGTGGCACAATCTCAGTTCATATCCCTATTTATTTAATTAAAAAAATGTTCTTCCACTAGGTCATAAGAACATTACAGAAGATTCCATAAAAACAACATGGATGGACCTAGAGGGTATTATGCTGAAATAAGTCTGACTGAGAAAGACAAACACCATATGATTTCACTCATATATGGAATCTAAAACACAAAACAAATGAACAAACAAACAAAGAGCAAAATCTATAAAGACAGAGAATTAAACAGATGGTTGTCTGAGGGAAGGGGGGCGCTAGGTGGCATGGACAAAATAAGTGAAGGGGAGTCCAAGACACAGGCTAAAAATTTAGATAAATCCAAACAAAGCCCACCAAGAGCTAGAATTAGGTTTTCATCATTTAACTAGAATTTTGTAATATGTTTTAAATAAACAAGCATAAAAATAGCAGGGAATATTCAGAGTTAAAGTATTATTTTTAAGGTTTTAGCTGTTGACTTTATGTTATTCTAAATTATATTGTCAGATTCTTATGAAGGTCGGGGGGAATATACATATTACATATTAGTAAGGAAGTATATGTGTCTGCATGAATATCACAGAAACATAATATATAGAATGTAAAATTATAATCAAAATGTAATGTTATTTTTGTTCCCCATTTTCCCTTCAAAATGTATTTAAGTGATATATCTTTTTCTGTGCCACCAGGTGAAATTTGGGAAGGTCTCATTACTTTTCTGTTAATTTTTTTGGGTAATCAAGGCTCCTATAATCACTTTTAGTAAAAACAGTGAAGGTCAAATCAGAAAAAAAAATCCAGTCCAAGAGTTCATTTAATACCTAAATTCCTTTTATAAGCAGACTTCCTTTCCACCTTGCTGGCACTTGGTATTCTTTGACATTTGGAGGGAAGAATACTTGTCTCCTTTGTCTTCCTGCTCTGTCTACCTTCAACTATGGGAGAGAGAATGGAATAAGACAGTTTTCACTGTGTGCTCCTATTATAAACCAGTCCTGGGGCTGACAAATATTTAGAATCATTTCTCTCTAGTGGAGCACTTTAAAGGTTTTCCTGGTTCTTCCACCTGAAGTTTTCCTTAACTCAAATAGATAAATCTCTGTTTCAGACCATTGCTGGCAAATCATTTCAGAAGTCCCTAGGAAGCCCTTGAACACCTCTGGTTTCTTGCTGCTTCGGTCTCTTTGCCCCAGTATGTGACCATATTGGCAAGGACCTAAGACAATCCCACACTGATGCCAAAACCTTATAGAGTATGGACTACTTCTGGTTGATAACAAAAACATCCTTCGCTCCAAAAAACTAACAGTACTGTAAAATTCCAACCCTGCAGTAACCATAGCATTGATTTGCTCCTTATCCTCAAGATTTTCCAGGTCAGATGCCCTAAATTATAGTGGTCACACACTAAGTTCTCAAGTGATCCAGTTAAAGCACTACTTCCCACTAAGCTTCATGTGACAGAGTTGGCAACTACCCTTTTGGGTGGAGGAGGAAAGGTAGCTCACAGAAAAACTTTTTCAGGAAATTCAGTCTCCTCTACATACTCTAATCCAGGTTTCACATGATTTATTTTACTAAGCGTTCCAGTACAAAGGACCCAGTAATAGAACACGCATTAATAAGTCCTGCATTTTGATCAGCCACTTCACCCTGATATGCAGCTCCTATTTATCCTAGTGCCAGGTGAAAATTTCATTTATAACACTGGGTTACACAAAAGGCTCACAACTTTAAGAAAGACATGCTATCTTAATGAATGAGGAAAATATAAATAAAAAAAATACTTTAAAAAAAAGGACTTCAAGCAAATTAAATATTTAGACCACCATGATTATTTGGATATGGATATCCATAGAGGGGGCATATTCATAAAATCTATATACACTTTATATACAAGATATTCGTAGTGAAAATTATGATGCCAAGAATCAGATAGTAAAGGTGGCAAGGGAGCACAGTCCCGGGTGGAGGGTGAGGGGAGTGCAGGGGGTGCTGGCAACCTGGCTTCTGCGTCACAGTAAGAAAAAAAGAAAAAAGGAAAAAAGAATCAGATTGTGTAAAATCTGCATCAGTGCATTCTAATAGGCTTATTTTAGCAGAAAATAAAAGCTTAAAATATAACTGGCTAAAATATTAACTTTCAAGTTTTAAGCTACCCTGATTATGTGGCAAAGACCAAAAACACACACATGCATTTTCTTGAAATACTACTTCAGGCTAGGCTTAGCAGCTAGTCTAGGTAGAGTTAGAAGACACCAACTGGCAGTATTTGGGTCTACTAGATGTAATTTTATGGTAATAATAAGAAAAGAACAGTCTAAGCAGAAGTGAAATAAGAACCACCACCATTCCCTTTCTAACTTTTCATTTTCTTCAGATTTTTTTTTTTCTTGCCAGGGTGGCAAAATAATTGTTGTTTAATTGGATTTCAAGGGTTTTACCAAAACTACCTATTTTTTTTTCTTTCTTCCGTAAGTCTCAGAAACACTGTGGATATGGCTGATTCACGCTTTTTTTCTCTCTCTCTCTCTCTCTCTAGTTCTCTTTTTACAGATGAACACAAACATCTCTTTGTGCAAACTCTGCTTTATGTCTTTAATAAATGTCTACACACTACAATTCCTAGATAAATTTGTATCTGGTTATTTTGTCAGTAGATTGAGTCTGAAGCTAAAGTATAGTCAAGAGAGATGGGCAGAATGGTGTTCAATGATTGACCTGATAGTGAGCAAGTGGTTACAAAGTAAACAGGGATATGATCAATTTTACCAGGGCTCAGGAAAATGATTCCAGGAGGTGGTATAGTAGCAATTGTTCTAGCCATGATATTATTGTAGAGGTTAATACATATTTTACCTATATTGGTCACTCAGTCATACAATCTAACAACGTTTTTAGCTCTTAGCAATAAGATGTATTTATTTTTATAGAGCCAGCACAGTATATTTTCATTTATTTAACAATTCAACAAATATCCATTGAGCACTAATTTTTGCCACGCCATTTTCTAGACCCTAAGAATATAGCATTAAGCTATCTGAGATAGTGCCTACTCTCACAGAACTTTTATTTATTGAATAAATAATTGGTAGAGATGAGAACTAATACTGATCGGAAATTTGATAAGTTCTACTGTGCATTTAACATGCACAATATGCTTTTGGTATATCTACTAACTTCTAGGTATGTATGCCTGTTTAGAAGAGCATGATTTATGAGGTTAAGGGTCTGTGGTCTAAAGTTAGTCTGCTGCTGTTAAAATCCTTGTGCTGGTGCAACAACTGTGGGAAACAATATGGAGGTCCCCCCCAAATTAAAAACACAACTACCGCACAATCCAGCAATTCTACTTCTGGGTATTTACTCAAAGAAAATGAAAACACTAATTCAAAAAGACATATGCACCCCTATGTTCACTGGAGTATTATTTACAAGAGCCAAAATATAGAAGCTACCTCAGTGTCCATTGATAGATCAATGGATAAAAAAGATTACACATAAAATCTTGCCATTTGTGGATGGATTTAAAGAGTATTATGATAAATGAAGTAAGTCAGACAGAGAAAGATAAATATCATATGATTTCACTTAAATTAGGTAACTAAAAAACAAAATAGATGAGCAAACAAAACAAGCTAAAATGGACTCATAAATAACAGGAAACAAACTGTTGGTTACCAGATGGGGGACAGGTCAGGGAGGAGTGAAATGGGTGAAGGGGATTAAAAGATACAAACTTCCAGTTACAAAATAAACAAGTCATGGGAATGTAATGTAGAGCATAGAGAATATAGTCAATAATATTGTATTAGCTTTTTATGGTGTCAGATGAAAACTGGACTTATTGTGGGAATCATTTCAGAATGTATAAAGATACTGAATCACTGTGATATACACTGGAAACTTTTAGGGTATTGGATGTCAATTATATTTCAATTAAAAAAAATCTTAGGGCCTTTGCTTATTTTCTGTCTAACTTAAGCAAGTTAACCTCTCTATCCCTTAGTTTTTTACTTGTAAAACTGGAATAACCATATTAAGTCATGGATTTATCAAGACTAAAAGATATAACACTTGTAAGGAGCTTAGAACAGGTCAAGTAGTATTAAATTCTAGCCATGATTTAACCTACAGAATTTTTTTAAGTACCTACTTATAAAACTTATCTTTAAAGAGATGTCCATAAAATGTGAGTTAGAGGGTTCAAGAAAGTAGGATTGTTGCAGGACGTGCAGCAAAAAGTCCAATTTTGGGGTTTTTTTTTTAATTTGTTAAGAAATTGACTCTGAAGCAATTCCTACTATTTTCCTGATTAATGGCATTTCTTGATTCTATAGATAGACATTTAGGGATAACTGAGTATTTATGGATAAATAGATGCTTCATAGATTAATAGATAGATATAGAAATATTCAAAGTTGAGAGTTTCTCTTTTCTTAATCTCTTCCCCATCTACAGTGTTCTATTTTTTTGAATAATTTTTAAATTATTTTCAAGCATATATGTAGAACATACACTATCTCAAGTTTTCATTTCCCTAAATATGTCTATGTTTACAGAGGAAAATGAATTTCCTGATATATATTTTCTTATTTTGCAATAGTATGAAAATGTTATTCATTTTCTTCAAACTTTCCTGGTTTCAAATGTGAAGTCTAATGCCAGAAAGGAAAAATAAAAAATGGCATCAATGTTTTGGTTTAAGCAATCAAGCGGAGAATAGAGTTGGCATTTATTGAGATGAAGAAATTCAGGAGGAGCAAATTCAGGGGAATGACTAGAGGTTTGTATTTGTTTTGGGATGTGATAAGTTTGAGATATCTATCAGACATTTACATGGAAATGTCAAGTCAGCAGTTGGATATCCAAGCCCAGGGTGCATGAGAGAGATTAAGCAGGATATATTTGAAATTTATAGGCCTATAGATAACATTTAAAGCCATGAGACTAGGTGAGAGGAGTTAATGAGAGAATGATGATAGGAAAGAGTTATTTCAAGGACTGAATTCTGTGTCATATCAACCTCTGAAGATTTGGAAAGAAGAGGAGACATCTGGGGAGGGGATGGGTAGAGGAAAACCAGGTTAGTGTTGTAGACCAAAAACAAGTGAATAAAGATTTCCAAGCACTTCACTAAATGCTGTTTTATAAATCAACTCTGAGGACAAGATACTTGACTACTGGATTTATCAACATAGATATTATTCATGAAGATTGGTTTGGTTAAAGTGCAGAGGTGGAGAGGTGCCTGGGTGGCTCAGTCGTTAAGCATCTGCCTTCGGCTCAGGTCATGGTCCCAGGGCCCTGGGATCGAGTCCCGCATCAGGCTCCCTGCTCCGTGGAGAGCCTGATTCTCCCCCTCCCACTCCCCCTGCTTGTGTTCTCTCTCTTGCTGTCTCTCTCTGTCAAATAGAAAAAATCTTTAAGAAAAAAAAAAGTGCAGAGACGGAGGGTGTGTAAAAAGTCTAATTAGAATAGATTTAGGAGATGACTGTAGGAAGGAAATGGGAAATAACCGAAGTAGACAATTCTTTCAAGGGGTGTTGATGTTAAGAACAGAAAAAATGTCTCCCGTAGACTCTTGTTTGACAAACTCTCCCATTCTCTGCTTTCACATCTAATCATACCTTGCATTCACTTGGCCTGTATGACAAGTTGATACCATTTCTCTTGTTCTCCTAAACCCCATTTCATCATAACTAATAATCGAAGTCTCACTTATACCTTGCTGTCCTTAGGTATTCACAGAAGTGAACATTTTAGAAAAAAAAATAATTGAAAAGTTTGAATTATGAATCATTTTAGAAGTAGATTTAGAAACCCTTTGTTCTAAACCACTGATTCTCAATAATTTTCCCATCACGATGCACACATATAGAAGTAATTTGTACATCATACTTAGGAACCACCCTTTTTTATCCATGTAAAGGAACAAAGAGAAAATTTGCTAATTTATTTGAAAAAGAAAAGCAAATGATCTCCAAATATCAGAATTCTGATTAGTAATAAAATACTTCCTTCCTACTTTATAGCTAATAATGACGAACAAAATATATATTGACACAACTTGAGAACAGATTTTATTGGTTATTATGTTTAGAAGTTAGGAAAATGCAATCTAGAGGGATAAAGCAACTGACTAAAGCTACCTAACTCTGCAAGTGAATAGTTTAGACTCTCCTAGAGGACAGATTGCAGAAGCTGCAGGTAGGCAAACCCTATAGGAAATAAAATGAGCTTGGCACTTGTTTCCTGATTGGAAATTATTTTTCTCAGATGGATCTGAGAGCCAAATCTCTCTCTCTCTCTTTAAGATTTTATTTATTTATTTGACAGAGAGAGAAAGAGCACAAGTAGGCCGAGCGGTAGGCAGAGGGAGAAGCAGGCTCACTGCTGAGTAGAGAGCCCAGTGCTGGGCTTGATCCCAGGATGCTGGGATCATGACCTGAGCCGAAGGCAGATGCTTAACCAACTGAACACCCAGGCAACCCGGGAGCCAAATCTCTTTAAAGCAAAAAAATTTGTTTTTGTTTTGTTTTTGTCTTTTTGTTGTTTTTGTTTTTGTTTTTCTGGGGTCTTTAACCTTTATACAATAAAGTAACTACCAAAGAACTCTTACACTTGGAGAAGGAAATCTGGTCAAATTTGCATGTTGCACTACGCTCAAAACTGGAAATATCAGAAGGTAATACAGCAGCATAGAATTTTTTTAAGTCCCAAGGGAGGATTCAATGCAAAATTATAATATTTTACAGCTCAGTAATCCTCCCTTGGGACTTAAAAAAAATTCTATGCAGCTGCATTACCTTCTGATAGTTCCAGCTTCGAGCACAGTTTAAATTTTGAAGGGCTTTCACAGAAGCTATCTTATTTGATCACCATGACAAAATGAAACAGGCAAATTTTTATATTTTGATTTTACTAATGAGTAAATGAGACACAGAAAATATACATTTGCCCAAGATGACAAAACTAGCAAATCATAGACCTGGGATTGAACCCGGGTTCCCTGATCATAAGTATAACACTGTTTTCACTAAGTAAAATTGTAAATTATAACTGAGAAATGGAAGACTGCCAAGAGGTTACATGATTTACAAATCAGTTGGCAAAGTGATCTACAGACACTATGTCTAAAATTTAATTATGCTAAACCTGTAGCTATTCATCTTACCAACAAACTAAAATGATGTATCAATTAAAGTTATTGTGCTCTTTCATGTTCTACTTTGGAAGACAGACTATGGCTGTGTAAATTGTTAATAAGATCCTATGTGGATTTTGTGTCTTAATAACATAGACCTGAGAGATTTCTCTGCCACCCATTTCCACACTATTTCACAATTTATTAGCTGGCATAGCCTTGGATACAGTAACTAATCTTGACTTAATTTTTTAATTTTAAATTAGAAAAATGTTTTATCTACCACAAAATATGGATGTGAATAATAAAGATTAAATATTGAAAAATGAGTACAATATTAAAAATGTTCATCAATAAATGTGCTTCATTTTGGACCCTCAAACTATAATGGCCATATGGTTTAATATTAAATAGTGTATTTTGAAAACTCTTCCCTAAAATTCAGTAACACAAATGGTAAATCAATTAAGAAGAATAGTATAGTAGAAGTTTTAAACTGAGAATTTGAAAAGTTAATGTAGAAGAAACAAAATTTCAAAGTAGGAAAGAAAGAAAAGACAAACCAAATAACTCTAACATTAAAATACCTTAAGTAATAAAGAAAAAAATCCTATCGTGTGAAATAAGTTATTTCATCTTATTAATATATTTTCTGATGCATTCAGTCAGAATTTCCAAAAATTTAATGAGACAATAAAAATATGTAGAGCTAGACCTCTATTTTTCTCATGATTTACACAGATAATCTAAGTTCTTTACCAAAACCTTGATCACCTTGAATTCCTCACTTTTTAATCACAGATTCCATCTAATTGTCAGCAAATCCTGTCAGCTATAACTCCAAAGTACATCTCTAACAGGTTTCTGTCCGCCTCACCACCTCCACTGCGAAAGGTCTCTTCCAAGCCACCATCATCTCTCAGCCTTCTGTGTGGTCTTCCTGTTATCTACTCAACTTCAGTTCTCAGATCCTTACTTCTCTGCGAGGTACCCCCTGCACTCCCTATTTGAAATTACAGCACCACACTCCGCTAATATCTGCTTCAATTTTTCTCCAAAGCCATTAGTACCATATTTATCTATTTATTTCCTTCTCTCTCTAGGACGTAAAGTTCTGTGAGGGGAGGGATTTATGTCTGTTTTTTAATTGCTGCATCCCCATGGCATAAGAATAGCACTTGTTCAATAGTACATAATCACTAAGTATTTTTTTGGAACATATTACCCTTTTTAAATAATTTGAAAAGAAATAAATTTATGGAATAATATAGATCTTTACACATTTAATAGTTCATTTTCCTGCAGCATTTTCATATGAAAGTACCCTACCATTAAGTGTTTTGTGGAAATAATCTTGAAAGAGGCCTCTACAGAAAAAAAAATTATTTTTAAGTAAATTATTTCTCAATATGTATTCTATGTTTATATTTTTGTCTTCTATGAGATAGTATTAGCCTGAGATGTTAGATAACACCTTTTTTATATTTGCTTTACTTGGACTTTAGAGGCATTTTTATCTTTCCTCAATGTTGTATATTAGTACTAAACTAATAAACTCTATCAAACTATAAAACTATTTAGTTGGTATGCAATTAACTGTGGGGACATACCAAAAAGTAAATACCAATGAATCAATGCTCTAACCTTAGGGCATAATTAATATTTCACAGAGGCTGTTTCATGTTTTCATCAAGGATAGATTAAATATCACACCCATTTGGGTTTCAGAGCTAGGAGCAAGTTGGCAGAAAACACATTCAAAATTCAAATTGGTCTTTGTTATCTGGAAAAAGATCATAAATAAATATAATGGAATTAACTTACAAGTTCACTGTAATACATCTTAGATGGGGAAAAACTGAACCAAAGAGGACAGAAATGCAATTCAAGAAAAGCAACAAAGTTGTTAAATTTATACTTAGCTACTATCCTAGACACAGAATAGAATACAAAATGAACAAGCCATAGCACCTACCCTCAAGAGCTACACCATTGCAATGATGAAGAAATAAACAACAAAATAAAATGTAAAATGCAAGTTCAAAATGTTCTTAAGGGCTGAAATAGAGACAAACAGTGGGAACACAGAGAAAAAACAATTATGAATAAGATGATCAATATGTGGCTCTCCTCTTAGCTCCAACACAAGCAGCCATACCATTATTATTCCTATATTCTTATTCCAAACTACCAGGAAAAGCAGAATGTCTCCATTAAGCCAAAGAATTGGATACGTACTGTCCAACTCTGCTCATTTTAGCAAGGCTAAGGAAGGGAAAAAATAACACAAAGTATACAAAGGTATGTAACTTACAGAGGTAAATCCCTGAGGTGGATGGTGTGCAATTCTCCTAGAGCAAAGCAGATCCAAGGATACTGAAGCTTGAAAAAATGTTTCTAAATATTATAAATACTGAAGAGAAGGGATGACGAAGTGAAATAATTAAAGTCGCTTGCTTTTCCTCCTTTAATAAACACTTTAAAAATCTGCACTTATTACTTTTTTAATTGAGGTATAATTGACATAAATATTACATTTATTTCAGGTGTACAACATAATGATTCAATATTTGTATGCATGGGTAAATGGTCACCACAGTAAGTCTAGTTACTAGCTGTCACCTTACAGAGTTAATATACTATTACTAACTCTGTGCTGGACATTGCCCCCCAATGACTTATTTATTGTATAACTGGAAGTTTGTACTACTTAATCCCCTTTACCCATTTTTCCCCCTGCCCAATCCCTCTCCCCTCTGGTAACCACCAATCTGTTCTCTGTATCTGTGAGTCTGGGTTTTGTTTTGTTTGTTTTTTTAGATTCCACATATAAGTGAAATTATAATGTATTTGTCTTTCTCTATCTGGCATTTCACTTAGCATAATACCCTCAAGGACCACTCATGTTGCAAATGGCAAGATTTCATTTATTTTTTTATTATTTTATTTTTATATATATCACATTTTCTTTATTCATTCATCCACTGATGGACACAGATTGCTTCCATATCTTGGCTATTGTAAATAATGCTACAATGAGCAAAGGGGTGTATATATCTTTTTTGTGTTTTTGTGTTCTTTGGATAAATACCCAGAAGTGGATTTGCTGGATCAAATGGTAGCTGTATTTTTAAATTTTTGAGGAACATTCATACTGTTTTCCTTAGTGGCTGCACCAACTTACATTCCCACAAACAGTGCATGACAGTCCCCCTTTTTCTACCTCACCAGCACTGATTTCCTTTTTTTTATTTGTTTTGTTTTGTTTTTATAAGTCATTCTGACAGGTGTAAAGTGATTATCTCAATGTGGTTTTGATTCGCATTTGCCTGATTGATTAGTGATGCTGAGCATCCTTTCATGTACCTTTGGCCATCTGTAGGTCTTCTTTGGAAAAATGTCTATCCAGTCTTCTAGCCATTTTTAAATCCAAGTATTCGGTTTTTACAAATATGTTTCTTTAAATTTATTTTGGATATTAACCCCTTACCAGATATGTAATTTGCAATATCTTCTCGCATTTAGTAGGTTGCCTTTTCATTTTGTAGTTGATTTCCTCCACTTTGTACAGAAGGTTTTTAGTTTAATGTAGTTTCATTTGTTTATTTTTATTCATTTCCCTTGCTTTTGGAGTCAGATCAAAACAAAACTAAACAAAAACATCACTAAGACTAATGTCAAGGAGTTTACTGCCTATGTTGTCTTCTAGGGGGTTCATGGTTTCAGGTCTTACATTCAAATCTTTAATCAATTTTGAGTTAGTTTTTGTAAATGATGTAAGGTAGTGTCCAGTTTCATTATTTGCATGTAACTGTCCAGTTTTCCCAACATCATTTTCCCCCAACATCATTTATTAAAGAGACTGTCCTTTCCCCATTTTATATTCCTGCCTCCTTTGGTGTAAATTAATTGCCTACATATGTATGAGTTTACTTCTGAGCTATCCATCCTGTTACACTGATCTGTGTGTCTGTTTTTATGCCAATTCCTTACTGTTTTGATTACTTGAAATCAGGGAGCATGATACTCTGGCTTGGTTCTTCTTTCTCAAATCCTTTTGGCTCTTTTGCTTGACTCTCTGAGTTTGTTTCTATGTATTAGGTGAAACAGCTACCCTTCTCAGTCTTGAAGGAGTGGCCTTGTGGAGTTGGTGATCCTTCTCTTCAACCATGTCCTAGCTTTTGCTTGTCTCTTGAACCTTTGTGATTATCTAAACTGCATGATTTATTCTTGATATGCCCCTCATGGTTGAGGATGTGCCAAGACCTAAGGGGAGGAATCTCATTTAGCACTTAGTTCCAGGTAGACTAGAAGCCAGACCCTGAGGCAACAGCTTTTAAAGTATGCAAATACATACAGTTTTATGGGCCACAACTGTAATCCCTGCTAGCCTCCGGACCAGGAGATCTGGAGGTATCCCCAGGTGACAGTTCCAAAAATTGGGGCCCCAGATAAGTGTACAAGCTCTTTTCTGAGAAGTCTCCTCAAGCTGTAGCAAGGTCAAGGGGGTGCACAAGGATGATGTCTCTCCATGTATGTTCCCTGGGAGTGCCTCCTTAGCCTCTAGGTGTGGGAAACATGAAGTCTGTCCCTCTGGCTGCATCTCCAAGCTTAGTAAGTAGGCCTTTTTCACAGGAAGACTGAGATATACTTCAGTCTTCTGTCCATGCAGTGCCCTGGCGGCGGGGGGGGGGGGGTAAGGCGGGGTGGCCTGCCAATAACAGTCTTTCCTATTGTTACAGTCCCATGGAGCTTGGCAACACTAGCCCTCTTGGCCACCAAGGCCAGGTGATCAAAGAATATTCCTTGTGTGGACTGCCTGTACCTGTTGGCTTTAACAAGGCAGCCAGGCGGTATAGGGGACAAGGTGTACTCATCAGCTTCAGAAAGCAAAAAAATGTCTTGACTGAGTCTGCTCAAGGGCTTCAACAATGTAGTAGGAAAGTGCTTTGTGCATGCATGACAGTTTTAGGCTGGGAGCAAGAGAATGCCATGAATGCTTCTGCTTGCCATCCCCAGCCAGGATGTGGGGGAATGTCACAATCATAGGTGCTTAAAGACTTTAGCTAGGGAACAGGAAAATTCCATAACTCTTTGTGCTCATCAACTCCAACCAGGGAGCAGGGAGCATTGCAAGCACCCATACTCTCTGGCTTCAGCAAATACCATGAACACTCACCACCACTCTTCCCAGCAAGGTAGCAGGAGGGTGCTACATCCAAGCTCACATGCCTATGCCAGCAAGCTATGCTGGGAGTGCAACAATGGCATATGTTTCTGTCTCCTGGAAATATCTCAACTTTCCTCTACCCTGCCAGCCAGTGCCCCTAGATCAGCAAATGAATCTCCCTCACATACAGTTTAGGTGATTCTAAAATTGCTGTTTCTAAAAAAAATAATAATAATAAATAAAATAAAATAAAATTGCTGTTTCTTTGCTGGGTGACAGGGACATCAAGACCACATGTAAGCCCTCTGAAAAGGGAGGCTCAGTTTCCTATAGTACGTTGGGACCCCTGGATATCAGCCCCATTGGTTTTCCAAGCAGATATTCTGGAGGCGTAATCTTTCCAGTGCAGATCTCAGGTGACAAGGTGCCTAACTGGGGGCACCGATCCCGTGATCCTCTGGGAAAAGCACCTATCTGGTTAGATTCCTCCCTACCATCTGTTGCATGTGTTGCAGTACAAGGGGTGGGTTTTTTTTTGGTTTGGTTTGGTTTTGTTTTTACAGGACTGTGTCTCTGCTTTTCCTACCCATCTCTTTTATCTTTTGTTGTGGAGAGTGGTTCGTCTCTCTCTCTCTCAGATCTTTTTCAGAGGGAAATGATCTATATGTAGCAATAGATTTGGTGTGTCCATGGGAGGGAAAAAATTCAGAATCTTCCTACACTGTCATCTTGGACTCCTTTGCCTCTATTCATTACTTATTCAAACAGTATGGTTCTGCTGCCCACTTATATAATCTGCAGATTCCTAAGAAAAATCTCCATGAGAATAGAAAGATATGTTTGAGTCAGGGAGAATGTTGGGGAAGGAAAACAAATTACAAATTACAAAAAATTTATTTGAAACTTGAGAAGACCCTCAGTTCTGTTATTAAGCTAATTACCCAATGAGAGAAGCTCAATGGGGAACATTCCTGGTTTTGATGGGAAACTCATTGTTATCTCTATAAGTAGATTTTACTTATAGAAACAAAGAGATATTTTTTCCTCTAAGATCCCACAAATTAGAGACATAAACAATATCTGGTGGAGCTAACAGAAAATGGAGCAAGTAGAAAATTTTAAACAAGTGTTTCTGACATAAAAGTCTGGAGTCCATTTATTAGGTAGTCATAAAATAGATATAGGGGAGAACAAGTACCAAGTTCAAATGCCTGTTAGCCTCAGGTAAGACACTTATAAATCTCAACTGAGATAGTTTTCTATTTTGCTCAATCGTGAGAAAATGAGTAGATAACACTTCAATATTCCTACCAGAACTATTATTTCTGTGAAGGAAAATTAAATGTATCAAATCAATTTTCAGGGTAACAAATTATTCTTACTATTTATTTTCATTTTTTAATTTATAATAGAAAGGTTCCTTTAATGGTTCCCAAAAACAAACTTATAATTGTATTTTCAATAAGTCGTTTGAAGATGTTTATATTTGGACAGTTAACAAGTCACTGGGGAGTTTGTGGATGAGAAAAAGCACAACCTTAACAGTAAGCCCATGTTTTTATAAAGAATGCCTGCTGTTTTAAGGTCAAAAGCTGTGAAACTCTGGTTAGTGAAAAAATTAGTCATGAAAACATAGCATAGCACAGCAGGGATTTATTATGCATGAACCAATTCCATTTTTTGTTTATTTGAAATAAGCTAGATTGTGAAAGTGTTGAAATTTCCTCGTGGCACATAACTTTAGGGGAGTGCACCTCTCTCCCCCTCAACACATCATGCTGATTAAGACTATTCAGAAGATATGATCATTGTCCAAAACTAAAAGTAAAACAAGGATTTCAACACATGGGAAATTCCAAACGTGCAAACATGAAAGTTACCACACCCATTACTAAATATTCAGTTTGTCTTTTCTGAAAATCACCACCTATGTACATCTGAGTTTTAAGATTAAAGTGGATATGGCTTCCCAAACATAAATGCAAATGCTGAATTTGGTGCAAATAGGCTTACTCAGAGTTACAAGTTCTAAATGGGATAACTTAGAAAACTTGTTCAGTACCCCTTGGAGAAATAATTGTGAAGTTCTTATAATACTTTTAACAAACTAATAAGATTTGACGGAATTTAATAAAGGGTTTAAATATTTTTAAACAACTTTCAAATAACTGTCTTGAATTTGTACTTAGCTTCTTCCTTCTACACTGTCCATGGTTCAAGCACCACATCTTCTTTTCCAGAGTGTACATGTGTATCTTTGCTTTATTTATTTCAATACCACTTCGACATACTCGAATAATGGACACCTTACTCTAGATTATATGGCAAATCATAGCTCTATTTGGTACTCTGTGAAATAAATTATTTCTCAACTCTTACTAATATATTATAAGAACCTTGAAAGTCTAACCTATCATTATGTTAGACAGAGTGAATGTGTTCTGCCAGGTGTGTTTTAACAAATAGCCCCGCCTCCCAAATTACTCTTTCATTAGGAGGTGTCTTTTTTATTAAAGCAGAGATTATTCTAAAGGTTCTTTTTTTAATTTTAGAGAGTTCAAGTCCTATAAAGATGGTAACATTAAATGAGGAACACCTTGAGTCAAGGCTAGGGCACCAAGAGGACCTGAAAAGACTGGAATCTCAAAGACAAAATGCTGAATAAAAGAAGTCAGAAACACAAGACAAATTACTGTATGGTTTCACTCATATGAAGATCAAAAAGAGGTGAACATAGTCTCTGGTGATAGAATTCAGAAAAATTATTAAACTTTGGGAGGGAACATGATGACTAGAAAGGGTAGCTTTGTTAACATTCTATAAGGATATAGAATGTTACCCTATATAATATTATGTAGTTATATATAACTAATTTATCTTAAATACTCTGAGAGCCAACAGTGTCAGACAGTCTTTAAGATGGCCTCTTTTAGTCCCCACCTCCTGCTATTTATGCCCTTGTGTAATGTTATCCTCTTGGGTGTGGATTGAACCTACTGACTTGTTTTTAATGAATAAATTACAGGAAATCACTTGTGTATTTATGTTACATGAGATTATGACTTCTGTTGCCAGCAGAATCACTCTTTTGCTTACTTTACTAAAGCAAATTTCCATGTTGGAGACATCCATTGGCACAATTTAAGGATGACCTCCAACTAATTGCAAGGAAGTAACTGAGGCATTTAGTCCAAAAGCCCTAAGTTATGCCCAGATTCCTGATCCATAGAAACTGAGATCATAAATTTGTGTTATTTTAGTTAAGTAGCAAAAAATAGTAATACCAAACAAAAACATCTGTACACCAAATTAGCCAATGAGTTGCTAGTTCTGGATAACTGAAAAGTTATAATGGTATAAGACAGATTTAAAGTTACTGTTTTTCTACAATTATGTTTTGACAATTAGAGATGGTTCTGCAAATAGTCATAGTTTGGGTTTACCTTGCACTAAGGAGTTTCCCAGGATGTGTGTGCATTTTTCAGTTTTAAAAGTAGGATAGTCTAGGGTAAACCAGACAGTTTGTCATGACATTTATAGTCATACTGACTATAAATTCATTTTAGCTATGTATTTTGTTCTTAGAACATAAGAAAAGCTTAATATTTGTTATATGAATTTTCAAAATAAATATTTTAAAAGTAAATGTTTCTGATCTAAACTTAAGTGATTCAAGAAATGAAAGCTATGTATTTTTTATTTTATATTTATTATATGTATTTTTTCTTTTTCATCTTTTTTAAAAACCTTCTCCCTCTCCCCACCCCCCCACCCTTTCTTGTCTCTCAGCATCAGATCAAGATATAGGAAATCAGCTGTTATACTTCAATAAA
Organism: Callorhinus ursinus; assembly: GCF_003265705.2. Taxonomy (NCBI): domain Eukaryota; kingdom Metazoa; phylum Chordata; class Mammalia; order Carnivora; family Otariidae; genus Callorhinus; species Callorhinus ursinus. The sequence goes on along the minus strand of NW_027397074.1, from coordinate 9,714,050 downwards.
ATAAAGCTTTGGGACCCAATTCTAGAGAATCTGTCTGAATACACTGCTGTTAATGATGGCAAAGCCTTGCTGAGATTTCATGAATCAAGTGAGTAAAGGTCATTTTTGACCAGAGCTGTCATCACCAGTCAGTCTCACTGCAACAATTTCCATTTCAATGACATTTAAGAGAGAAAGAAAGAAAATAATGAACTCTCTGAACAATTGGCCTTATACAGGAAATGGCATCTTCTACTGTAAACTTGTAGAAAACATTAAGTCACCTGTTCAGGATTACCCCCTTTAACACACAATCTATCTCTGTCTCTGTCTCTCTGTCTCTCATAAGCTCACATACACACATACATATGCATCCCCAAAGCCTGTTTTTAATTCCACATACCTCCTTATTGCACATTATAAGTATTGCACGTGTTGTCTTGAAAAGGGTAGAAAGCAGATGCTAATTGTTCAATGTTTGTTGCATATCCTTATTTATAGCTGAAGAAAATACAAAATAAATCACAAATTAATAGCTTTAAATTTCTTTCAACCTTTCAAACACATATGGTTTCATCTGGTTGTTTAAAGAGTGGTGTATATTATTATATATATTGAAGCTAAATACTTTCTAGGAGACCTATTAATTAAACCAAATCATGACTATAAATGTATAATGGAAGTCTCCCTGCATTAGATGATTTGGATAGTACTGAAATTTTCTAAAGTTGTTTATTCTATTAACCTGAAGATTGTCTGAAATTACTACTGACTGCTTTTATTTCAATATCTTGGGTTGTGACATTAGAAACCCTAGAAAATTAGAACTCTGTTAAAATGCAGTTAGGTCACTTGGGAGGGAACACACACTTAGCCATTAGTATCCCTTCTTCACCCATTAGTTAAATTAGATAAATTAGACAAATTAATCATAAATTTTCTATTTATACCTCAAAAGAGAACAAATCTAGAAGAAAATAGGGCCAGTGCACCTTTCTAAGGAGAAGAAAAATTTCAAGTCTATGTAGCTTCTTTGCTAGAGGATTAAATAATAAGCGCCAAGAATGGTCTAGAAACTGGTGTGGATACTTCATCCCTAGGGAAGGATAGTACTGAATAAGGTTTGAGCTAATGTATGTATATATATATATATATATATATATATATATATATATATCAAGTAGTCCTTTTTTAAAATCCATGTCTATATGAATTTGTTCATATTAGACAGGTAAACAGGGTGATAAAATTAGCAACAAAATTTCATGTTACATAACTTATTCTGAGGTGATTATGTTTTGTCCTACCAGATGAGATCAGTTATGCCCTGCTGTATAACAGTCACAATCTGTGACAAGTCTAAGATTTTCACCCTACCTGAAAGCTAACAGTTCAGCAGTTGCAGTTTTAAGTAGTAGAAGACACAAGACTCATGGGTTAGAGAAAAAGTACAGTTTATTATTCACAGTAATAGCAGAAGGCAGAGTATTAGCATTTGTTTGGACTGCTTCCTCTAGTGTCAGTTCCACAAGGCAATGCAAAGACAGCCAGAAGATAGCTGCACATACAGGGAGTTATATTATAGAAGAGGAATCTTAAGTTTATAAAACTCAATTCTTCTATATCCAAAGGGAGTCACTGCCTCTATCTTCCAAGGTTTTCTCCATAACAATATATTTGAGTCTGAAATAAAGGGAAATAGTGTCTCTCTCTATTGTGAAGGAAAATGAGAGACTCCTAGAGAATTGCTCCCAACAATTGCTCTTCTTGTTTCTGTACCATCCTTTTAATTTCTGGTGAATTTCCTCATGAACATGTCTTGTGGACAGCACCATCCTCTACATTTTACCTCATAGCACAAAAGATGGGCGTGATGGCCCCAGGCATGTTGGCCACGAACTTTCAGATAACTACCTTGGAGACACAAAAACATAGCTTGTGCCAGGCTTTCCTGAAAAGGAAGCAGTGGGTACAGCACTTAGAGCAGTGTGCCCTACTGAGCCAAGCAAGTGGGCCCAGCTATCCTCAGAGGGGAAAGGCAGTTCTGGGACGCCTCTTTGCCCCTATACCTCCAGAGGCTCGGTGGCCTACACTTTACTGGCCCTAATGCATCATTGTTGCCCTGTGTGTTTAGTGCAGACGTGTCCCATCATTGGCTGCCATCTCCCCAATAATTGTTTCAGGAGCCCTCTGCAGTAGAACTCATCTTCCTGCCTGAGTCACCTTTTACTTTGTGAGAAAGTCCTGCTGGTTCTGCTTCAGAGTGCTCATAATCTGACTTCTTATCATTGCTATAGTCAATATCTGCCTGGAACTGCCACCTTTCGCCCTTGGAGGGTGTTAAGCCACCTATCTCTGCCTCTACCTCCCCCAAAGACTCCTCTTCCCTCACAGAAAGAAAAAATAATATTTATTTCTTAATTTATTATATTGGCCATAATAATAATTAATCTGATCAACAAAGAGACTGGGACAAAATCTGTTTAATCTGTCTCATACAGCATTTAACTAAAGCTTCCACCAACATGACTACAAGCAATAGGATGAGACCAACCTGCAATATGGACCTCAATCATGACCTCCAGGGTCATTGACCCAATCAATGAACAAATGTCATAAATCCTCAGGGTCTGTCTTAGAAAAGTCAGTGTCTTCCTGTTTAATTTTCTGTACTGATCTTTCTGCTTGGCCACAGGCCATAATCCAGATATACCAGGATATGTTAATTATTACAAAAATACCACCTTGACCCACAAAGATGTCTAGGTCAATTTGATCATCAAAAACAACCCTGGACCATGAACTGAGGCTGACCTGAATGCCTTCCATCTCTAAGTGGATATCATTGATCATATATCCTAAAATCAGGGACATATTTTATACCACATATTCTAATTAGGTAATCCTCATGATAGGAATAACTTTGTGGTATTGTATATATAAATATAACAAGTCAGCTATCACAGTAGCAAGCTCCTCCTGATAACCAAGGATAGTTTCAGTCATATAAGGGCTACCAACAGTATTGCCTTAAAGACTTTTGGTTTCTAATGATCTTGTGTGATCATTCTTATGTTCCATTCATTGTGTTCTCAGGAGGGAGGCAAGATAATGGCTGTTTTTTTTTCTATTTTAATTTTTTTATTGTTATGTTAATCACCATATATTACATCATTAGTTTTTGGTACAGTGTTCCATGATTCATTGTTTGTTCATAACACCCAGTGCTCCATGCAAAACGTGCCCTCCTCAATACCCATCACCAGGCTAACCCATCCCCCTCCCCTCCTCCCCTCTAGAACCCTCAGTTTGTTTTTCAGAGTCCATCGTCTCTCATGGTTCGTCTCCCCCTCTGACATACTCCCCTTTTCTTCCTCTCCTGTTATCTTCTTCTTTTACTTTTTTCTTAAAATATGTTGCGTTATTTGTTTCAGAAGTACAGATCTGTGATTCAACAGTCTTGCACAATTCACAGTGCTCACCATAGCACATACCCTCCCCAATGTCTATCACTCAGCCACCCCATGGCTGTTTTTAACAGCTGTCCGGCTCGTATACTATAGAGTTCTCAGTTCAGATCAAATAATCAAATCCAGATAATGAAGTGAGCAGGAAAACAAATAAATAAACAAGGCAATTTCACTTAAAAATGTCCTTGATGAAACAGAAAAAAAAATTAATTTCATTTAATCTTTACCTTTGATTATATCTTTTCAGTATTTTGTGTAATGAAACTGAAAACACACACAAATCATTTCTGCTATATATTGAAAGTTACCTTCTATGCATTTGTATGATTGATTTGTGAGCTCAAGTAGATACTTTTTTTAATGAAACATCATTTTTTTTCCTTGAAAAATTAAGTGACATACCCATGGTTGTTTAGACTTGGGTATTTGGAAGGTATTTTCTTGCAAATGAATAATATGAGCCTGTCATTTCAAGGGAAACAATTGTCAGTGATTGTTGCCCATGATAAAATTTGAGCTTCTAAGCTAGAAAAAGAATTTTGGGAAAATTGCTCTGTCATTGTGAGCTTGAGAGCTTCTCAATACTTAAAAGACTTATGTGATAAGATTGGTGGAGATATTAAATAATATGATTTTGTGCTATTATATAAAGAAATGTGTCAACATTCTTCTTTGAACACCTGCATTAACTAAGTGAATTCATATTTTCAACCAATAAATGCATTATATTTTTCTTTTTTTGTGCCAAATACACTCCTTCTCTTCTCAGAAAAAAAAAGAAAAAGTTATCAAGATTAAAGTTTAGGATTCTTGGATAATTTACAGCAGTCTCCACCTGAGGGGTAATGCCTAGTAGTCTCAAAATCAGGCTCACATATAGCTCTTCTTGAATCAGAGAACTTTGAACTAAAGTTGTGCTGCCCTCCACATACCTGATATATAATATTTAAACAGGGACAGGAAAATTCAATAAATACTCCTACTGGGAATGGGGAAAGATCAGAGAAACACAGCAGAAACTGGTCATTGAAAATTTTGGGGTAGATATTTTAAGGGCTTGCCATCCTGGGAATGGAGAATGTTCTTTGTTAAACCTTTGATTGTGCTCCCTGGGAGTAGCTTCCTTATCATTCTCTTTCAGAGATTCATTTTTTCTTTCTTTCTTTCTTTCTTTCTTTCTTTCTTTCTTTCTTTCTT
>NW_027397074.1:9574734-9709394 GCF_003265705.2 Callorhinus ursinus | reverse complement strand
TCTTTCTTTCTTTCTTTCTTTCTTTCTTTCTTTCTTTCTTTCTTTCTCTCTCTCTCTCTCTCTCTCTCTCTCTCTCTCTCTTTCTTTCTCTCTCTCTTTCTTTTAGTTTTTATTCATTTATTTATTTGAGAGAGGGAGAGAGAGGGAGAGCACAGAGGGTGAGTGAGAGGGAGAAGCAGGCTCCCCGCTGAGCAGGAAACCCAATGTGGGACTTGATCCCAGGACCCTGAGATCATGACCTGAACCAAGGGCAGACACTTAATCCAGGTGGCCAGATTTTTTTCTTTTTTATTGCATCTTCAGCCATACGTGAAGTGACTGTGCAGTGACATATGCTCCTTGGAGGCTGACCAACGTTCATAGCCTGTTTTCTGCCCTCAGAAGGTTGATCTAGTCGTTATTTTAAAGCATAGTTTCTTACGGTCTCAGCTGATAGTTCTGTTGGCAGTACAGTTTTCTGAAAATTTAGTAAATTTGTATATTTAATTCTCAGTTACATACTTATTACTCTTTTCATAATATAATTCTCTAATCTGCTATATTGCTTTGTCCACTCCTTCAGATCCTCTTTCTTTCTACTTAAGGTTTTGGAAAGAGCACACTTTTTGTTTCCACAAACTGCCCCCACCTCAGCCACTTTATCCATCTAGTTTGGTTGATTAAAATGGCTGATTGCCTCCCAGTAGGTACCACCTTAATCCATTTAGGTTTTAACAGTGAGTATGGTTCTTTAGACAGTTGAGGAAATTGAGAGTTGAGTAATTTGCCCAAGATCACAAAGCTGATAGGTGACAGAACTGGACATTGAACCAGTGCAGTGGCTATAGACACTGGACAGTGAAACTTCATACTCCACTTATTTCTTTTCGATGGACATCATTTACTTTTCATAAAGCAGGACAGATGTGAACTATGTGAATGTCTTTACACTAGGTACGGCTAAGTACCACAATCTATCAAGAAAACTACTCAAAAGCTTTTACTTGGATCATTGTATTTATAAATTATTTTAGATACACTCTTGCTGGAATGTAACTGTCATTTGTCTTTCTTAATTTCTTCAGCTCCAAGGGATAGAAACCCATTTTTAAAATGTTAACCCTTTGCACTCCAGGGTTCTAAAACTTTAATTCAGACAGGGAAATGATTTCCCTTTACCAGATTGCCATTGAGATCAGAGAATTTGCTGCTTGGCTAAGAAAAAAGCAGAGATTGTATATGTATTTACAAGGTGTTTTAAAGATCTGCTGAAATATTCACTATATTTGAAGAGAGCCCAAAACCTACAAGTGAACTTTTCTATGTAAACATTCAAAACTACGTTTCTGCTTTCTTACTCATGCATATATGAATCCAATATCATGTAAGAACTAATTTGAGGAAAGTTATTGACAAAACTTAAAATCCAAATACAATATAATGCAAACAGCTTATTTTTATACATTAGTTCAAACCTTATCAGTGTTTTAATATTCTATATTTTTACTGATTTTTTAAATTCTTTATCTATTCATTATTAGAGATGAAAATCTACCAATAAGATATATTTACATAGTAGTATTCATAGTCCTGTCAGTCTTTTGCTTTATTTGCTTTATTTAATTTGAGCCTGGATTAATTAACATACAGAACTTTAAAACTTGTATTTCATTGGTGAATTGAGTCTTTTATCATTATGTAGTGACCATCCTTATTTCTTAACTTGAAATTAAAAATTTGTATGAAATTATTTTAACTATACCATCTTTCTTTTGGTTAGTATTTAACTGGTTAATATAAAAAATGCACTTATGTGTGTATATGTGCAGTAAATTTTACAATATATTCAATGTCAGATAATGCATGTTTTACCTCATCACTTGGAAGACGTTTTCCCTCTATTTTCAATTGTTGTTGAGAAGTCAGTAGCTGTCATTCTTTTTATTTAATGTTTTTCCTTTAGATGGTTTAAGATCTTATCTTTTCCAAAAATAAAATATAAAAGATATTCTTTTTCTTTAAAATTTGGCACTAACACTATGCTTTTTCTGTGGTTGTTTGTGTATGTGTGTGTGATTATCAAGCTTGAGCATTATTAGACTTGTTATATTAGAATACTGGCATCTTGGGCACCTGGGTGGCTCAGTTGGTTAAGCGACTGCTTTTGGCTCAGGTCATGATCCCGGAGTCCTGGGATGGAGTCCCACATCAGGCTTCCAGCTCAGCAGGAAGCCTGCTTCTCCCTCTGTCCCTCTCCCCTCTCATGCTGTTTCTCTCTCGCTCGCTCTCTAATAAATAAATAAATAAAATCTTAAAAAAATAGGATACTGGCATCTTTTATTGATTCTTGAAATTTGTCAACCAATACCTCTTTAAATATTGCCTCTTCACCATTTCATCTCTTCATGTTTTGGAACACTGATTAGATATCGAGATTTTTTACTTTATTCTTCATATAACTTAGTATTTCCCTACTTTATGTGGTAGAGAGAATTCTATTACAACACCAAGATCTCTGTCCCCAAGGATTATATACATCCTGTATAATTCCATAGAATAATCACTGATATGCTTAGGCTATATTACATGGCAAGTGGACTTCAAAAAGGGAGATTAAATTTGGTGAAACTGATGGAATCAAATAAGTCCTTATAAGGGAATGAGCTCTTTCTGGAGAAGAAATATAAAGCTTTAGAAGTATTGGGCACAAGGGAGATTATCTGTTGCTGGCTTTAAAATGTTGGATGGCATGGTGTATAAGATATGTAGGGAACCCTTAGGACCTGAGAGAAATCTAGGCTGGGAATCAGCAAGAAAATGGATACTTCAATTCTTATTTCTGCTAACAAGCTAAATGAGTTTTGAAGAAGACCTCAAATTCCAAATTAGAACACAGCTAGCTGACACCATGATTTCAGCCTGCTGAGACCTAGCCAGAGAATGTAGTTATGCCCTAACTGGACCTGACATACAGAATGTGAGCTAATAAATGTGTGTGGTTTTAAGCCATGAAGTTTGTGGTAACTTGTTACTCAGCAATAGGAAGCTAATATATTAACCCTCTACCTCTTTAGTATTTCTTTCTGAGTAACTCTTTCAGAGCTATGTTCAAGCTCACTAATTGTCTCTTTAGTTTTGTCTAATCCCTTGCTAATTATAAATGTTGTATTTTTATTCTTATGTCAATTATGACATTATATATGTTTTTTTCATTTCAAAAGTTTGCATTTATTTATTTCAAATTATATGGCCTCTTATACTTTAAACATACTTTCAATTCTTTTAAAAATTTACTTTTAAACACAGAACTTTACCTGTGGAAATTTTGAGGCCTGGATTAAAGATGTGTTATTCAGAGAATTGCTTGTTCTATTGCCTAGTGTCTGGGTAAGTTATCAGAGTGGAAGCAATTTCATCTCAATTTTTGGCTTGAAACTTAGGGGATCTTGTAGGTACTGTTGATTTCAGATAAAATTACTTTCACTCTGATAAAAGTGGCTAATGTTCCAAATTTTCAGGGGACTCTATTAGGGTTATCCCAGCAATACAAATATTTCAGAAAGACAATCCTCATCCCTGCCCCGATGGCAGGATAAAGAGTAGAGTGAAGTATATATAGTTTTATTTTATCTTTACAAAGAACATATGTAGCCTATTAGGCTCAAAGATTCATGCAGTAAGTTCTCCTATATTATTCCTCACTTATAATTTGTTTCCTGTCTTCTATATTCTAACGTCCTAGGCTGTGAAAACACAAGATTAGGTCAACAAACTTGGGAGGCTGAAAAAAAATTAGGTACATTGGCAATTAGCATGAATGAATAAATGTAGGTAATATGATAATATATGGTTTTAAGGCATTCATTCAAATTGAGCATAGCTTAGCATTGATTACTAATTCTAGAATATTGCTAAAGTGATTAATTTAGTACCTGTAAGATGGTAGATGTTTTCCCTTTCCTAAAGTGTGGTCTCTAAATTGCAGATAAACAATTAGACTAATACTTTAACAACTAGTAATTAAAATACAAAGTAATAGTCAAAATATGATGGTATCTATTTTACATAACTTTGGAAAAATGTTATTTGTATTTCTCTATATATTGATAAGCTGATGATTTTATTACTTCTGAATGTCCACTTTATTGATGGAGTATTGCCAATTTGCAGAAAACTTTAAAAACTGGATAATTAGCATCTTTAATAAGAAGTAATTAAAATATAAAACTATAGTTAAAATACAATGGGCCCTATTCTTATCTAATTTTTATGAAAATTTGTTTTTTTCTATATTTTCCCTATCTCAATATTGTCTGTAGTAAATATATACATATACATACACACACACACACACATATATAAAATCTTATACCAAGCTAATTTTCATTACCCTAGGGATGAAAAAAGAGGGATATTGTTGGAAACCATATCACAACACTGAAAAAAGACAAAGAATAAATTAGTCTTATCTTTGACTAGATCCAGTCAAAAGATCTGTCTCTACATTTTCAAGGGCATGACAGGTAAGTGAGAGAAATTCTGCTGTAACAATATAGTCATGAATGGTCTTGAAATAATACCTTTCTTCTTCAGTGACAAATAAGAACCAGAAAGTTTACAGTCCACAAAATAAGAACTGAGTTATATGTGGGGTGAGTCTGCCTACAAGGCCCTATCTGGAATAGCTCAGCCTCTGTGGATATAACACTAACCTAGAAGCAAGAAGAGTTGCAAGAATGTCCATGTTACTAATCTGCTGATGTGAAAGTAGAGAAAGGGAAGGGATGCAAGAGAAGAGAAGGATACTTTGTAAGACAGGGAAAGTTAATGAAGAATTAGGGAATTGCTTAGACTTGACTACATTAGTCAGGAAGTCACAGTTTAAAATGAGAATTGTATTTTCCCCTCAGAATTATAGAACTACCCTTGTAATTATTTGGATTCTGGTTATTTTTATATTCCATTTCAATCTATTTTGTGTGTATAGCCTGGGCAGGTAGGTAGGAAGTTAAGTAGGTAGATACATATATACATACATACATTCTACAGATGTATACATACACCTACAGAAAGAGAGAACAGAAAAATTGAAAGGTTAAAAGGAGATATGAGTATATAATGAAGGGACTTTAAAATCTCAAAAAGAGAGAGAAGACTAAAAATATAGGTTTCAAAATTATATCTGTCTCTTTTCCTTCCCACTCCTTCTCTGGGGCAGCATGACAATCTTTCGCATATTCAAAAGGCAGATTTGGACAGCATATCTGCATTTTATTTCCTCATAGCTTAGTGGTTTGAATTTACTCTGATATCCTGCATTTAACTTTCATAACAGAGAATAAATCTATTTCCTGAATTATTTACCCACAATTCTTTAATACCATATAATTTACAGATATTCAAGAGATTTAAATCACAAAGATAATAATAAAGTTCAAAATAAATGAAGGAACTCCTCTTATCACATATAATACAGTCTGGTTAGTCTTGGAAGATAATGACATTGGATGATAGACATCAAAACACGTTAATATTTTGGAAATATCAGTGTAGTATTAGCATTAGCATTCGAAAGTTACATATCAAAGGAAAGGCATCAACTGCCCAAGGACATTTAAATACCTAACCACATAGCTAAGGTTATAATATTTTATCCACATGTTGCATTCCCTTAACTTTTGGCTTTATCTATTGTTAAAAATGTCTTCCAGATGCCATCGTTATTGCTATAGATCCATTTTACATTTTAGGCTACCTAAGCTAAAGGAGAAAAATGTTTTTAAATTAAATGTTTTTCTCCTTGAAGGAGAAAATTTAAGAGATTGTCTTACATTTATTTCCAATTTTATATTGATATATGATATACAAATGCATTAGTTTCTTTCTGAATTTTTATGAGGCTGTGATGTACGCTTTTACTTTTTTTTACCACTGGAAATAATTTTACAGGGTAAAAATATACATTTTTAAATTTTATTTTATTTAAATAAAATATTCTTCTTTATAAAATAAAATATTCTTCACCATCTAGGTGAAGAATAATAAAAAGTCTTGTCCTGTAAAATTTAAAATAAAGTAAAAGGAACATTAAAGTTGTATTTCACAAAATAGAATGTCAGAGACTTGCTATTACTTCACTTTATGTGCTATAAACCATAGTTGAATTTATTAGCATTTATTCATAATAATGCTTTATAGGTTGATACCGTAATCCTGGTTATTAGATGACAAAAAATAATTATTCTTTTACATTTAGAGAAAATACTAGACATTATAGTTATAATAAATATGCTAATAGCCCTTTTTATCTAAACTCTGACTTAAATTATTCCTCATATACCTTTTGGCATATACACAATTGTAATATAAAAGAAAATGAGTCAGAATTACTTTTCATTTATTAGGACTTTATTCTTTTAAATAATTATTTAGAATGTTCAATATAAAACACAAACTAATTTTATTTTTAAAGAAAACTCAAAGAAACTTTTATTATGTAGCTACAAAGTACCCAGTACTTTGAAAGTCTGAATAAATTCAAAGAATATTTGAATAACAATAATTAAGTTCACCTTTATTAAACACTTTATAATCTTCCAGGCACTGTTCTAAGTCCTTTAGATGTACTAACTCATTTAATTATCATAATAACTTCATGAAATAGTAACTCTTCTTTCTCCCATTTTACAGATAAAAAAATTAAATTTTTGTGACTGTTTATTAAGTAAACTAAGTAAATTTACCCTCATATCATACTTATTTTGTGCTTTGCTGGCAAAATGACATTTCAGGTAGAAAAGATCATCAAGTTTGACCTATTAAGGATTTGAGTGAGAAATTGAAATTGTAACTGTCATTTTTTTCTATAATCAGGCAAAATTATACACATTTTTACAATGCAAAATTATACAAACAAAAGTAACTTTTTTATAAAAATATATGTTAATATTGTATATGGTAGTGTGGGAAACTAAAGAAATGTAGAAAAAACCTATTTCATGTCCTCAATGATGATGAAATGTAGCTCAAAATAAATGAAAAAATGAGACCTGTGATATGCAGTAGTCTAGATAAGTAGCAGACTTATTCAGAACATAGTAACGTTCAGGTATGTTTGCAGGTGAACTAGTAATAAAAGTCCAAAACAGATCATATGTGATGAGACAGGAAAGCAGTCATTATGTACTATGAAGAAAGGGTAGCCTAGAAGTACTGTGATTCCAGTCCTTTAGAGCTCTGGTGTGGGAAGTATAGACCCAAATACTAAAGGAAAGGACTGCATCATCAGAAAATCAATCCCAAAACCCAGTTATTAGATATGAGGTCTAAGCTCAGAATTGGACTCAATATATAGTGGATTTCATTCTATTTCACCTAAGTTCTGAAATGATATCCCCTTAATTACCCAGAAAGTAAAGATGATGATGACTGGACCAAGCCTATTGGGGTATAAGTGGTGGTGTCAGAAGGACACTAGTGTATATTTAGTATTTGGATCAAAAGGAACTATAGAGTTCAGGCTAGCACAGAGATAATGATTTTCAGTGAAAGCTTTCTTTCTCACAATCTGGTAAGAAAAAAGATATGGATCCACAACTGTATGGTCAACTAATCTTTTGACAAAGCAGGAAAGAATATCCAGTGGAAAAAAGTCTCTTCAACAAATGGTGTTGGGAAAACTGGACAGCAACATGCAGAAGAATGAAACTGGACCACTTTCTTACACCAAACACAAAAATAAATTCAAAATGTATGAAAGACCTAAATGTGAGACAGGAAAGCGTCAAAATCCTCGAGGAGAACACGATGCACCCACCTCTTGACCTCGACCATACCAATTTCTTACTAGACACATCGTAGGAGCAAGCAAAACAAAAAATTGAACCTTTAGGACTTCATCAAGGTAAAAGCTTCTGCACAGCGAAGGAAACAATCAACAAAACTAAAAGGCAGCCCATGGAATGGGAGAAGATACTTACAAATGACATATCTGATAAAGGGTTAGTATACAAAATCTATAAAGAACTAATTCAAAAACCAAATAATCCAGTTAAGAAATGGGCAGAAAACATGAGCAGACATTTTTTTTTTCCAAAGACATCCAGATGACTAACAGACACATGAAAAGATACTCAATATCACTCATAATCAGGGAAATACATATCAAAACCATGATGAGATACCACCTCACACCTTCAGAATGGCTAAAAAACAATACAGGAAACAATAGATGTTGGTGAGGATGTGGAGAAAGGGGAGCCCTCTTGCACTGTTGGTAGGAATGCAACCTGGTGGTGCAGCCACTCTGGAGAAACAGTATGGAGGTTCCTTAAAAAGTTAAAAATAGAACTACCCTATGATCCAGTAATTGCACTACTAGGTATTCATCCAAATGTTACAAAAATACTGACTCAAATGGGCACATGCATCTGGGTGTTTATAGCAGCATTATCAACAATAGCCAAACTATGGAAAGAGCCCAAATGTCCATCGACCAATGAATGGATAAAAAAATTCTGATTATATATACATATATATATATAATGGAATATTACTCAGGCATCAAAAAGAATGTGATCTTACCATTTGCAACAACATGGATGAAGCTGGAGTGTATTATGCTAAGCAAAATAAGTCAAGCAAAGAAAGAAAAATACCACAAATACCATATGATTTCACTCATGGGGAATTTAAGAAACAAACCAGCTGAACACAGGGGAAGGAAAAAAAAAGAGGGAAGCAAACCATAGGATACTCTTAATTATAGAGAACAAACTGAGGGTTGATGGAGGGGAGGTGGGAGGGAGATGGGATAAATGGGTGATAGGCATTAAGGAGGGCACTTGTGTTGAGCACTGGGTGTTATGTAAATGATGAATCACTAAATTCTACTCCTGAAATCAATATTACATTATATGTTAACTAACTAGAATTTAAGTAAAAATTTGAAGAAAAAAAATGATGTGTTTATGTAATCAGTAGCTCTCTTGCATGGAAACTGAAAAGGATAGAGTTAAGGTAAAAGATAGGGTTCATATATACATAATGAAACTGCCTTCTTAACTTTTTGCGTGGTCTCCCACAGATCAGCAGTCTTAATTAGGGAAAATAAGGTGGATGGGCTTATGGTGGTTATTTAAGTGCCATTCATTTCTTCCACTTGTATTTCATATTTAAGTGTCAATTCAATTGAGTATTAACTTAGCAATTGCCAAATATACTTTCAGAACACAAAGTGAGTTATCAGTAGAAAAATCATGGTATTTAGAGTAAGAGAGAAATGAAAAATTGAATCCTGAGTCCACCACTTACTGAGTAGCAAGTCAGTTCCAAGTTGAGTAAGTTACATGACTTCTGTAAGACCCAGCTTTCTTATCTATTTAATATAAATACTAAAATTTCCCTTACAGGGTGACTTAATGAGGACTAAACAAGGTAATGCATGCCAAACAAAAAGCAGTTTCTTTATGAATGAATAATAGTTATTATTACAGAGAGTACTGACCTTGAGTTTCCAACTCATTACATCTGACTCTGTTTAATTATTTAAACATTTTTTTAAAGATTTTATTTCTTTATTTGAGAGGGAGAATGAGAAAGAAAGAGCATGAGTGGGGGAGAGTCACAGGGAGAAGCAGACTCCCTGCTGAGCAGGGAGCCCAAAGCAGGATTCAGTCCCAGGACTCCAGGATCATGACCTGAGCCGAAGGCAGTTGCTTAACCAACTAAGCCACGCAGGAGCCCCTGTTTACTGATTTATATTAAAATATATCTTTTTCTCCACTTTGCTGGAGTAAATCATCTTATTAATGTCTTTTACTTAAAACATATATCCCATCTCTCAAAAACATACCATCTCTAAACATTTCTCTTACTCCAACCCACATAATCACCTAGTCACCAAGGTCAGTGAAATGCAACTTTCACTTAACTAATATTGTGGGTTGAATTGGTGTCCTCTCTGTCTTGCCTTCCCTTACCCACTGCTTCTCTCATGGTCCAGGTCATTCAATTAGCCTCTTTCATAGGTGTCTTCAATTTTCATATCCCCATTCTCTCCTTGAGTTACTTTTTTAACAAAGCTCAAATCATTTCACTCCCAAAAAGAAGAAACTTCATTTACACCCACTGCTGAAAGAATACACTCGAGTCTTTTATGTGGTCTTTGTGAATGTTTAAATTATCTTTTGACCTTAATTTTTCCATATTCCTATTAACCCACATTTCCTAAAGTGTCCCAATTGCTGCCTGGCTTTAAGTATACTTAAGTATTTTTATGCTCTTACTGCCATTTTTTATCATCTATTTCAAAATCAAATATTAGCACAACTTTGAAGCTTTCTCTGAACTCAGAGTCACCATTAAGTTATTCTCCTTCTATGTATAAATATTAAATTATTTGAATGAAAAAATTACTTTATTGCACCTTAAATTCACCTATTATTTATTCTGTCTTCCATATTATGCTCTTTGAGGACAGAGAATCTGAGCAAATTTTTAATTTTTAAATTCTTTCTACATCTTACAGAAGAAGATATGCAATAAACATTTGTCAAATGGAATGGCACTGATGAAGTCATATGCCTACAAATACACCCTCACAAGGTCTTGCAATAGTATTATAGGTCAGTGCTATTGTTAAAACAATTAAATCAATGAAAAATATAGATTATCTTCATGATACTGATTATGTAAACAATTCTTAAGGAGGGTAAAATAAAGAATCATAAAAGAAATGACTGATAAATTCCAGTTCATTAAAATTTTTTTTTAATTTTATTGTTAGGTTATCACCATACATTACATCATTAGTTTTTGATGTAGTGTTCCATGATTCATTGTTTGCATATAACACCCAGTGCTCCATTCAGTACATGCCCTCTTTGATACCCATCACCAGGCTAACCCATCCCCCCACCCCCTCCCCTCTAGAACTCTCAGTTTGTTTCTCAGAGTCCATAGTCTCTCATGGTTCGTCTCCCCCTCTGAATTCCCCCCCTTCATTTTTCCCTTCCTACTATCTTCCTTTTTTTTTTTTAACATATAATGTATTATTTGTTTCAGAGGTACAGGTCTGTGATTCAACAGTCTTCTACAATTCACAGCGCTTACCATAGCACATACCCTACCCAATGTCTATCACCTCAGTTCATTAAAAATTAGAATATCTGTTCATCAAAGGACACCACCAAAAGTAAAAAAAAGTATAATGAGACTTGGAGAGAATATTTAACATATAATATAAAATATAATACAATAACATATAATGCAACATAGTTTATATTTACTTATATATACATATATATTATATATGTATATATATATAAAATCTTCAATAAAAGACTCATATTGAGTACATGGCTACTCATACAAATCAGTATTAAAAATTTTTTAAACCCATTTTTGAACAAAAGACTCAAATACAAACTTCAGAAAAAAGTGGTATCCAAATGGATAACCAATACATAAACGTGTGCTTGCCATTTATTGTCATCAAGAAAATAAAAATGAAGTCATTATTATACCATTCTGTACACAAGACTAGCAATGATGGCAAATTTTGATGAGGATCTGGAATCTCTAGAATGCTCACACATATAATTGATAATGTTCAGACATTTAATATAAATGATAATATAATATAGCACAGACACTTTTGGAAAACTATTTGTCCATACCTACTAAAAACCTGAACATGTGTATCTTATGACCTGGCAATAGTACTCCTAAGTTTATATCAAATATAATGAGTACATATATCTTCTTATGTACAGATACAAGAATACTCGTATCAACTTCATTCATAGTAGCCCAAACCTGGACATAATCCAAATATTCTTTAATAGTCCACAAATCCATTTCTATAAAGTTCAAAACAGGCAGTACTAATGCATTGGTGATACCTGTAATAGTATTCAGTGGTGACAGGCAATAGCTACACTTGGGGTGAGAATAGCATAATATATAGATTTGTGGAATCACTATGCTGTACCCCTGAAACCAATTTAACATTTTGAGTCAACCATGCTTTAAAAAAAATAAATAAAGTAATTAAGACAAAGAGTTTATCTCTTAAGAAGATATATGACTGAGAGGGGAGCAAGATGGCAGAGGAGTAGGAGACCTGGATTTCCTCTGGTCTCAGGAATTCAGCTGGATAGGGATCAAACCATTCTGAATACCTATGAACTCAACAGGAGATCGAAGAAAAGAATAGCAACAACTCTCTGAACAGGAAAGCGACCACTTTCTGGAAAGTAGGACATGTGGAGAAGTGAATCCGAGGTGATATTCGGGAGGATAGATGCCGGGGGAGGGGGCCTCCATCCGCCACTTCTGGCAAGTGATAGAGCCGTGGAGCACAAAATCAGAAATTTTAGAAGTTGGCTCCGCTGAGGGATGTCGCTCCAGTGGCTAAGTGGGGGTGGAACCCTCACGGGACAGTGGGTTCTCAGGACTCTCGGGGTCACAGAAAGACCAGGGGTGCCTGAGTGCGGCAGAACTCCTGGGTATCAGAATGGGGAAGCCAGCTGCAGAGACGGAGCCGAGGCGCGGGCTCTCAGCTCGGAGTTGTCATAAACTGTGATCGATGACACAGTCGGGCCACTGCAACAAGCAGCAGATCCGGGGAGACTCCCCTTCCTCCCCTGGGAGGAGCGGTGCAGGAGTGAACCGCAGGGATCTGCTGGGTTTGGAGACTCCATACGGTGTCATGTGCCAGAGATAGAAATGCTCAGTCACAGGCCGGGTGAGCACGGAGTGCGGCCGGAGACTGGGGAGATGGAACTGATTGCTTTTCTCTGGGGGTGCATTGAGGAGTGGGGCCCCGAGTTCTCGGCTCCTCTCTGGCGGATTGGGAGGCCGCCATTTTCATTCTTGTCCTCCAAAGCTGTACCGAAAGCTTGCAGGGAACAAAAGCTCCTGAGAGCAATCCTGAGCAGATTACTTAGCCCGGACCAACAAAAGCAGGGCAATTCCACCTCAGGCAAAGACATTTGGGAACCACAGTAACAGGCCCCTCCCCCAGAAGATCAGCATGAACAGCCAGACAAGACCAAGTTTACGGACCAATGAGAATGGCAGAACTCCAGCGCTAGGGGAATAATGCACATAGAATTCATGACTTTTTTACCATGATTCTTTAGTCTTTCCAGGTTAATTTTTTTAACATTTTTTATTAATTTTTCTTTTTCCCTTTTTCAACCAACATCTTATCAATCCCTTTTTTAAAAAATCTCTTTTTACTTTTCATTTTTAGAGTCATATTCTATCCCTTCATAGTAGTTAACCTTATTTGGTTATTTGCCATTTATATAAGGCAATTAATAACAAAAGCAAAGAAACACATTGACAACAATACAATAATAGTGGGGGACTTTAACACTCCCCTCACTGAAATGGACAGATCATCTAAGCAAAAGATCAACAAGGAAATAAAGACTTTAGATGACACACTGGACCAAATACACTTCACAGACATATTCAGAACATTCCATCCCAACGCAACAGATACGCATTCTTCTCTAGTGCCCATGGAACATTCTTCAGAATTGATCACATCCTAGGTCACAAATCAGGTCTCAACCAGTACCAAAAGATTGGGATTATTCCCTGCATATTTTCAGACCACAATGCTTTGAAACTAGAACTCAATCACAAGAGGAAAGTCGGAAAGAACTCAAATACATGGAGGTTAAAGAGCATCTTACTAAAGAATGAATGGGTCAAACAGGAAACTAATAAAGAATTAAAAAATTTCATGGAAACCAATGAAAATGAAAACACAACTGTTCAAATCTTTGGGATGCAGCAAAGGCAGTCTAAGAGGAAAGTATATAGCAATACAAGCCTTTCTCAAGAAACAAGAAAGGTCTCAAATACACAATTTAACCCTACACCTAAAGGAGCTAGAGAAAAAACAGCAAATATAGCCTAAACCCAGCAGGAGAAAAGAAATAATAAAGATCAGAGCAGAAATCAATGAAATAGAAACCAAAAGAACAGTAGAACAGATCAACGAGATTAGGAGCTGATTCTTTGAAGAATTAACAAGATTGATAAACCCCTAGCCAGTCTTATCAAAAAGAAAAGAGAAATGACCCAAATCAACAAAATCATGAATGAAAGAGGAGAGATCACAACCAACACTAAAGAAATACAATTATAACACTATATTATAAGCAACTCTATGACAGCAAATTAGATAACCTAGAAGAAATGGATGCTTTCCTAGAGAGGTATCAACTACCAAATTGAACCAGGAAGGCATAGAAAACCTGAACAGACCTATAACCACTAAGGAAATTGAAGCAGTCATCAAAAATCTCCCAACAAACAAAAGTCCAGAGCCAGATGGCTTCCCAGGGGAATTCTATCAGATATTTAAAGGAGAATTAATACCTATTCTCCTGAAACTGTTCCAAAAAATAGAAATGGAAGGAAAACTTCCAAACTCGTTTTATGAGGCCACCATTACCATGATTCCCAAACCAGACAAAGACCCCATCAAAAGGAGAACTACAGACCAATATCCTTGATGAACATGGAGGCAAAAATTCTCACCAAAATACTAGCCAATAGGATCCAACAGTACATTAAAAGGATTATTCACCACAACCAAGTGGGATTTATCCCTGGGCTGTAAGGTTGGTTCAACATCCGCAAATTAATCAATGTGATACAATACATTGACAAAAGAAAGAACAAGAATCATATGATCCTCTCAATAGATGCAGAAAAAGCATTTGACAAAGTACAACATCCTTTCTTGATCAAAACTCTTCAGAGTATAGGAATAGAGGGTACATACCTTAATATCATAAAAGCCATCTATGAAAAACCCACAGCGAATATCATTCTCAATGGGGAAAAAGTGAGAGCTTTCCCCCTAACGTCAGGAATGCGGCAGAGATGTCCACTCTCACCACTGCTATTCAACATAGTATTAGAAGTCCTAGCCACAGCAATCAGACAACAAAAAGAAATCAAAGGCATCCAAATCGGCAAAGAAGAAGTCAAACTCTCACTGTTTGCAGATGATATGATACTTTATGTGGAAAACCCAAAAGACTCCACCCCAAAACTGCTAGAACTCATACAGGAATTCAGTCAAGTGGCAGGATATAAAATCAATGCACAGAAATCAGTGGCATTCCTATACACCAACAACAAGAGAGAAGAGAGACAAATTAAGGAGTCGATCCCATTTACAATTGCACCCAAAACCATAAGATACCTAGGAATAAATCTAACTAAAGTGGCAAAGAATCTGTACTCAGAAAACTATAAAATACTCATGAAAGGAATTGACAAAAACACAAAGAAATGGAAAAACGTTCCATGCTCATGGATTAGAAGAACAAATATTGTGAGGATGTCAATGCTACCTAGAGCAAACTACACATTCAATGCAATCTCCATCAAAATACCATCCACTTTTTTCAAAGCAATGGAACAAATAATCCTAAAATTTGTATGGAACCAGAAAAGACCCTGAATAGCCAGAGGAATGTTGAAAAAGAAAAGCAAAGCTGGCGGCATCACAATTCCAGACTTCCAACTGTATTACAAAGCTGTCATCATGTAGACAGTATGGTACTGGCACAAAAAAGACACATAGATCAATGGAACAGAATAGAGAGCCCAGAAATGGACCCTCAACTCTATGGTCAACTCAACTTCGACAAAGCAGGAAAGAATGTCCAATGGAAAAAAGACAGTCTCTTCAACAAATGGTGTTGGGAAAATTGGACAGCCACATGCCGAAGAATGAAACGGGACCATTTGCTTACACCACGCACAAAAATATACTCAAAATGGTTGAAAGACCTAAATGTGAGACAGGAGTCCATCAAAATCCTAAAGGAGAACACAAGCAGCAACCTCTTCGACCTCAGCCGCAGCAACTGTTTCCTAGAAACATCGCCAAAGGCAAGGGAAGCAAGGGCAAAAATGAACTATCGGGACTTCATCAAGATCAAAAGCTTTTGCACAGCAAAAGAAACAGTCAACAAAACCAAAAGACAACTGACAGAATGGGAGAAGATATTTGCAAATGACATATCAGATAAAAGGCTAGTGTCCAAAATCTATAAAGAACTTATCAAACTCAACACCCAAAGAACAAATCATCCAATCAAGAAATGGGCAGAAGACATGAAAAGACATTTTTCCAAAGAAGACATCCAAATGGCCAACAGACACATGAAAAAGTGCTCAACATCGCTCGACATCAGGGAAATCCAAATCAAAACCTCAATGAGATACCACCTCACACCAGTCAGAATGGCTAAAATTAACAAGTCAAGAAACGACAGATGTTGGCGGGGATGCGGAGAAAGGGGAACCCTACTACACTGTGGGTGGGAATGCAAGCTGGTGCAACCACTCTGGAAAACAGTATGGAGGTTCCTCAAACAGTTGAAAATAGAGCTACCATATGATCCAGCAATTGCACTACTGGGTATTTACCCCAAAGATACAAATGTAGGGATCTGAAGAGGTACATGCACCCCGATGTTTATAGCAGCAATGTCCACAATAGCCAACTGTGGAAAGGGCCAAGATGTCCATGCCAAGATATCCAGATGAATGGATAAATAAGAGGTGGTATATATACACAATGGAATATTATGCAGCCATCAAAAGGAATGAGATCTTGCCGTTTGCAACGACGTGGATGGAACTGGTGGGTGTTATGCTGAGTGTAATAAGTCCATCAGAGAAAGACATCTATCATATGACCTCACTGATATGAGGAATTCCTAATCTCAGGAAACAAACTGAGTGTTGCTGTAGTGGGGGTGGGGTGGGAGGGATGGGGTGGCTGGGTGATAGACATTGGGGAGCGTATCTGCTATGGTGAGTGCTGTGCATTGCACAAGGCTGTTGAATCACAGATCTGTACCTCTGAAACTAATAATGCAATAAATGTTAAGAAAAAAAAAGAAGAAGATAGCAGGAGGGGAAGAATGAAGGGGGGGAAATTGGATGGTAGATGAACCATGAGAGATGATGGACTCTGAAAAACAAACTGAGGGTTTTAGAGGGGAGGGGGTGGGGGTATGGGTTAGCCTGGTGATGGGTATTAAAGAGGGCACGTTCTGCGTGGAGCACTGGGTGTTATACACAAACAATGAATCATGGAACCCTACATCAAAAACTAATGATGTAATGTATGGTGATTAACATAACAATAAAAAAATTTAAAGAGAAAAAGGATATATGACTGAGATGCTGGAAATATCCTATGAACTTAACTGCTGATTACACAGATGTATACACATACTATAATTCATCAAACTATATGTTTGAGAAATGTGCACATTATTGTATGTTTATTATACCTTAACATAAATATCTTATAGTAAAGATTTCATATGTGAAGTAAATTTTAACTTCCCACTGTTATTCACAGCTCTTTCAAAAGCAACATCACTTTTCATAACAAAAATTTACCATCCTATATGAACTGCTTAGATAATAGACCTAAACACAAAATTTCAGAAAAAAATGTTATACTAATTTCATATATAAAGGAAGAAAATTAAAGCAAGATATTTCAAAATGTTAGTATTTGTGGATGATTAACTGGAAGACATATTGAAATAGTCACATGCTTGAACATTTACATCTAATCATCATAAATGCAAGCACTATGAACAACTGATTTAGCTGTGTAGACAGACAAATGACATGCATGGCATTGTCTTTAATAGTGTGATTTATAAAATGGTAAACACTGGTAAAATCCTGACCAAAAAAAAAGGCACTCTTCTTTATATGTGATGCTTATATTTCTGAAAATTTTAGTGTACACAAAAACTGTGCAACATGTATTTTGTGTTTAAATGAAAAAGAGAAAGGGTCTAGGCTCATATAAGTAAATTATTTAGATACATACGTATTACAATGGTAACTTAAAAGTAATAAGGGATTGTGCCAAGTATTTTACAAAGATTAACAAATCTGGCCCATCTGAGTTTTAAATGTCACAAAGACCCTATTCTTATAACCACTCAAAATTTTCACTATGTACATTTGATCCTTGAACACCTGGGTTTGAACTGCATAAATCTGCTTATACAAACGGATTTTTTACAGCACAGTACTGTAAATGTATTTTCCTTTCCTTATGATTTTCTTAATAATATTTTTTCTAATTTATTGTGAGCATACAGTATATAATACATATAACATACAAAATATGTGTTAATCAACTGTTTATGTTACTCTAAGGCTTCTGGTCAGCAGTAGGCTATTAGTAGTTAAGTGTTTGGCAAGTCAAAAGTTATACATAGATTTTTGACTATGGAGGTTGGCACCTCTAACCCTCGTGTTGTTCAAGGGTCAACAGTACTAAAAAGTTTCCCTAGATGGTGATGCACCCTACGGAGAACAACTGCTTTACTAAGTCAAATGCTATGAGCAGCTGGACATTTACATGTTACTGACAAAGGAAAGATTACAAAACCTTTCTTAGCATTAGAATACCATATAAAGAAATACACAATGAAGACTTAATGTCATAATAATCCTTACAAAGACTTAAAAGTCCATAGTTTTCCTACACTTAACTCTCTTAAAAGTAATAAACTCAATAATGAAATATATGGCATCCAAAAAAGAAATAACTTGACAGTGGAATGACTTTTTACATCTCGAAATTTAGTTTTAAATAATCTGTACTAATGATAAGTAAATATAAAGCACAAATTCATTAGATAGAAAAAAAGTGAAGGTATTGTGACAAGTGAAAATTAATTTTAAGTTTTCTTTCTTGAAATAGGTACTTAATAAGTCTGTTTCATTAAAAATTTTTATATCACAAAGTTTATCAATAAACAATGAGATTAGATGATGCTAATTTTTAATTTTATATAAAAATTTTATTTTACAATGTTCACCCATTTGAATACTTAAAAATATTCTACAGAGCTTTAATTATATTTTGTGGTAAACATTTTGTGTGACATTTTTAAAACCAATTAACTCAACAATGAAATATTCAAATCCATTTTGATAAATCCATTTTGTTATGTGCCTACATATTACAGTAAATATAGCTGCAAAATATATTATCTGAAAGGCAGTGTAAGAGCTACTGTATGTCAAACTTTGACATTATAAAGAAAAAAAACAGTTACATAGTATGCTTAATATTCCTTCAGACACAAATATCTCTTTGAATAGGACCTAAAGGTATAAATTTCAGTCCACATGTGCACACCACATGAGCAGGTGACAGAGTGAATAGGGAAACGTGAAGACAGTTGTGCCCCAAATCAAATCACTCCAATATGTATTTCTGCAACTGTTATAAATCTAACATTTTCTTTTAACTAGTACATTCAAAATATTTAAGCAAATCAGCTTATGTATATAAAAGAAATGTGATCTCTCTATTTGATTTCTCTATATTAGTTTGATACTATACAAAGCTGCATGAAGATACACTTCTGCATAATATTTAATCTATACAACCCAAGTAATTATCTTAATAATATACTAATTAAAACCACAGATGGTGAGAATATTAAAAGCAATGTATTATTTATTTATTTTGTAATTGTAATTGTAATTGTACTTTTGTACAATTGTACAATTGTAATTATTTCATTTCTTCACACAATTTGACTTTAAACCCATTTGATTAATTAATTACTAAATGACACGGTATTATTTCTTATAACTGAGTAGGTTTAATTCTGCCTTACAATCTGTTGGTGAAGTTTTGCTTAGTTTACACAGTCAAACTAATAACATGAAAAGCTGCCATGGTCTCTTCAATGAAAGAGGTAATAAGGAGTGACAGCTTCTTTTTCCTTGAATAAAAATGTCTTTAATTCTTTAGTAGATATATTTTTTTAAAATCTTATGAATGTAGATTATAGAGCCTTCAATGTTTTACCAAGTTATTCTTGAACTTTATATATCCTATTAGAAGTTAACTGTGATACGGTTAAAATGAAAAAGGGATTTTTAAACTTTTTGGGGGGATTATTAAATTAGAAGTAGCTCTCATTTGTTTTTATTAATTTAAATATCAAAAAGGTGAGCTGTTTTCTGTATACTAATTTGGCATAAAATAAAACACAATTATGTCTATGAAATACCTCAATACTTTTCTCTCATCATTTAAAAAATTACCCACTTCTTATAGATGTCATTTGACATGACTCTAATGATAAGAATATTTCTTGTAGTATTGTCCATTTGAATAAGTCTGCATAGTGAACCTGAATTATATTAATTGATATGTGAATATATAGAAAAAAAATCACTCACCAAGTAGACTTATTTCAAACTGAATGAAATGTTATAGATTTCATTTGCTCCTTGTATATACAGTGATGGTATTTAAAAAATTATTATCAATGATAATTGGTACAAAAGTTAAAAAAATTATGACTAAACTAAATTAAATACATAATATCACCAATATGTTAGGCATGGAAAAATGCTAATTACTTTGAACCATAATAATGAGTATATAATTGTTTAGCCTGAATTCAGAGTTGTGATATCTAATAATATATAGCTAATAAATAAATCTTTCAAATAGGCATGTCTTTCTCTCTCTTTACATACACACACACACACACACACACACACACATATACATGCATATACACATACATACATACACACATATATGTTGTGATATATATAGGTATAAACATATATTTATATAAAAAATAAAAGTTCTTGAAAAATAAATAAATAAAGTTCTTTTAGGTTAACCAAGCTATTTTCCTTATGTTATTAATAATTAATTACCTTGCTATTATTAAAGACTCCAAGAAACCATTCTCATTTATAACAGCTAGGTGTTGAGAGAGACTTTTGAGGATAAAAATATTTTAAAAAGTAAACAAATTGATGCTATAATTTAAAAATCGAAATTAAGAAACTTCAAATGGAGTACCTTTATCACCAATTTACTTTATAAACTTCAATCTGTCACCAAATACGCACGAATATCCTTAGTTAAAACTTAAAGAAAACACCCTATAGCTTGAAAGTGGCCACTGTATATACCAAAAAATGTATGTGAAGAAACCAGCCTGACTGAAAAACAGAGATTCTCTATTCTTGCACCACATTAATCATGGTTGGAAACTCTGGTGAGAGCTATAAAAAAACTGACTAAAAAATAAATGCAAATGAGTAAATGACTGCCAAACAGTGTGATGCTATCAAGCTCAAAACCTGTGCAAGCAATATACTTACACACTTGCTTTAACAACTTGCTTCACAGAAGAATATCAAAAGAGAGCAAGAATTAATTAGTTCCTACTGCTCTGTTGTGTCTCTTGGCTAATTCACAAAGAAGTGACGAGGTGTTTATACCTGAGAAATACAGACTGGAAAACAAATCAGGTGAGCAAAGTATCCCAATTTCTGCCCTTGAAACCGTGAAATTCAAGCCAATTTGGAGCCAGCTATACTCTTTCAGATCCTACAGGAAAGCTAAGGTAGAGCTTCTGGTCCCTTTTGAGTAGGAAAAGGATTTCACAATGGACTGTAGGAAAATTCAGACAATCTGATTTAATGATAGCATTTATGTAGTATATGCTTATTTTAAAATTTGAAACTCATGAAAGAAAAAGCAAGACCATTTTCACAATCTCCTCTCCCATGAGAACATAGCCTAGTAACTATTTGTTAGAATAAATAAATAATACAGCAAACAAAAGGAGCTACGAAGAACTGGTTCTCTCTCATTGACCCTTTCTTCCTTCAATCTCTCCTACAAATGTCTCCGGAGTTCTATTATCAGTCTTTTCAGATTCTCTCCATGAGGGACTTAATTTATTTCCATTACTTCAAGCTCCTCTTTTATGGTGATTCCTCCCAAATTCATGTATCAATCTTGACATTTCTCTTTTGTGTCAAACTCATTTGGGTGTTTCTGCTATGACACAACATATGTGTGACTGAACATACTTCATACCCTGCAAAATCATGCACTCAAACTAACGAGGCTTAAGGGAAAACTACAGATGGAATGTACCACTAAAAACTGTGTTACCTTGTACAGAGTGCCAACAAAACAATAATAATTCTAATAAAAATAGCAAACAGTTTACAAGAGATGTAAAATCCCTAATAAGTAGAGAAATATTCCTGAAAATATAGGATTTGGCCTTAAAAATGGTAAAGGTAATTTTTTTGTTTTCTTTTTAATTTTATTTTATTATATTATGTTAATCACCATACATTACATCATTAGTTTTTGCTGTAATGTTCCATGATTCATTGTTTGCATATAACACTCAGTGCTCCATTCAATATGTGCCCTTTGGTAAAGGTAATTTTATGGTAGTTTAAGAAAGTTCAAGTCTCCTGAATTACAGAGACGTATCAAAATAAACAAAGGGAAGAGAGAAGCACTTCTAAGGAAGAACATGTGGCCCAAAGGAATATGGAATGAATGAATATCATCAACAATAATGCATTTAAGCTGAGTTACTGCACACTGTATTCAGGTGCATTTTCTTTAGGTTGGAAAACATTAATGTTCTGAGAAAATTTGCTTATGAACCAAAACAAATTCTGTATGATAATCACATATAGCCGATTTATGCAATAAGGTAAAAAGTAATATGCACTACAGAAAGTCATTGTAACAGGATAGAATTTCTAAATGTTAAAGAAAAATGCCCCTATTTGTGTGACTTTATTGAGACGTATTACTTGAATGAGCAGGTGAAATCCATCAAATAATTCGGTGAACACATAACCAACCTGAGCAAGATGGGGCTCCCGAATCTGACATGGCAGAGTACCTCTTTGACAAGCACACCTTGGGAAACAGTATGAGAGCAAAGCCTTAGGCTGTCTTTCCAAGCTGGAAGGGTTTCTTCCCTGGTCACCACGGCAGTGCAGGCACATTGGAGTTACCCATCCCCTTTCTATAAGTTGTACCAAACATCTACTTAACTTCTTTCATTTATACTGTTCATTCAAATAAAGTAATTTGGACCCCTCCCCCCACCCAAATAAATAAATAAATAAATAAATAAATAAATAGTTATGAAAATAATTTCAGCTAGATATTTATAGGCTTTTCAAACTCAAATGAGTCCCAGGTGAAACTTTCTATCATCTGCTATAGACATGCTATTCCTCATTTATCACTTGCTTGGGATAATGTCCTTATTGTCATTTAGGCTTAAAATAATGAAGTAGCAACAGCAACAACCACTCTTTGAGAATCTTTGGAGTTAGACAAGGGTTGACTCCCAAGAACAATATTGTTCAATTGTGAGCAAACCATATAATGTTCATAATCAAAATTCATATCTATTAAAAGAGAGTAATTTGTATCACTTTTGTTAGCATTAAGTAAAACGATGTTTGAAGATATTTTGGCACAATGCCTAACACTTCTAAACAAACAGTAGCCATTATGATCGTCAATCTCATTTATTGCTTAAATGACGAAACACAATGTCTTTCACTCTACTTCCATTAGCACAACTATATCTATATCTATATCTATATGGATAGATATATATGGAACTATATCTACTTCCATTAGCACAACCTCATTATCTATTTCCTGAATAATTATTAAAATATGTTCTTAAATTAAAAATGTTTTTTTCAAATATTCTTTCATGTTTTTAAAATCAGAGGAAAACAACTGTATCTTATGAATTATTAAGTCATAATTAAAATTTCCAGAGGCCTAATAAGATTTAAACCAGATGGTTTTGAAAAACGTACAACTATACGTAGCTACAAGTTTCTCTTTTATCATTTCATTAGTAGTATCAATGACAAGACCTTATGTCTGAAAACAGAATCAACAGAGTATTGAAGTTGACTTATGGAAATATCTTCCACTTTCTCCTCTTTATCTTCCAATTTTAATTCCTTCCAACATATTCATATGCAAGCTCATATATACACATTAGTTATATACACATTGCTTCCATCTGGAGAAAATAACTCTGATTACAAGCCCCAGAGTATTGGCTCTCTCCAGCATTAGAATCAACCAGGTAAAATGTAATAAATTACAATGTGGGACACCATCCATGAGCATAATTAGATAAAGTTGCCTATCTTATATCCATTCCCTAAGGCCCAACATGACTCTCAGAAATAATGTTAACCTGTGCTCACTAAGTTTATACTTTAGTAAACATTTAAATCCAATTGGAAAGAGTCAAGTGAAAAGAAACATTTTTTCACAGTTAGAAAATATATTTATGAGTGAACTTTTATAATAAGATAAATGGACAATATGGTTTAAATTAAATTGAGGTATTAATGTTTTAATATGTCATTCTTACAAATATTTGGTCTGTTGGTAGACAGATCTAACAAAGAATTTATGATTATGTATTATATTAATAAGGATATGCATCTCCATTAGACTTTGATTTCTTCAACAGTAATGAATAGTTTAAATTATTGTTATGATTAAAATAGAACCTGGAGTAAAACTGCTATTTAGAAGTGCTTGCTGAATAAATGAGTAAATGATTCAACAGAAAAACAGATTTATCTGTTCTCTTAAATGATTGGTGTCCCATGTTTCAGTATATGTGAAACTACGGCAGAATTTTTATTTCTTATCTCTTAATCTAATTCATTTTCTAATGTAAGTACATCCATCTCCCCATTTGGATGACTCACAGTTAAAAGTAGAAGAGGAAATGGAAATGGGGATAAGCAGTGTGCTAAACAAAGAAAGCGTGGGCTTAAAATCCAAACACTTCTGGTACAAAATAAAGGCACTCCACAGTATCTCTATTATGTCCTACCTCCAATCCTAAGGAGGTTATTTTTAAAAATGGCTACTAAATTATGTACAATCAAGGGTGTCTGCTGTTACGACTTTTCTTTTTTAGACCCCTGTCAGGCAAACAGGACCAAGGAGTAAAAATTATAAGGAAGTAGTACCTGGTTTTAGTCCAGTTTTATTCAAGACTGCACAACAAAAACCTAGGATACTATCCGACACATAGAAGATACTTAATAAATATATATACATATATATTTTTAACTGTTTTCCAGGATCCTCTATGTTGAAGAGAAATAAATACCTTATTAAGAACCTCTAGTTTCAGCTCAGACATGTAAGGAGCTTAGAAATCACCTTATCAGTAAAAATTAAACAAAGTAAAGTCAATGACTTTCCTTGGACTCATCAGAGAATTTAGTTTGCAAAGCAAACCACACCCCACCGTCCAGAAAAATAAGCAAATCCAGAAAGTCACAGTTAAGATCTGCTTATCTGAGGCAGAAGCCCCTGGAGCTGTACACTGATAGGAACACTAAATGGTAATTTTGATGAACTGCTGGAGGCTGAGTTTGGACTAACATGAGACAGTAAAAATATTAATGGTTACCAGGGGTTAGGGGGTTGAGAGAAATGAATAGTAAGAGTGTAAGAGAGTTTTAGGGCCATGAAACTACTCTTGTGATACTCTAATAGTGAATACATATCATTATACATTTGTCCGAACCAAGAGAATGTACAACACCAAGAGTGAACCCTAATATAAACTATGGTCTTTGGGTGATAATGATGTGTTACTGTTGGTTCATCAACTATAATAAATGTACCACTCTGGTGTGGAGTTTGATAGTAGGGAATGCTCTGCCTATTCAGGGGCAGAAAATATATGGGAAATCTTGGTACTTCTCAATTCTGCTATAAACTTAAAGCTACTCTAAAAAATAAAATCTATTAAAACAATCCACTATAATTAATATATTAAGGGCTCTAATTGAAAAAATAAACACTATTCAGACATAGATGAGAAATGCAGAAGAGGGATGGAGATTCTAAGAAATTATTAGAGAAAATGTTGGAAACAAAAACGTTGTAATAACATGTTTTTGATGGGTTCATCAGTAGACTGCACATGGCTGATGAAAAAATCAGTTAAGACTAAAGATATATCAATAGAAACTGTTCAAAATGAATTTCAAAGAAAGAAGAAAGAAAAGAAAGAAAAAAAGAAAAGAAAAAGAGAGATGAAATTAAAGAAAGAAACACTTATAATTTGAAAAATATAACATGTATTGGAAAATGAGAAAAAGGGAAAAGAGAACAAATAAGTATAGAAATTTACAATAGCCAAAACTTTCTAAACCTAGTAGGAAACACCAAACCATTGATCCAAGAAGCTGAGAGAACATGAAGCAGTATAAACACCCTTAAAAAATGACTCCTACTCACACTGCAGAAAACCAAATACAGACATAATCTTCAAAGAAGCCAAGGGGGTAAGAGAATGCATTATCTACAGAGGAACAGAAATAAGAATTACAGCATATTTCTTATCAGAAAGTATGCAAACAAGAAGAAAGTGGAGTAAAATACCTAGAATGTTGAAAGAAAAAAATGATCTGGAATTCTATATGAAATGAAATCGTTCTTTAAAAGTGAAAAAAAGAAAAAAAAAGAGGCTTTCTCATAGGAATAGAAACAAGGAATTTGTGCCAGGATAGGATATCTCCCTTGCAAGAAATGATTTAAAAATCCTTCAAAGAGAAGAAA
This sequence comes from Callorhinus ursinus, assembly GCF_003265705.2. Taxonomy (NCBI): domain Eukaryota; kingdom Metazoa; phylum Chordata; class Mammalia; order Carnivora; family Otariidae; genus Callorhinus; species Callorhinus ursinus. Next base: position 9,682,891 of record NW_027397074.1, on the reverse strand, counting down.
ATGATATAGGCAGAAATTTGGATCTACATAAAGAAATGAAGTGACAGAAAAAGAATGAATTAAGGTAAAATAAAATATTTTTTTGTACTAAAATGCTTTAAAAGATAACTTCTCAAAGTAACAATAGTAATAATATTTTGTATGTTTATAAGTAAAATGAATACAGCAATGCCAAAAGGGATGAGGAAATGTAAGCTATGCACTGCACATGAAGTGGTATAGTGTTATTTGAAGGTGGGCTTTGATTAGTTAAAAATGTATATTGCAAACTCCAGGGTAATCATAAAAATGTTTTTAAAAGAAATATACTTGATATGCTAAGAGAGAAGATGAAACTGGATCATATGAAATGCTCAATTAAAAATAGAGGAGGCAGAAAAAGAGGCTCAAAAGAAGAAACAAAAACCAAATGCAATGAAGAGAGAAATTAGAAACATGGTTGATATTAATCTAAATATAATAATAATCACTTGGAATGTGAATGCTATAAATCTAACAAATAAAAACAGGGCTCAGCTACATATTATCTACAACAAACCCACCTAAATACAAAGATTCTGATAGATTAATAATGAATGGATTAAGGAAACATATCATGCTAACATTAATCTAAAGAAAGCAGAAATAGCTATATTAATTTCAGACAAAGCATACTTCAGAACAAGAAAATTTATGGATACAGAAGGGCATCATATAATGATAAAGAGATCAATATTCCAAGAAAACAATCTTTAACATGTATGCAGCTAAAAACAGTGTCAAAATTGTGAGACAAATCTCATAGAACCAAGAAGAGAAGTAACCAAATCCACTATTATAGATGAAGTATTCAACATTTTCTTTCTGTGATAACAGTCAGGAAGAAAAACAGTAAGGATATAGTAAATCTGACCAGCACTATCCAGCAACTGGACCTACTTGAAATTTACACCTCTTTTGTAAATATCAACAACCCTATTGGAAAGTTTATATGGAAAGGCAAAAGGCCCAGAATAGCCAACAGAGCTGGAAGAAAAACAACAAAATTGAAGAACTCACACCATCCAACTTCATGACTGTTCAAGGTTATTGTAATCAAGACAGCATGACATTGGTGGTGAAGAATAAACACATAAATCAATGGAAGAGTAGAAGTAGGCCAGAAATAGACTTATACAAATACTGTCAACTCATCATTAACCAAGGAGCAAAGGCAATTCAATGAAAAAAGGATTTTTTTTCAAAAAATAGTATTGTAATAGTTGGGCATCCACATACCGCTCCCCCCCCCAAAAAAAAGAGGAGGAAAAAAAGGAGGAAAGGAGGAGGAAGTGAGGAAGTAAAAAAACAAAGAAATATAAAGAATCTAGATACACACCTTAAACATTTCACAAAAAAATTAACTCAAATTCAATTATATACCTAAATGTAAAACACAAAACTATAGAATTCTAGAAGAAAACATAAGAAAATCTAGATGCCCTTGGATTTGTTGATATAATTGTTTTGCAAATATTATATATGTCTGATAAAGTACTTATATCCAAAATATATAAACTCAACAATAAGAAAATGCACAACCAATTAAAGAATGAAAGAGTTAAATAGACATCCCAACAAAGATACACAGATTGCAAATCAGCATAATAAAAAAACTGTTAAATAAAATTTTTCATTAGGAGATTACAATTAAAATAAGGAGATACCACTATCTGCCTATTAGAATTGCTAAAATACAAGTAAATAAATAAATAAATAAAAACTAAGAATACCAGTTGCTGGTGGGGATGCAAGCCAACAGAAACTCCCATTCATTGCTTATGGGAATGTAGAGTGATACAGCCACTTTTAAGGACAGTTTGACAGTTTCTTACAAGTCCTGTCATACAATCAAGCAATTACTCTCCTAGGCATTTTCCCAACTGATGTGAAGATTTGTGTCTATACAAAACCTGCACACAAATGCTGGTAACAACTTTATTTAGAATCACCAAAAACTGAAAACAACCAATGTATCCTCAATAGGTGAAAAGATAAACTGTTTTTCCATTCCTTTGTGTCTTCTTCAATTTCTTTCATGAGTATTTTATAGTTTTCTGAGTACAGATCCTTTGCCTCTTTGGTTAAATTTATTCCTAGGTATCTTATGGTTTTGGGTGCAATTGTAAATAGGATCGACTCCTTAATTTGTCTCTCTTCTATCTTGTTGTTGGTGTATAGGAATGCCACTGATTTCTGTGCATTGATTTTATATTCTGCTACTTGACTGAATTCCTGTATGAGTTCTAGCAGTTTTGGGGTGGAGTCTTTTGGGTTTTCCACATACAGTATCATATCATCTGCAAAGAGTGAGAGTTTGAATTCCTCTTTGCCGATTTGGATGCCTTTGATTTCTTTTGTTGTCTGATTGCTGTGGCTAGGACTTCTAATACTATGTTGAATAGCAGTGGTGAGAGAGGACATCCCTGCCGCGTTCCTGACCTTAGGGGAAAAGCTCTCAGCTTTTCCCCATTGAGAATGATATTCGCTGTAGGTTTTTCATAGATGGCTTTTATGATATTGAGGTATGTACCCTCTATTCCTATACTCTGAAGAGTTTTGATCAAGAAAGGATGCTGTACTTTGTCAACTGCTTTTTCTGCATCTATTGAGAGGATCATATGATTCTTGTTCTTTCTTTTGTTAATGTATTGTATCACGTTGATTGATTTGCGGATGTTGAACCAGCCTTGCTGCCCAGGGATAAATCCCACTTGGTCAGGGTGAATAATCCTTTTAAGGTACTATTGGATCCTATTGGCTAGGATTTTGGTGAGAATTTTTGCATCCATGTTCATCAAGGATATTGGTCTGTAATTCTCCTTTTTGATGGGGTCTTTGTCTGGTTTGGGGATCAAGGTAAAGCTGGCCTCATAAAGAGTTTGGAAGTTTTCCTTCCATTTCTATTTTTTGGAACAGTTTCAGGAGAATAGGTATTAATTCTTCTTGAAATGTTTGATAGAATTCCCCTGGAAAGCCATCTGGCCCTGAGCTTTTGTGTGTTGGGAGATTTTTGATGACTGCTTCAATTTCCTTAGTGGCTATAGGTCTGTTCAGGTTTTCTATTTCTTCCTGGTTCAATTTTGGTAGTTGATACATCTCTAGGAATGCACCCATTTCTTCCAGGTTATCTAATTTGCTGGCAAATTAGATATATATGCTCATAATATATTCTTATAATTGTTTGTATTTCATTGGTGTTGGTTGTAATAGCTCCTCTTTATTCATGATTTTGTTGATTTGGGTCATTTCTCTTTTCTTTTGGATAAGTCTGGCCAGGGGTTTATCAATCTTGTTAATTCTTTCAAAGAACCAGCTCCTAGTTTCGTTGATCTGTTCTACTGTTCTTTTGGTTTCTAGTTCATTGATTTCTGCTCTGATCTTTATTATTTCTCTTCTCCTGCTGGGTTTAGGCTTTATTTGCTGTTCTTTCTCCAGCTCCTTTAGGTGTAGGGTTAGGTTGTGTACTTGAGACCTTTCTTGTTTCTTGAGAAAGGCTTGTATTGCTATATACTTTCCTCTTAGGGCTGCCTTCCTGCATCCCAAAGATTTTGAACAGCTGTGTTTTCATTTTCATTGGTTTCCATGAATTTTTTTAATTCTTCTTTAATTTCCTGGTTGACCCATTCATTCTTTAGTAGGATGCTCTTTAACCTCCATGTATTTGAGTTCTTTCCGACTTTCCTCTTGTGATTGAGTTCTAGTTTCAAAGCATTGTGGTCTGAAAATATGCAGGGAATAATCCCAATCTTTTGGTATCAGTTGAGACCTGATTTGTGACCTAGGATGTGATCAATTCTGGAGAATGTTCCATGGGCACTAGAGAAGAATGTGTATTCCGTTGCTTTGGGTGGAATGTTCTGAATACGTCTGTAAAGTCCATTTGGTCCAGTGTTTCATTTAAAGTCTTTATTTCCTTGTTGATCTTTTGCTTAGATGATCTGTCCATTTCAGTCAGGGGGGTGTTAAAGTCCCCCACTATTATTGTATTGTTGTCAATGTGTTTCTTCGCTTTTGTTATTAATTGCCTTATATAATTGGCTGCTCCCACGTTAGGGGCATAGATAGTTACAATTGTTAGATCTTCTTGTTGGATAGACCCTTTAAGTAGGATATAGTGTCCTTCTTCATCTCCTATTACAGTCTTTGTTTTAAAATCTAATTTGTCTGATATAAGGATTGCCACCCCAGCTTTCTTTTGGTGTCCGTTAGCATGGTAAATGGTTTTCCATCACCTCACTTTCAATCTGGGGGTGTCTTTGGGTCTAAAATGAGTCTCTTGCAGACAGCATATTGATGGGTCTTGTTTTTTAATCCAATCTGATAGCCTGTGTCTTTTGATTGGGGCATTGAGCCCATTTACATTCAGGGTAACTATTGAAAGGTATGAATTTAGTGCCATTGTATTGCCTATAAGGTGACTGTGACTGTATATTGTCTGTGTTCCTTTCTGATCTATGCTGCTTTTAGGCTCTCTTTTTGCTTAGAGGACCTCTTTCAATATTTCTTGTAGGGCTGGTTTTGTGTTTGCAAATTCCTTTAGTTTTTGTTTGTCCTGGAAGCTTTTGATCTCTCCTTCCATTCTCAATGACAGCCTAGCTGGATAGAGTATTCTTGGCTGCATATTTTTCTCGTTTAGTACTCTGAAGATATCATGCCAGTCCTTTGTGGCCTGCCAGGTTTTTGTGGATAGGTCTGTTGCCAGTCTAATGTTTCTACCATTGTAGGTTACATATCTCTTCTCCCGAGCTGCTTTCAGCATTTTCTCTTTGTCTCTGAGACTCATAAGTTTTACTATTAGATGTCGGGGTGTTGACCTATTTTTATTGATTTTGAGAGGGGTTCTCTGTGCCTCCTGGATTTTGATGCCTGTTTCCTTCCCCACATTAGGGAAGTTCTCTGCTATATTTTACTCCAATATACTTTCTGCCCCTCTCTCTCTTTCTTCTCCTGGGATCCCAATTATTCTAATGTTGTTTTGTCTTATGGTATCACTTATCTCTCGAATTCTGCCCTCGTGATCCAGTAGTTGTTTATCTTTTTCTCAGCCTCTTTATTTTCCATCATTTGGTCTTCTATATCGCTGATTCTCTCTTCTGCCTCATTTATCCTAGCAGTTAGTGCCCCCATTTTTGATTGCACCTCATTAATAGCCTTTTTAGATTTTAGTTCTTTTATTTCTCCAGAAAGGGTTTCTCTAATAACTTCCAAGCTTTTTTTCAAGGCCAGCTAGTATCTTTAAGTCATGATTCTGAACTCTAGTTCCAACATCATACTAATGTCAGTATTGAGTAGGTCCCTGGCAGACGGTACTACCTCTTGTTCTTTTTGCTGAGGTGATTTTTTTCGTCTTGTCATTTTGCCCAGAGGAGAACAGATGAATGAGACAACAGAATGCTAACAGGTTAACAACGTCTCCAGCAAATATACTCTATACAAATCAGAAAAGACCTGAAACCAGGGGACAAGAAATGGAAAGAAAGAAGAGAAAAAAAAAAGGAAAAAGAAAAAGATAAAAACAAAAACAGAACAAAAAAAACAGAATATGATCAAATATGATCAGGCTAGTGCATAGATCAGTGCCACACACTAGCTTTTCGCATATTTTGGTCTGTTAGAAGAAAGTGCCTGCTAAAATTTTAAAGGAAGAAAGACTTATATATGTCCAAATAAGGGTTGATACAATGAAGGGATGGCAGATGACTGTAAAGATGAAAATTATAAAAGATTTTATAAAAGGAATTGATAAGAAGTTGTTTTTAAAAAGAAAGAAGATTTAAAAAGTAAAAGAAAAAAGAAAAAAAAGAAAAAAAGGGAGAGAATGTGATCAGGCAGAAGGCTAGAACAAAGCCATACACTAGTGATTTAGGGTATATTTTGATCTGTTAGAAGAAATTGTATCTCAAAATTTTAAAGAGAAAACAACATATATTATGCCAAATATAAGGGTAACTACTATGAAGAGATAAAAATATGACTCTAAAAATGAAAAATAAAAAATGTTTTTTTTATAAAAGGGATTGATAAGATGTTGTTTGAAAAAGGGAAAAAGAAAAATTAAAAAAAAAAACAGTTAAAAAAATTAACTTTGAAAAACTAATGAATTATGGTAAAAAAGCCATGAATTCTATGTGCAGTATTCCCCTAGCGCTGGAGTTCTCCCGTTCTCCTTGATCGGTAAACTTGGTCATGTCTTGCTGGCTGTTCGCGCTGATCTTCTGGGGGAGGGGCATGTTGCCGTGGTTCCCAAATGTCTTTGACGGAGGCGGAATTGCCCCGCCCTTGTGAGTCCAGGCTAAGTAATCTGCTCCGGTTTGCTCTCAGGAGCTTTTGTTCCCTGCAAGCCCTGGAGGACCAGGGTGAAAATGGTGGCCTCCCAATCTCCGCCCAGAGTAGCTGAGAACTCGGGCCCCTGCTCCTCAGTGCGCCCCCAGAGAAAAGCCATCACTCCTGTCTCCCCGCTTTCCGGCCGCACTCCGTGCTCACCCGGCCTGTGACCGAGCGTTTCTATCTCTGGCACCCGACCCCGTGTGGAGTCTCCAAACTCAGCAGATCCCTGCGGTGCCCTCCTGCGCCACTCCTCCCGGGGGAGGGAGGGGAGTCTCCCCGGCTCTGCTGCTTGTTGGGTCCCTGCTGGAGGAGCAGTGGCCCGAGTGGGCCATAGATCACAGTTTATGGCAACCCCGAGCTGAGAGCCCGCGTCTCAGCTCCGTCTCTGCAGCTGGCTTTCCCGCTGTGACACCCAGGAGCTCTGCCACACTCAGGCACCCCCGGTCTTTCTGTGACCCTGAGGGTCCTGAGACCACACTGTCCCGCAGGGTTCCACCCCCCGCTTAGCCACTGGAGCGAGCGACGTCCCTCAGCGGAGCCGACTTCTAAAAGTTCCGATTTTGTGCTCCGCGGCTCTAGCACTTGCCAGAAGCGGCCGACGGAGGCCCCCTCCCCCACCGTCTATCCTCCCGAATATCGCCTCGGATTCACTTCTCCGCACGTCCTACCTTCCAGAAAGTGGCCGCTTTTCTGTTCAGAGTGTTGTTACTCTTCTTATCTTCGATCTCCTGTTGAGTTCTTAGGTGTTCAGAATGGTTTGACCCCTATTCAGCTGAATTCCTGAGACCAGACGAAATCCAGGTCTCCTACTCCTCCGCCATCTTGCTCCGTCCCCTAGCCACATTTTTTAAAGGGGTGTTTACATGGTTTAACTTTTTCCTCCTTTTACTTTTAACCTTACTATATTCTTAAATGGAAATTAGCACATATTTTTAATATAAGTAGTACATATTTTAAAGGATGTCTGAAATTATATTTAATTGGAACACTTATTCTATATTTATTTCACCGACTGTGTATTTAATTTAAATATAACATCACTATGTGTGCTTTTTATTTTCCCACTCTATATGTTCGTTCTTTATAATTGATAAAGTATTTTTTAATCATTCCATTTTATTTCTTCATTTTGTTTGGAAGTTATAAGCACTTTTAGCAATAATCTTAATCATCATAACACATACAGATGTATTGTTGACTTATAAAGGCTACTGTTAATCTTTTTCAACTTTTTCCATAAAAAGCAAGGCCCTTAAACCATTTTAATTCCATTTATCTCCTTACTTATATAATGGCATGACTGCAGGAATTTTATTTGACATATTTTAAACCCCACATTATCATTATTGCTTTACACATTTAATGTTTGTATATATTTGCACATATTTATCATTTTCTTTGCTGTTTTTCTTCATACAACTCTGTACTCCCATTATGTATAGTTTGCTTATGTCTAAGAACATCTTTTAGAATTTCTGTATTAATGGTCTGCTAGTGATAAAATTTCTCTTCTACATAAGTTTGTTGTAATTATTTTACTTTGTCTACATTTTTAAATAATATTTTTGTGATTTTAAATTACAGGTTGGCTATTTCTTTCTGTAACCTGAAGAAATCTTCCTACTCTTTTTGTCTTCCATTATTGCTTTAAAAACTGTTTGTCAGCCTATTTTCCTCAGAAATAATCTCTCCTTTTCCTCTGGCCCTTTTAAAATATTTTCTTTGTGTTACTCTTCTGCGATGTTATTATGATGTCTGTAGACTTGGATTTCTTCTTCTATATTAGCCTGAGGGACTTTTTTGCCTTCTTGAATATTTGTGGGCATGATGTTTTTCATCAGTCTGAGAATGTTCTAAGCTATTATATCTGTAAATATTGACTCTGTTCTCATTTCTTCTTTCTATAACCCATTAAATATATATATTTATCTTCTCAGCATATCAACGTCTCTTATTTTCTTTTGTATATTGTACATCATTCCACAGTTACATATCTCTTAACATGTCTTCCAATTCACTAATTCTCCTTTCAGCTGGGATGATACGCTTTTAAACCATCTTTTCATTGCGTTTTTCAATATAATTTTACCTGCTTGTCCTTCAAAATGCAATGTTTCTTTTTATAATTTCCATCTAAAAATTTAAATTTGGCTTTCATCTCTATATACGTAAAGAGCATTTTTTAAATTATTTGTGTACAATACAGAATTCCTTGAACTATGATGGGATTATATGTCCCAAAAGACCCATCATAAACTGAAAATACTGTAAGATGAAAATGCATTTAACAGACCTAAGCTATAGAACATCATAATTTAGCCTACTCTACCTTAAACATGCTCAGAACATTTACATTAGCCTGTAGTTGGAAAAAAGAATATAACACAGCCCATTTTGTAATAGTGTTGAATATCTCATGTAACTTATTGAACACTGTACTGAAAGAGAAAAAGAGAATGATTGTATGGGTACAGAATGGTTTTAAGTGTATTGGTTGTTTACCCTCATGAGCACATGGCTGACCTGGAGCTGTGGTTTGCTGCTGCCCCCCAGCATCACAGGATAGTATTATTCTGCATTTTGTTAATAAAGGAAAAAATTAAAATTAAAAATTTGATGTAGAGTTTCTACTTAATGCATACAGCTTTCACACCATCATAAAGTAAAAAAACAAACAAACAAAAAACCTGTAAGTCAAACCATCCTAAGTTGACGACCATCTATAATTCAAATATCTGAAATTACTAGAAGTGTATTTCTGTTGCCTTTTGTTTCTGCTGAGCCTGACTTAGGTCTTGTATGTTTGTTTGTTTCAAATATCATTATTTAGATACATTTGAAAAATTACTTTGAAATGTAATTTAAGGACTAAGACTTCTCGTTGTTGTTTTTCTCCCCAGAGAGCATTTTTGTTTTCTTTTATCAGTCACCAGAGGGTGGTAGCAGTCCAGGACCAAGGCTGGACTTTGGTTCTGGTACCCAGATTTACCAGGTCAGACTGTGAGAGTGTAAGAGATTATTTCACCAGAAGGTCTATCATTGGTAGCAGCTGACTTTAATTTATACTCCTCCAGCCTGTTAGTCTGTAGAAAGCATAGCTCCACCCCTATATTGGTAAAGGCCCTAGAGATAAAGCAGCTATTGGCTGGTAGAGAAGGGAACAGGAAGTCTTAGGAGTTGCTAGACAGCACAGGAAGAAAAAGGGTTGGGTCCTGTCCTGTGACGGCATTGAATTCCATCTGACCTTAGTTTAGTAGCTCCTTGGCTGATTTAGTTTTCGATGTCTTCAAAAACGTGTTTTAAAGAGAGAAGGGTTAATACAGTTACTTAGTCTGGAGCCAGTTATCTAATCAGAGTTGTTCCCTAAATGACTATTTAAAGTCTTATTTCAGATTGACACCCTACCAATTATCATTTGGAATTGATCCTTTACCTTCTTTCATATAAAACCTCCCATGGACAAACCTCCTCCCGTTCAGTCCCAGCACTGTGGATGAGCAATGCCTAGGGTTGCCAATGACTAGGTGGCTAACTTTGAATTTCAGATAAACAATGGATATTTTAAAAATATAAGTATGACCCAAATATTGCACAGGATGTACTTATATATGTTTTAAAGATTTTATTCATTTATTTGAAAGAGAGAGAGAGAGAGCAAGAGAGCCTGATTGGGGGTGGGGGACAGAGGGAGAGGGAGAAGCAGACTCCCTGCTGAGTAGGGAACCCCCGACACAGGGCTCAATCCTAGGGCCTTAAAATCATGACACAAGCCGAAGTCAGATGCTTAACCGACTGAGCCACCCAGGTGGCTGGGACACACTTATATTTTAAAAAATGTTTCAGTGTTTATCTGAAATTCAAATCTAACTGGGTCTCCTTTATTTTTATTTGCTAACCTTGGCAAACTTAGTGATGACTGGCAGGATTAAATGTTTGCTCTGGTGAGAAGGGTTTCTAAGAAATCCAGAAGTTAAATGCTTCTTTGAATTTGTTGCAGTAATTAGAGTGAGATCTAGTTATCACATTATGTTTAGGTCCCTCAGTAATGTTTGTTTCAAATGGAATTAAAGAATCTCAACATATGATCTCAGGAAATAAACTAATATAAACTATTTATTAATGTCACAACTAAACCATTTTAAGGACTAAAGTTTTGAGAGGTTCTGGGTAAAGATAAAAATGCAGATATCATGAAAAGATTGATGCTACTTTCTAATGCTAAAATAATTATAAAGCATTCCATTTTACTTCTGGAAAAATAATATTGAACCATGTTTTGAAGTAAACTACATTAAAAGGACTTTAGCAAAATCACCATAAAAATCAATCACAGAAACCCAAGTCCTCCTCCAAACCTCTCACAATTCAAGACTAACACTGAAAAAGAATGCTCCCTGATGCAAAATTCATTTGGAATTTTCCAGTTGTGCTCAGTGTCTTATAGCAACTTTTTTGCAAAACATTCCTTTTACTATACATAGCCATATGTATAATCATTATATCCATTAGCGAAATTATCTTAGATACCAGTGTAACACCTGTCAGTCAAATGATTATATTCTCAAGGTGATATGCACATGAATGAACAATGATTTAGGTTATTAATTCTACTAGGGCAGTTTTATTTTGTGGCAAATTAGCTAATATAATTTCAACATAGTCATGACTTAAAGGTGAAACTTTGCTTTTTTGAAATATATTTTCATTTGTATTCTAAATCTGGTTCTATTTTCTCTTTTTACCACATGCATGATTTAGTCTCTTTATCACATGTATGATGTAATTTCTCTACCACAAAGTTCTAACCTCCCATTCACTTTGCCTTGCATTTACTTCAGGCTTCATCTTTGTGTATCATCAAATTAAACATATTTGCAGCTGGTCTCGATGTCTAGATCACTTATGCAGATTAGAAACAAAAGAAAAGAGCCAAAACCCAGGAACCTTTGAACTATTCTCAATGTTTCTAAAAGTCTGACATACTTCCTTTGAAATGTATTCTGCTTTATGTTTTAGAAAGTTCTTTTTCTACTGCCATGTTTGCCCTTGACAATTCAATTACCCATCTCCCATTTCTTTGCTTAAAATTATTCCTTATAACAAAGATTTAAACCATAATTGAAATGTTGCCCAACATAAAGGAAAAAAGAACTAAAAAGAAACATGGGTTTAATTTCAGTCCAATTCTTGCTTTAAGTTTTTTTCCAGCTAACAAAATCTCTAATTATTCTTCAATGAATGGGCAAGAAAAGCCTGTGTTTTGCTCTCAAGTACTAGTGCTTGATTATCATTTAGTAATTGCAATGCCCCTAGAATACATCAAGATGAATATTATCTGAAGCTATATTAGGTATGATAACAAAAATGCACATATTACAATACCTTAAGAAAAATTTATATTTCTCTCATGTCAAGATCTAAGTAGATCATGCCTAATAATTAGTTCCACAATATTAAGAAACACAGTTCCTTTACCTTTTTGCTCAAAAAGTAACACTTCTTTTTAAAAAGTACCATCCTCAAAAAGTAGCTTTCATTTTCTATGCCAGGAGGGCTGTACTAGCTCCTACCGTCGCATACAGATCCTTGCAGATTTTAAGGGGTCAAGTCAAAAGATGTGTCATGTGTCATTGGTCAGAACTTGGCCATATGGACAAACTTCATTATTATAAAAAAGTCCGGGAATGTGCCTTGGCAGCCATGTGCACAGCAAAATTAAATGTATTCTATACTAAAGGAATGGGGGGAAGTGGATATTGGGGGACAATAAGTCATACATCATTTCTTCATTTGCTTATATTTGTCAAATATTTATTATTTTCTCTTATGTTCCTGGTACAGTGCCAGATGGCTAGAAAACAAGGACCACAAAATAAGGTTTATATTCCCAAACAGATACTGTTTCTGTCTAATCAGTGAAACAAATATTGTTCAAATAAAAATGCAAATAAATTATGTTCTAGACTAAATTTTATAAGTAAAGATTGTAGCAGGGAAATTTCATAGAGTCTTTTTTTTTTAAAGATTTTATTTATTTATTCATGAGAGACAGAGAGAGAGAGAGAGAGAGAGAGAGAGAGAGAGAGAGAGGCAGAGGGAGAAGCAGGCTCCCAAGGAGCAGGGAGCCCGATGCGGGACTCGATCCCAGGACCCTGGGATCATGACCTGAGCCGAAGGCAGACGCTTAACCATCTGAGCCACCCAGGCGCCCAATTTCATAGAGTCTTAAAGGAAGAGTAGGATTTGCCAGAGAAGAGAGGGAAAAACATTCTGTGCAGAAAGAACAAAATAAGCTAAAGATTTGGGAAGAAAATAAATTTGACTTAAGCACTTAAAGGTTAGCAGCAGTGATAGCAGCAGTGGCAATGTACAGTTTTTGTTTTTTCTTAAAAAAAAGGCACTGAAGAATGTTAAAGCATTTCCTCTTTGTCATCTTAATCTAGTATGCCAGTGGACTTCGGCATTCATCACATTAGGCCTATAAAAGTCTTTCAAAGATGACCAAATATTTTAAAAGTCTTTACCTCATTTCGTTACTAACAATTTTTCAAGCTTTTACTCATCCTTAGATTTTGCTCTTTCATCTTTTATAAATGTTCTTTCAAAATATGGCTGTGTTGATTTTTAGATGTGCTCTTAATTTCTATTGGCATCATTTGATTGTATCATCAGAATATTATTTCTGAGTGTTTGTTTATATCTTTTCATTAAAAGTCATCTGTCTTTGATTTTTTTTCTCAAATTTTGGAGCTAAATCTGACTGTATTTAGAATTTTTTTATTATAATAGTGTCACTTTTCCCCAATGTCAATATCATAAAATGCATAAAGTGCAATTTTCATAAAATTGAGTAGATTGAAAATAAAGTGCAAATATAATTACTTCAATAATTAAGGTTATATAACATTCACTTTTCTAGGATATGACTTTGATTTTCAGTAATAATGAAAGCCCTGCATTGGATTATAAATCAGAACATCTTATGCTTAAGTAACAACAGAGATCACTGGTCCATTGTTCTCATTTCAAAACTGAGGAGTCTGAGATCGTTGAGATGTGTCACTCCCACGTTACATGAGTGATAAAGAATAACATTGACAGTCACAATGCAGCTCTCTTGACTTAGTCCAATGCTCCCTACTTACATCCCTGAAGCTGCATTTGAGGTTTGGCCATGCCTCTACCTAATGAATAATGGTCGAAATGGATGAGTAGGTTAAAGGATGAAGTAAGATATAAATTCTTTGTTGTTTTTTCATTTCCCACACACACTAATCAAGTGAGTTAAATGGATTAAGACATGGATTAAAGCAAGGAACTTAAAGACCAAATTGAAATATTCTGTCACCAAATAACCCCATGTTATGCCCTACTGAAATATATGTGTATACACACAATGTTTACATATATATACACAATGTTTATATATATATATAAAATGATGTGTGTGTATAATATATATGAAAGCCTGAAGAGGTTCATAACTTAAACACATTTTACAAGATGAGTGGTTTAAAAATTACCTCAATTTGCAATTTCAAATATTAAATTGATAATTGGGTCCCTGAAAATAAGATAATTCTATAATTATATTATGACATAGGCCTAGTTAAAAATCACCTTTTTAATAGGTAAACAGTACAGCTATGTTTGATGGATCCAGGGGCTTATAATATAGCAAGTGTAAGCTTAAGTGAAAGCAGAATTCTTTATTAATCTTCTGGGATGTAATAGAGCTCTTAGTCCTTACTTAGGCATCTTGAAGAGGTGATTTACTGCTCTCACCACAGCTACAAGAAAAAGGTACAAAACCCAACCTTATTTTAGCAGAAGAATCAAGAGATAACTAAAGAAAAGTGAAGAAAATAGCTTCTAATGTACTGTTCAATATTCTAAAATGTGGGTTAAAGCCCACCCAGAAGGAACTGTTGTAATGAAAATATTTAAGACTATCTGCAGAGAGCAGCTTAAACAATCTCAGGAGAAATTTTATAGAACTTCTCTAAATGAAAAATCAAAATGTATGCAAACATTTAAAAACAGAACGTTCAAAGACTCAAAATGTTTTTCTAAAAATATTTAATGATCACATTTCAAATGTTTCTTTGTCTTCTATAATTTTTAGATGTATTTTTTATCAAAGCTATAAAGAAATTTTTGATATACCAGGATGGTATGTGTCTTTAAAATAACAAATATATTAAATTTATAATCTTGGCAATTCATGTTCCTAAATCTGGTTGCATATAAAAATATGAAAAGAAAACATTAATGCAAGAATGCAAAAGCAGTGATGTTCTCCCAGCCTAGATTATCAACTCTTCAATCTGGACTATATATAAGCTCTGTCTCCAATCCATGTAACTAACCTTTCTTTTCCTTACTAAGGATTCAACATTGAACATACAGTTTTAATAAATAGCAGCTGTTTTCCCTTTCTCCCCCCGTGAGTTTCACAAAGACTTCTAAGCTTATGAAGTATGAATATACCTAGGCACTGGAGACCAAAAGCAGAAGATGGTATACTTCTAGTATTTATTAGAATTTAATTGCTTAATCACCATTGTGGACCAATGCATAACAAATTACTTTGCTATTAACAGGTTGGACATACCGCTGTGTTTAAAAAAACTCAACAAAATTTCATTTTAATTGTCCAACCATAAAATTATACAATAACAATTTTTTTTAATTTTAAGCAAAATAGCCTAGAAAATTACCTCTGGCATTCCCGTGACATATCACACCATTTTTTAAAAATGTAGTATATAAGAATAATATTTAATAAATTAATCTTCAATCTAATTATCTTCCATCAGTATTTATCTTAACAATAAAATATATACACTAACATATGAAAAATATATATTACAAAGACCTACGTAAAGAGCAGTGAATATGTTAACTAAGTGACGAGTGTTTTCACTGTTTACTTAATATGGCCTAAATACCATGTTACCATGTTTCATCTAATCTATGATGTGGCCTTTTTTTTTTTTTTTTTTTTTACATTTTAACATCTCTGAAATCAAGATGTGTCTTAAAATCACTCCAGCCAGGAAGCGGTTGTGACATAGTTGTCATTTCCTGCCCATGTGAATCAAAACAAGCAAAAAGAGTATTGGGGCTTGAAAGTCCCAGAGAAATAGAAATACATGCTTTTAAGAAATGCTGCATCACTAACATGCAATGTCACACAGCACAATTTAAGCAGAAAAACAAAAACATTGACAATTTAGGATCAAAGCATCATTGAGAATTGTCAAACTTTGAATATGAGTTTTACAAATGAATTACCTAATTTATTTTGCAAACACACACGTGTAGAGAAAGGAGTCTGTGCAAAAATTGTAAAAGATTTTTAAAAATAAGTATAAAATTAAATAAGTATAAAATAAAATGTTTAAGTGATTAAAAAAACATTATATCATAGTATAATTGACAACAATCTTTTTTCTTCCTTAGTGAGAAATAAAATACAGGTAATGCCTCTGGTATAGAAGGCACTTTGGGTGGCCATTCCTAAACCCCTTGACCTACCTACCTCTGATTTCAGCTGCAACTATAGTAGTGGTTTCTATTCTCATTGACAATGTTCAACCTAAAGATCCCAAGCTCTTTTTTTCAGCATAACCCAAATGAAGACAAATAGTATCTTAGACTTGATTAATTACAGAAAATAAAATGAATGTCTTTTTTTCTTTTCAAGAGTGAATATAATACTTTGTAGTATATTAAATATCTCTGAAAATTATTCAAATTCTTCTTTGCTTTTAAATTCCTCTTAACATTAAAATATTAAAGCCAGCTGCAATAACCTATTATTCCCACCTTTTTAAATGCCAAAAGTGTACTTAATCTCTGACATATATTACAACCAATATCTCCAATTAATGGAATACAGAATTGATACATAATTCAAAACACTTGAACTTTATACAGTTAATAGCATACAGATTTTTAAGCACATCTACACATGTTATAATCACACACAGGTTTCATCATGATAAGAAAATGCCTGAAATTGTGAGTCATTTGTAAGAAGCATAAACTCCTAACCTCTGCACATTTTCTTATATGCCTCTACTCTTTCATACTAACTAAATGTGGAAATCAAAGTGTTCTTCAGACCTGCTTACCATCAGATTTATAGTACACACATTTAACCATAGTAACATGACAAAAGACACAATCTATGCCATTCTCCTAGTTTTTGCTTAAATAAATACTAGCATCAACAAATTGTTATTGCATACATATGTATGCATATGCATTCAATGTAGTATGTACTGTAGAAACTTTTAAAAAAATGAGTAAGAAGCAGTCATTATAAGTACTCATGTTGCCCACTGTTGATAACTGGCATAAAATCAGTAGAATGCAGCTCTCAAAATATAAATAAAATCTTATCAAAAAATCTAAAATGAATGTCCAATGAAGGAGGAAATAATTTCTCTTTAGTAAATTAAGAAAACCTTTCTGGAGGCTGTTGACAATTCAGTAGAGGCTTAAAGAAAATGAGTAGAAACCAGCCAAAGGAAGAAGGGAGAAAATTTGTGCTAGAAGAATGTGAACTTTGAGCAGGGACACAAAGATGATAACATCATGCTGGTTTAGCAAACAAAAAGCTTCTCTGTGTGGCTGAACCATGTAGGGAAAGGGACCATACAGTGGTGAAGGGGAGCTGTCATGGAAGCCCTGCAGATGAGACTAAGGAACTGGCCTGACAGAGACGGGTAACAATCAATCACACATATTCACAGCTTTCTTGGATTATTATTCCTTCCTGCATGCCCCAACTTCCTTAGGAGTGGATGTTGGGGGTATTTTTACTTATTCTCCTGATACAGCCACTTTGCACAATGCCAGCAGACAACACTGACACAGAATACTATATGAGCAGTACCCCCAGAGCCATATTACACCAGACATGGACTCAACGCTTGCCTTTGTAAGTACCAATTTATTTTGTGGAGGATCTCTTATTTGTCTCCTCCTAGTCTTAACTTCTGTCCCCATGCCTTGAGTTGGCCAAAATGAAAGTACACATTTAAATGCCCTACAAACATGTGTGTACTGTGGCTTGTTTTAATTCTCTGAGTTTCTGTTTATCATGATGTTTTGGCTTAGTAAAAATTGCAATCTTGCCAGCTATTTGATGATTTTAATAATATTTAAATAAGATGGTACTTACAAAATGCTTCAAATCTATACTGATTCCTGCCTTCCAAAGTCCCCACTTCCTAATATCATCACATCAGGCATTAGGATTTCAACATATAAATTTGGGGGGCAGGGGATGGGGGACACAAACATTCAGACCACTGCTTTTGCAATGTCGTATGTTAAATAGAATATATCAATTCACTGAATTATACTCATTTTTAATGTCAAAGCATTTCATTATATAATATTTAAAAAATCATAGTATTAAATCGCCATCAGTCACATCAGAAGAGACTTTAAATGTTGAGAAGGTCTAGAGCACGAAGCGACAGGTAAATATTTCCCAAAGTTTCAATTTTTACTTGAAAAGCTTAAATGTTATCCTCGGTGGCAAGGTCAGATTTTTGCCTGGAAATACAGGTATATACTAGTCATTTTTGAATTTTGTAGAAATGACTGCCAAATGCCCAAGTTTGCCTTTTTTTTTCAAGTAAAAATTGTTTTCAATGAAAAATTTGCAATTAATTTAGATGGCAACTCAATTACAAAAATGCTTTACTTCAATACAAGCATTGTATTTCACTGTACAGCAAAAAGGCTCTATGGAACCTTCCTGTACTCTTACACAAAATATTTAAGACTTGTAATCCAATGCTGAGATTTAATAATTTAATATTCTTACTGCTACATCAAAGATCTTGAGTTTTTATTTGTTTTGTTTATAATATGAATGCATAGCATTCATGCATTTGTTTGCTTTATTTGTTTTATTTGTAATGTGAATGCATGGCACTCATGAATGAATACAAGGGCAAGTTCAATTTGGTGCTACTGTAGTTTTACCTTCCATAGTTTGAGTATCACCAATGTAAATACCAACATAGAGAGGGAAAGACAAATAACATGTTAGCAATGTTATCAAAACAGTTTTAACTTAATGGATCTCCTAACTGCATCCATGGACTCCAGAGATCCATGGAGCACACTGTGAAAATCATTGTATTAGGTTAGCCAACTCTTTTATTAATACCCCTATTAACATACCAAAATATCAGTTTTCCAGAGAACACATTTTGAGAAAATTGGTTAAGTGAGATCCCAGAGAAAAATTTCCAATTATAAATTGAATTTCCTGATCCTTTAATGATATTTCTTCCTAAAAAATAGAGTGTTGATAACTTGAATCCCTTGTTTCTAAGACCTACTTGCTTAATATTTCCGTTCATTTCTCCCTGAATACAGAGGGAGATTTATCAACATAAAAATATTTTCTATTCAAAGATCTTTAATTTAGAAATCCTTCCAACTTGTTCTTTTGATATGTATGTCTCTCATATATATATTGGGAAAGTTGTATTCCCTTGTTTTCTAAAATTTGAAAAAAATTAAGATGATCTAATAACACTTGCCATATTAGGAAATCAAACACAATTATGTTATGACATTGTTTATGAGTAACTCTTATCTTGATCTAGCAAGCTCTTGTTTATAAAAGATTACTCTTAAAAAGGACAGAGGTCATTCGACTCACACCATTTGCTGGAATGGGAGTTCAGAAATTCTCTGCAGAATTTTGGCCATAAATGGTAGGCACTAAACTTTAACATCTACTTCCCAACACAGGAAACCAGTGCCAGCTCAGGTCCGTGGCTCTTCAGACAAATGGTGTTCTCAACCAAGAGGCAGGTGGCTCAAAGTTAACATCCACATATTGCTTGGAGATTATAATATAGAAGGAATAAAGGTCAGGAGAAGAACTCTTTAACAGGTTTTGAACTTTTGTTTACTGAAATTCCATCTCATTATAATTAAATATATCAGACCACAGTATGTCTTAAAAATGGCAGATCCTAAAATAACACAACTTTTCAGAATTAGGAAAGAACATGAGCAAAAATGTTAAATACATATATTTTAGTGAAAATGTTTTAAAGGTGAAATCTTGAATATAAAATTAAATCTTGTTAATAAATGAATTTATTCCTTAATTTAATGGTGTTACTTCTAGTTAAAATTTTAATAATGTATCTTACTTTTGTTCTGAAATAAACAAGCGTCATTTTTTAAAATAAATTTTATATATGTATTATATTTTTCCCTTGATTTCTGTGGAGAGGTTCTTGCATTTTAAGAAAAATGTAGTTTGAGTTATTGTAAGAATTAAAGAAGAAAAAAAAAGCAATATTGTTTTGCCTAGGAGTCAGGTCATCAACACTAGGTAATTTATCTGAATTTTATATGTATATTTCAGACCAATTTTAGGTAAAATAACTCTAAAAAACTTAATGGATAGTATCTTCACCACGGATTGCTTGGCAGACTGCATGGCTCATTCCCAAAATTCTTACTGCTAATTTGAAATTTTCCTTTGCCATAAAATAGTCCAATTTACATAATATTAAGAACACTAACAAGGTTCTATGTTGGAATCACTATCACCTTCTCTTTTAAAAGGACTAGTATTAACAGAAATATTTATGATTATGTTTATTTAGCTGTGTGTATGTGTGCTCAAATTAGTCAGCCAGCTGCTTTCTATAGAAGCAGAGATCTGAGATTACTTTAACAGTCTAGGAATAGATCTTATGCATCTTCAAAAGCAATGTTTTTCAAATGTAAAGGAAGGGGAGCTGGGAATTATTAGTGGATCATGAAGTTAACTTAAAGGATGTTAACAACATTTTTAATGTTATATAAAATCTATTAAAGGCTTTGGGACATCCTTTAGAAAAATAGGAAAAGTCATTCATTATCCTGGAATTCATTAGTAATAGAGCCTTTTCATCCCTGTCTCACTGTTTATATTCAGAGTTCTAGGAAAGAATGTAGGTCTGTTACACAATGTCATTCTTCTGTGTGGGACATCACAGAACTCTAAATTCTGTGTCCTAAATTTGAGGTAGCTTCAAGATTAGTAACAAAGGAGAATAATAGACAAAAACTAAGTCAACTGAAGAAAGTAAGAACGGAGACCAGAGACTGGAAAACTAAGTTCAAAACAAAAAGAAGAAAATGGCAAGAGCTTATGGGGTAAGCTGATCTTGACAAAATAGGCAACTGATGTTAGAGTCACCTTTGGCCCCTCCACTCCTGTGTATATTCACTTATTCAACAAACATTTACTGAGTGTATAATTTCTGCTCTGGCACTGTGTTATTTACATTAATGAATAATGCATATATAATCACTGTTTATGGAAAGCTTATTCTAGTATGTGTGATATAAACACTAAACAACTAAAAAAAGCAAATAGCAGCAAATACATGAAGAAAAAGGATTTAAGTAGGAGAGCTATGAGGAATGGGTGTTATATTGGTAATCTTGCTTGGCCTTTCAAAAGAAGTAATATTGAAACCAAGAATTCGAACTATATGAAATTAACCATGAAAGGAAAAAAATTATTTGGGAAAAGATAGATTGTTCCAGGCAGAGCAGAATGTATGAGCAGAGGCTCTGAGACCACAAGATAAAAGAGGTAGGAGAATTAAAATGAGACAAGTATGACTGGAACTCAGTGGGAAAGATGACAATGCCTGGAGGTTGATGGTGACCAGGCCATGTATTCAGTAAGTGTTTATTGAGCTTAGTGCCAGGAACTGTTCTAAGTGTGAGCGTATAGCGGTGGGCCCAAATATCAAGTTCCTGAGGCTCTTCTGATGAAGATGAATATAAAGTAAATAAGCAAAATAATGAATTATAACTTCAAGGAATAATAAGTACATTTAAGGAAATAAAACACATTATAAAGATAAAAAGTGATGGGGTTTGGCTTAAGAAATGTTTGGAGCAGGCCACTTTAAGGATGTTATGTTTAAAGAGAAGCATAAATCCCAAAAACATCTAAGAAAATATCTATGAAAAGAAATTTCATAGTAGAGTGAAAAGGAAATAAGGTAAGCTCAGTCTCATTGAGGGGCAACACGAAGGCTAGTGGTGGCTAACATCTAAGAGACAGCCAGGACCAACTGAGGTAAGGCCTTAAAAGCCATGACAATGACTTGGATTTTATTTTCAATATACCTGGATGTTCCTGGATAGTTTTAAGCAGAATGGTGAAATGATCTGATTTATTTTTTAAAGGGATCATTCGGGTTACATGCTTGAGAACGGACTGAAAGGGAGGACATGGTCTAGCCAAGAGATGATGGCAGTTGAGACCATGATGATAGGGTAGAGGTTAGAAAGAATGTCAGATCGGCTACATTTTTTAGTTGCATTGGGGATAAAGTTTTTTGATATGTTGATATTAAATGTGAGAGATAGAGTACTTGATATCATGTGAAGTTTAGACTTGAATAAACCAAAAAGAAAGGACAAAAGTACCATTTCCATTGGAAAAACTTGGGGAAGTTCAGAAATTATGAAATGTGTGGATAAGAAAATAGGACTCCTGTTTAGGATGCCAAAAGGAGATACTGAATAGCAAATGGGGAATGATTCAGGAGTTCAGAGGACAGTCTTAGTGATACAAATTTGAAATGTATAACAGTATTGAATTCACAGGACTGGATGAGAGGAAAAGCCTTGGGGGAAGTTGGGGAAGATGAGGAGTCTCCACAAAGAAGCCAGAGAAGGAAGAACCAATATGAACAGTGGAAAACCAAGATAATAGCAAACAAATGAAGAAAGCCTTTGGAAAAGGTAAAAATGATTAGCTAAGAAGTCATATACAGAAGAATTGAAAACTATACACTAAATTTGACAAAGAAGTCATTGCTGACAGAGAATTCAATTTTTATTGCTTTTTTAGTCAAGAGTTTCATTACTAAGAAACTCTCAGTGAGAAAGTGAAAACAAAGTATTCAAATGTTTGCTGACTCCTAAGTAAGCTCAATCCAGTTAAGTATGAATTTTTCCTTTTTAGAGGAAAAAAGTCAGTGATATAGATTGTGAGTTAACTATTACAACTTCTTATAACAAACACATGTACAATCTAAATGAGCAAAATATTTTTTACAGGACTCATTTCAACAAAAGTTATTTCTTGTAACAAACTTTAATAGTTTCAAAGTTTACATTCACAGTCTTTAGAAACAGTAAAATAACCCTTTTAGCATTACTTGAAAGCTTTATGCCTCTCTTAGCAATACTGAGACAGAAACTCAACTCTATGAAGATACAGAAAAATAAATCCAACAAAATTTATGGGAAAAAAAGGTTTGCTAAGTGTTTTTCTTATCTACTCAAGCCAAATATATAGGCTACAGTAACAGCTTTGCCTTCTCTGAGCATCTGTGTCAAGATCTTTCAAATTCTATTCAAGGTTCCTCAACAAAATGTTAACTGAGGTCTGTTGTATGTGACTTTACTTATAATTTCTAGTCAAGGATAAATTAGTATATTAGAACTTATACAAATCTTTTTCCACATTGGGGAATTTGCCCAGAGAAGTTTCAGCAGAGCAATGCAAGCAGAAGCCTGATTAGAGAGGCATCAAAAGAAATGAGAGCAGAAGAAATAGAGTCAGTGATTATACACATCTTTTGAAGAGTTTTGCTTTCAAGAAGAGCAAAGGGAATATGGGATCAAGAGATTTTGTTGTTGACATTGGTTGGTTTTGTTTTTTAAGATGGAAATATGACACGTTAATGGATATATTCATGGAGAGGGGAATACAGTACAAGGATAGAGTGGCTAAGTGGAACAGGTCCTTGAGTAGGCGAGACAGGATGGGTTTCAGGGGGCAAAGGGTGAGTTGAATCTTAGAGAAGTTTATCTTTGATCAAACAAGACTTTTTATGACAGGATAATGAGTTTTAATTTAATGGAGATAAAATTAGAACAAAAAGTGTGATGCCACATTTTGGAAAATTAAGCTATGATATAACTTTCGGTAATCACAAGTTCCAGAAGGTAACAAGTATGGGTGGGAGTGGTTAGAGATAGAACAGAAAAAAAAATGTCATTAAAATGGGGAAATAAAGAAAATGAAAGGCCAGGTGCTGGATGAGCTAGCCACGTGGGTGTTGATATAGTCAAGAATGATGTTGCCTAGGCAGGGAGAGCATTTTATAAGACAAAAGTTTATTAACAAGTGAAATAATGAATATTAGTAGGTGACATAAATAGAAAGGTTGAGAGATTAAGAGAGTGAGTTAACATATAAAATTCAAACTGATGAGAATGTTTTGAGATGTAGGAGATGGAATATTATGGAGGATTCCTTCTGGCTCTGAGGTCAAAAGTTGGTCTTTGAAAAACAAAATTCAGAGCACAGTGGTACAACAGTTGTAGCCTTGGTGGGCAGATTGGAGCATCTCTGCACCAGAGTCAGAGATCTGGAACAGAAGAAGCATGTGCTTATAAATGGAAAAGAGTCCACAGTACCTTTCAATACCTGGTTTTAACAGTTAATAGGCGTAGCAATGAGAATCAAGTTTTGTAATAGACTGGTCTGACCACCTGTGATTGGGCAAAGCTGTAGAATTCTTTAGGGTAAATGGAAACCTCAATAGAGACACACTTCCTTCCTGTTAACAGAGCAAACAAAATCTTTAGTTTTTAATTGATCTAAATAGAAGAGTGTATTTCTACTCTGATTTTTTTAACAGCTTGTCAAAGCTTTTATGTATAGATAAGTCCATATATATTTGTTACCTAAAATATTCACAAGGATCAATAATCTTTGATTATTGTCTCTGTCAGAACAGAAGCATATCAATGTTGTGCCAAGAAAAATTATGCAATATTTACCTCATTACCTGTCATGTCATGCATCAACATGCCATTCATTATTACTTTCATTTTTATCAGTTTATCTTAAAGAAATATCCCAAATGATGCTTTTGATTTCTTTCCTCAAGGTTTAGAAATTACTTATTCAATTTAGGTCATTTGTTACTAAAAATATCTGTCAGTTGTATTTTATTATGCATGTTCTCTTAGTACATTTTGGGGAAAATATATTATGCATCTGCTGTGTACTCATTTCCAGGGAATAACTTTTTTTGCTTTATTTTGAAACATAACTTCCATGTTTCATTTTAGAATGCTTTAATATTTTGTAATAAGTAATATAGCAGTTCCAAATTGAGTATGTCATTATTTACCAAGA
The DNA here is from genome assembly GCF_003265705.2 of Callorhinus ursinus. Taxonomy (NCBI): domain Eukaryota; kingdom Metazoa; phylum Chordata; class Mammalia; order Carnivora; family Otariidae; genus Callorhinus; species Callorhinus ursinus. The sequence goes on along the minus strand of NW_027397074.1, from coordinate 9,658,323 downwards.
ATGATTTAATTAAATTTAAAATATGACTCCCTCCTGCCATTAGAGGAACAATGCTATTAATCTCGCTAGCATCTACTGTGAGATTTTAAGATTTATTCACAATCAAGTAGGGACAACTTTTAAGTAGAATGTAATTGTGGCTTCCAAGGAAAACTTTGAGAATCAAAATTTTGCTCAGTGTCATCTCATTGGTAACACAATGACAATGGAATCAACCGAGATGGCAGAATTATGACAAACCTTAGCATATTTTATTTCTTTTAGAAAGCAGATGTTGCCTTTGCAGACATATAAAGTTTTTATACTTTCTTCTATTTGTTAAATTGTTAAATGTATTATTGTTTAAACTCATCCATCTGATTTTACTACATGTCAGAGACAATTTGTATTTTTTAACAAATTACCTGTCATTTATAGAACATGCAAAAAATCCCTTCCCCACCCTCTATTTTTACAATAAATCTTCTAGCTTTGACTTTCTAAATATTAAGGACCCTCAAGTGGGTATATTGGGGTATAAGGACTCAGGAAATCTAGTACTTGGCCATTCATTTTTCTGAGCTTATTTTCTGACATGTTGCCTTTTACATTTTAGAAGAACAGAGACAAGGCTTTGGCCCCTGACTCGGACCCAGATGCGGCTTCTACTCCTCTCTTGTCAGACATAATTTGTCTCCTAGTTTCCTGCTGTTCTATTCCTTAGCATCATGTTTGATATTAACCACTCTTCTTCTCTCATTCACCCATTTGGATGTAATCTGTTGCCCTGACAGTTTAGATCCTCAAATTTTCTGAGTTCCCCCACAGTTTGCCTTCCTGGGCAATAACTCAATTGGAACAATATCAACAACACTCTTGGACCCTGTGTTTGGCAAACTTGAGTTTCCTGCTCTCTATAGATGGTTTTTCTGAAATAGGACCCTAGCTTGAGTGGTAGATTTTGTGTTTGTAATTATCCGAAGAGTTTGCCCTCAGTAAGGTATGCTATTGGCAAACCATGCAGCAGTCCAGCATCCTTCTAGAGTTGGGTGTATTCCTCCCCAGTTGACACTGTCCTTGCTTCTAAGCCAAACTCATCAGGATATGATCTAATGCCTGCCATCCAGAGGGTGTAAAGAACAACTTTATGCCATTTTTCTTGTTTGTTTTTGTTTGTTTCTTTTATTGGTGAACTTAATTCAGAATTTATATGCCTTTTGTCTTTAAAACAGAGCTCCTTTGTAAACCTTTAATATATGACCACACCAAGTTATCACAATGTCCACATCGCTCTGCTTCTTTTCACCACATCCACCCTTTCAACTCTGCAGTCCACACCATTTCAAAGAGACTGTTTTCCACAGACAACTAATAATGACTTCTTAGAAAATATGATGGATGGTTTGCAGTTCTTACATTACTTGCCTTCTCAGTAGTATTTAACAACATTGGCCACTCTTAAGGCTATGATTAGAATGTTTGTGTGTATTGATCAAGAAAGGATGCTATACTTTGTCAAATACTTTTTCTGCATCTATTAAGAGGATCAAATCGTTCTTGTTCTTTCTTATATTAATGTATTATATGACATTGATTGATTTGCTGCACCCTTTCTTGATCAAAACTCTTCAGAGTATAGGAATAGAGGGTACATACCTCAATATCATAAAAGCCATCTATGAAAAACCCACAGCGAATATCATTCTCAATGGGGAAAAACTGAGAGCTTTCCCCCCTAAGGTCAGAAACATGGCAGAGATGTCCACTATCTCCACTGCTAATCAATATAATATTAGAAGTGCTAGCCACAGCAATCAGACAACAAAAAGAAATCAAAGGCATCCAAATCGGCAAAGAAGAAGTCAAACTCTCACTGTTTGCAGATGATATGATACTTTATGTGGAAAACCCAAAAGACTCCACTCCAAAACTGCTAGAATTCATACAGGAATTCAGTAAAGTGGCAGGATATAATATCAATGTACAGAAATCAGTGGCATTCCTATACACCAACAACAAGACAGAAGAATGAGAAATTAAGGAGTCGATCCCATTTACAATTGCACCCCAAACCGTAAGATACCTAGGAATAAATCTAACCAAAGAGGCAAAGAATCTGTACTCAGAAAACTATAAAATACTCATGAAAGAGATTGACGAAAACACAAAGAAATGGAAAAACGTTCCATGCTCATGGATTGGAAGAACAAATATTGTGAGGATGTCAATGCTACCTAGAGCAAACTACACATTCAATGCAATCCCCATCAAAATACCATCCACTTTTTTCAAAGCAATGGAACAAATAATCCTAAAATTTGTATGGAACCAGAAGAGACCCCGAATAGCCAGAGGAATGTTGAAAAAGAAAGCAAAGCTGGCAGCATCACGATTCAGGACTTCCAACTGTATTACAAAGCTGTCATCATGTAGACAGTATGGTACTGGCACAAAAACAGACACATAGATCAATGGAACACAATAGAGAGCCCAGAAATGGACCCTCAACTCTACGGTCAACTCATCTTTGACAAAGCAGGAAAGAATGTCCAATGGAAAAAAGACAGTCTCTTCCACAAATGGTGTTGGGAAAATTGGACGGCCACATGCCGAAGAATGAAACTGGACCATTTCCTTACACCACGCACAAAAATAGACTCCAAATGGTTGAAAGACCTAAATGTGAGACAGGAGTCCATCCAAATCCTAAAGGAGAACACAGGCAGCAACCACTTCGACCTCAGCCACAGCAACTGCTTCCTAGAAACATCACCAAAGGCAAGGGAAGCAAGGGCAAAAATGAACTACTGGGACTTGATCAAGATCAAAAGCTTTTGCACAGCAAAAGAAACAGTCCACAAAACCAAAAGACAACCGACAGAATGGGAGAAAATATTTGCAAATGACATATCAGATAAAGGGCTAGTATCCAAAATCTATAAAGAACTTATCAAACTCAACACCTAAAGAACAAATGATCCAATCAAGAAATGGGCAGAAGACATGAACAGACATTTTTCCAAAGAAGACATCCAAATGGCCATCAGACACATGAAAAAGTGCTCAACATCGCTCAGCATCAGGGAAATCCAAATCAAAACCTCAATGAGATACCACCTCACACCCGTCAGAATGGCTAAAATTAACAAGTCAGGAAATGACAGATGTTGGCGGGGATGCGGAGAAAGGGGAACCCTCCTACACTGTTGGTGGGAATGCAAGCTGGTGCAGCCACTCTGGAAAAGAGTATGGAGGTTCCTCAAAAAGTTGAAAATAGAGCTACCATATGATCCAGCAATTGCACTACTGGGTATTTACCCCAAATATACAAATTTGGGATCCAAAGGGGTACGTGCACCCCAATGTTTATAGCAGCAATGTCCACAATAGCCAAACTATGGAAAGAGCCAAGATGTCCATGGACAGATGAATGGATAAAAAAGAGGTGGTATACACACACACACACACACACACACACACACACACACACACACACACACAATGTAATATTATGCAGCCATCAAAAGGGAATGAGATCTTGCCATTTGCAATGACGTGGATGGAACTGGAGGGTGTTATGCTGAGTGAAATAAGACAATCAGAGAAAGACATGTATCATATGACCTCACTGATATGAGGAATTCTTAATCTCAGGAAACAAACTGAGAATTGCAGGAGTGGTGGGGGATGGGAGGGATGGGGTGGCTGGGTGATAGACATTGGGGAGGGTATGTGCTATGGTGAAGACTGTGAATTGTGTAAGACTGCTGAATCACAGAAACAAATAACACATTATATGTTAAAAAAAAAAAAAAGAAGAAGAAGAAAGGAGGGAGAAAAAAAAGGGGTGGAAGTCAGAGGGGGGGGCAAAGCCTAAGAGACTGTAGACTCTGAGAAACAAACTGAGGGTTCTGGAGGGGAGGGGGTGGGGGGATGGGTTAGCCTGGTGATGGGTATTAAAGAGGGCGCGTTCTGCATGGAGCACTGGGTGTCACACGCAAACAATGAATCATGGAACACTACATCAAAAACTAATGATGTAATGTATAGTGATTAACATAACATAATAAAAATAAATAAATAAATAAAAGTAAAAAACAAAAGAATCTGTGTAAATTCATATGTTTAAATCCTAATACCCAATATGATGGTATTAGGAGGTAGGGCCTTTGGGGGTATTAGATCATGAGATTTGAACCGTCTTAAATGGGATTAATATTCCTGTAAAAAAGACTCCACAGACCTCCCTAGCTCTTCTGCCACATAAAATATAATGAGAAGTCTGCAACCAGGAAGCGGGCCCTCACTCACCCATACTGGCACCTTGCTCTCAGACTGCCAGTCTCCAGAACTCTGAGAACAAATGTTTGTTGTTTGTAAGTCACTCAGTCTGTGGAATTTTGCTACACCAGCCCAAACAGATGAAGATGCCCACTATTTAAATTTTTTTCTTCTTCTTTTTTTTTTTTGAGATGTCATGGTCTCCTAATTTTCTTCCCATTCCTCTGGTGTCTCCTTAAATTTACTTTTTCCTCTTTTATTCCTTAATTATCTGGGTTCTTAAGAGTACCACTTGAAGTTCTCTTGTGTTCAAATTTTATACATACTCTCCGAGCAATCTCATCCTCTCCCATGCCTTAAATTAACATAGCTTTACCAAATGTGTATCTTGTCCCAGACATTCTTCATAGGAAATCCATATATCCAACAGTATTCCAAACATCAGCACTTGAATGTTTACAATGATCTTTGAACTTACCTTCTCTCCACAAAACTGCTTTTCCTATAGCACTTCTTATCTCAGTAATGGCATTATACACCAGCTGCCCAAACCAGACACCAGGTAATTTTCCTTCCTCTTTACTGTCCTGACCACTAATAAATCACCAAGTCTTGCAAATTTTATTTCCTCAAATTCCTGAAATATATCTCCCTCCTTTTCCTTGACTTTTGTTTATTGCCAAACCCAGGCCTCCATCACATTTTACCTGAATTACTCCAACAGTTTGATAACTACCTAACCAACTCTATAACAAAGTTGATCTTCTGAAATAAAAATGGAAACAACTGCTTTTCAATTTAAAATCCTTTGAGTTTTCTGGTAACCTCAGGATACATTCCTTCTTCATTCTTTGTTTCAGAGGTACAGGTCTGTGATTCAACAGTCTTACACAATTCACAGACGGGGGGGAATCAGAGGGGGAGACGAACCATGAGAGACTATGGACTCTGAGAAACAAACTGAGGGTTCTAGAGGGGAGGGGGGTGGGGGGATGGGTTAGCCTGGTGATGGGTATTAAAGAGGGCACATTGTGCATGGAGCACTGGGTGTTATACGCAAACAATGAATCATGGAACACTACATCAAAAACTAATGATGTAATGTATGGTGATTAACATAACATAATAATAACAAAAAAAGGATACATTCCTTCATCAGGGAAATAAAGGCTCTTTCTGCACTTTTTGCACCCCTTTCCAGTTCCAACTTAGTAGTCTCTAGTCTCTTCCAAATTCCCAAGCACCCTACCTTGCTTTCTTTTATATGTACACTATCAAATGTAAACTTTCCAATTATGCACTCTCTGCCTAGCATTCACTTCTCCCTTTACAACCAGATATCTTACACACACACACACACACACACACACACACACACACACACTCACGGGCCTCCCTCCCTCTCACTGTGCTGGTTAACTTCTACTGATCTTTCATGTCTCAACTTGCATGTGACTTCCCTTGGGAAACCATTCCTTGATTCCTTAGAGGCTCCTCCTAAGTGCTAACCAAGCACGCTGTAATTCTTCCTTTCATAGAGCTTCTTAAATAGCTGTGCTTATTCTAAGTGGTTGTCTTCCAACCAGACTGTCAGCTCAGTGAGGGAGGGTACTGTGTCTTATTCCACCACTCTTATGTTTCTGGTTTCTAGCTCAGTTACAGGAATTTGGACACTTAACAAAGCTACTATTTTTTTAAGAAATAGATATACCTTCCCAAATAATTCAGGCTTTTATATGAAAGTCCACAAAAGTCTTCACTTCTTACTGGGGGGTTGGGGTGGGGAAGGACCAAAGTCTTTAAATTGCAGTATCCTACATGACTCCACATGATCTGAACTTCCCATTGTTCACCTTTCTCTTGTTTCAAATCATTTTTCTAGAATTCTTTGTTCATTTTTCCTTGCCTTTACACCAGGCATTGCTTTTATGGTGGGATGTGAATGCCGCCATGCCACTATCAAGACCAAGCGTACCACCCAGTTTGTGGACTGGTGTCCCACAGGTTTCAAGGTTGGCATTAACTACCAGCCCCCCACAGTGGTGCCTGGGGGCGACCTGGCCAAGGTGCAGCGGGCCGTGTGCATGCTAAGCAACACCACAGCCATCGCTGAGGCCTGGGCCCGCCTCGACCACAAGTTTGACCTGATGTATGCCAAACAGGCCCTTGTGCACTGGTACGTGGGCGAGGGCATGGAGGAAGGGGAGTTCTCCGAGGCCCGAGAGGACCTGGCTGCCCTGGAGAAGGATTATGAAGAAGTGGGAACAGAGTCTATGGACGGTGAGGATGAGAGCGAGGAATTCTAGGGGGTCCTGGCATCTGTGACGTCCGCTCTCTCCCTAGTTTTGTATTTCTCATTCCACTGTTTCCCTAACCCCCTACAAATACAGTGTCTCAAGCAAAAAAAAAAAAAAAAAAAAAAAAACATGCTGTCCTCTCTGACTGGAATGCTATCCCCATAGATGTCCACATAACTTTCTCTCTCAACAACTTAAGATCTCTCCTCGTATCTCAGCTTCTCACTAAGGTATTTCCCGGCCTATATTTAAAATCTCAACTTGTCCCCACAAAAACCCCATGCAAATATATGCAGTGTCCCTGATTTATTTTCCTCCCTAATAATTATAATCTCTAATTTATTATATTTTGCTTCTGTATGGTATTTATCTTATATATCTTTCTACCTTTTATAAAATGTAAGCTCCATGAAGGTAATGGATTTTGTCTCTTTTTGTTCACTGCTATATTCCCAATGTCTAGAATATGCTTGCCCTTATTGAAAAAATTGATTCAGTAACAATAAAAAAGTGCTCATAAAATAAGTAACAAATTGGTAAAACTTTGAATAAGTAATTATAGGGTAGTTTTAGCTTCTATACAGATATGTTCTTCAATACGTTTAACAATATTAACTTTTAAATACAATTTATGCTATTCATTTGAGTATTTCATGAAACTGTCACAGGCCATGTGCTAGTTTCTACTATTTATCATTTATCATTTTATTTCCATTAGACAGTTTTTTTATGTCTACTTTCTATTATCCATAGATTACACTGAGATACAAGAAATAATTTTTTTCATTGTGGTTTATTTAACATCATGTTAAAATACATTCTTAGTGAGAATCACTACCTGAAACTGATTCATGGTATTGCTGCCCTTATTTTTGAAAATCTGGCTTACCGATACATAATTTCCTCTAGTTAAAATACATTTATGGTTACACAAAAGCAAAAGAAATAATTTAGGCAGATAGTGTATCATGATTTCCCACTTATCTGAAGGTCATCAAATTACTTGTAGTAAAATTAACCATTCATGAATTTGGCTATTTTTAATCTGATTTGACATGATTATAATACGTCTGCTAATGTTGTTAGCAGAATAGAGGCTGACTGGCTTTTTTTTCTTCCTCATAATGAACATATAGAGTTCATCTTTTGCCTGGAAACTGCTATATCCACAGACAATCATGGTGGGGCCAAAGGAGCCTAGTATATTTCACTAGCACAAATTTTGCCCTTTACTCTACAAAAGACAAATAAACAGAGCAATGGGGCTTCCAGGCCTTGTTGAAACATGATTTAGTTGAATAATAGCTTGTTTGAATTCACGTTTATAGCAAATGACACAAAAATTTGACAGCAAAGAACATCCTCATGGCCACTAGCACACACTGTCCTTGAGGAATGATAAGTAATAATGTAGCATTTCAAGGACTGTGAATGTTCTAAAGCATCTGATTTGGTCTAATATGCCATTTAATATGCATTTGAAGTTTGTGGCTCTGGACTCCTTTGACTGCTGCAGCCAGTGCCCCTCTCCTGCCACATCTGTTCAGCTGACGTTGCCATCAACATTCCACCGGAGTCAGTGCAACCTCAGAATAGACTTTTCTTGGTGCAACACAGCAGGCGTGTTCCACCTGACTGCTACCACACATTCATCAAGAGAGGAATGATTAATGATTGCGATCCCAAATGGCTTTAAAAATCTGTTTTAAATAAATCTGTCTTTTACCTGTGGCCCCGGAACCTACAAGCTTATAGCTATTTAATTAACATGCATCAATAGTCCTGAATCTCCATAGGTCCATATGAAATGTACTACTTAAATCTAATATAGTCTACCTCCTTGCTTAGTATTTAAACATATATTTAAAAATCCTCTCCTTAGCCAAAATTGTGCAGTTACAGACATGTGCACAAATGTTAACATTTATAATATAAGAAGTAACTTTGTAGTATCTCGTCTACTTGGCAGACTCTATATAGAAATTCATATTCTTCTGCTCTATTTAGTTACTTATCCTGGAGAAAAATTATGAAATTCAAATTGCTGCACTGTTTTCTTTTCTCTCTAAGTGTGATCCATGGGCCTATTGTATTAAAATCACCCAGGCTACATCATAAAATTGTAGAGTTCTGGACTCCACTCACTATTCACTGATCCCCAGGGTTAGAGTCCAGGAATCAATATTTCTACCTGTGCCAGATTATTTTAAAGTATACAGAAGTTTGAGAAACCTTGGTTTAGAAGTTCTTACTACAGACTTTACATATTTTTCCACCAGATATGTAAGTTTACAATTGTAACTTTTATTTTTGCAATCATTTCAAAGTATAACAAAAGGCCTGTCAAACAAATTGCTCTTTATTTCAGTAAGAAACTATGCAAATATCATTTTGAAGATTCAAGAGAACATTTTACCAATGAAGGAATGTTATCTCATTACCCATACAATGTGGCAAATGTTATTCTTGATGTTTTTATAGACTTCCTTAAGTGTTTTCATTGATTGCAAGTGGTTAGTCGTGTTGATTACTGCTTTAAAATTCCTAGTTTCTCTTGCTCAACTTCATGTGTGCACGTCATTTGAAAATATAGACATGTGTATGCAAGTATGTGCATAAATCTTTTGTGTACATGTATGTAAATAAGAAAGCACACGTGTACATACATATGTGTTGACACCTTTTATATACATACGTGTGCATATGTATGAAAACATACTCATGTGCATTCATGCTTACATACATCTGTACAAATGCATGTATAAACATAAATGAAAACATACACAAAGCACACACATATATGCATGCCCTCATATACATATACATGCATGTACACATACATTCGTGACACCCATACTTTGTAGTGGAAACTCTTGAGAATATTATGGAAACCAATGTTTACTTAGTGTTCACATTTTTCTTTCTACAGTAATTTGTAATTCTTCCCTCAAGTCTAGAAAACTTCATAGTGCTGGAAATGTCTGTTTATAACTTCCTCATTCTGTTCTGCTAAGAATTCTAATGACTTTATAAATGATTCCATTTTGAACATGATAACTAATACTCTAGCAAATATATGTACACTAGAAAGAAAATAGGGGCCAAAATAGAATGAAGAAGTGAGTCAGTGAATTGGAGAAATAAACAGAAAAGGCAGTCACAATAATGAACTTCAAAATGTACAGGCTTAAAACGAAAAGCAACAGATTTATGGTGGAGAAAAGCTTAAAAAGAATTCCTTTAAGTGGAAACTTGGAGAATGTGGAATTTAACAATTACACATAACCCTGATTTTTCTTGGAATTAGTTTTCTTTACTTTAGATAATGATTTTTGAAATCTATCATTTTTACAAACAAAAACTACAAAAAAGTCTTGTCGAATCTCTTTTAAGCATATGCTTATTAATTCATTAATAGAAGAACACTTTTTATGAGTATATTGCATTGTGAGTTTATTTTTCTTCCCTCTGCTTTTCTTAACCACATAAACAGGTAAAGAAAAAAATGCCTTCCTATTCCATCAACTCTTGCTTTACTTTGATAAGTACTTGAAAATATTTGAATATATTCCTATAAAAATGTTTGAATTCCTAAAGAGTGTACTGAATTTGGAAGACAAAGGTCAAGATTTATTATTCTTCTATAATATCATAATATGTAAACTTTGGTAAAAAAATTAAGGGTAATACATATTAATTAAACTTTAGTTACTGTATTGAAAAATGCTGCTATTATTTTTGACATTAAAACAAAATCTTTGCCTATTTACATGCAATTTTCTAACTGTACTATTATCTTATTAATAAAAGAAAAATCATGGACATGAAATCTTACAGGAAAATTTTAAAAATAATTAACAAAAATGAAAAGAAAACTGTTAGTATCAAGGATATTTTCAAATCTACCTCACTGCTATAATCTGGACATTTCAGTAATCCAATTTTGACAAAATTAAGACAGTCTAAAAGAAACCTACTCTTGTTAGCTTAGTGACTATTTTAAAATGAGGAGAGTACTCTGTTAAAATTTGCTGTAAATTAAATTTTCACTTCTATTTATTTGTCTTGGTACCTTATATTTTGATATTCAAAGACCCTTCATACATGTAATTTCAGAATTAAATTTCACAAATTTTTTCCCAACTTAGTAGATATTTTTGCTTTGTTTTGTTTTGGTTTTTATTTTATTTATTTACTTACTAACTTCTTGACTGCTTCAGGTAACAATTTGGCCAACAAACCGTAACAGTAACAGAATGCTATTTGGTTAATTTTATTTTGAAGAATCTAGTAGTATCAGGCTATACATTTTCTTCTTTTAATTATATATTCCTATTATTTTTTCATATATTTACCCTACTAAAGGTATTTATTATTTGTTATACAGTATATATACTAACTACTAGGAAGTCATATATTAAGACATTTACATCCAGTAATAAATTTAATCCTCCCAATGGAGAGAATTACATTCCTGGGGAAACTGAGGTTCAGTTAAGTAACTTTTGTCAGGTTATATGGCTACTAACTGAATAGCCAGATTATAAATTGAAGCAGTCTGACTTGAGGGTATTCTGTCATTATCTTTCTTTAAGCTGTCATTTAACATTTCTAACATGATATTTTGAAACAATTTTAGATTTGTAGAAGCTTAGCAAAGATAGTATGGAGAGTTCTCTTATACCTTTCACCTAACTTCCCCTAATTTTAACATCTTACATAACTACTACATAATTATTGAGGCTAAGAAATTAACTTTAGTATAATATTATTAACTAAACCACAAACTTTTTTTTTTCCACTTCACCAGTTTTACCACTAATATCCTTTTTCTATTCTGAAAGCCGATCCAGGATTCCACATTGCATTTAGTTTTCCTATCTTAATCTCCTCCAACAATGAGTTTTCAGTCTGTTCTTATTCTTAATGACCTTAACACTTATAGAGAGTAGTGGCCAAGTATGTTGCAGAATGTCTCTCAATTTGTACATGTCTGATGTTTTCTCTTCTTTAAATTTTTTATTGTTATGTTAATCAACATACATTACATCATTAGTTTGTAATGTAGTGTTCCATGATTCATTGTTTGAGCATAACACCCAGGGCTCCCTGCAGGACGTGCCCTCTTTAATACCCATCACCAGGCTAACCCATCCCCCCACCCCCCTCCCCTCTAGAGCCCTCAGTTTGTTTTTCAGAGTCCATCATCTCTCATGGTTCGTCTCCCCCTCTGATTTACCCCCTGTCTGATGTTTTCTCATGACTAGATTGAGGTTATGGATTTGGGAGAAAAATACCAGAGTTGATGCCCCTTCTTAGGCATCAAATCAGTAGTGCATGATATATATTTGACTTATTATTGGTTATGTTAACATTTACCATTTGGTTAAGGTGGTATCTATCACATTTCTTCCTGTAACATTAGTATTTTTTCCCTTTGTATTTAATAAATATTTGAGATGGGGTGCCTGGGTGGCTCAGTCCATTAAGCAGCCGACTCTCGATTTTGGCTCAGGTCATGATTTCAGGTTCCTGGGAAGAAGCCCCATGTTGGGCTCCCTGCTCAGCAGGGAGTCGGCTTCAGGATTCTCTCTCTCCCTCTCCCTCTGCCCCTCCCCCTACTCTCTATCTCTCGAAAATATATATATATTTGAGGTAATATACTTTGAGGTTATAAAATACCCTGTTTCAACTTAAACTTTTGCTCTCTTAGCATGCTTTGGTAGATTTTTTTTCCTGTGGTTTCTTTCTTTTTTTAAATTTTTTTTGTTATGTTAATCACCATACATTTATCATTAGTTTTTGATGTAGTGTTCCATGATTCATTGTTTGCATATAACACCCAGTGCTCCATGAAGAACGTGCCCTCTTTAATACCCATCACCAGGCTAACCCATCCTCCCACCCCCCTCCCCTCTAGAACCCTCAGTTTGTTTTCCAGAGTCCATCGTCTCTCATGGTTCGTCTCCCCCTCCAATTCCCCCCCCCTTCATTCTTCCCCTCCTGCTATCTTCTTCTTTTTTTTTAACATATTATATTATTTGTTTCAGAGGTACAGATCTGTGATTCAACAGTCTTGCACAATTCACAACTCTCACCACAGAACATAACCTCCCCAACGTCTATCACCCAGCCACCCCATCCCTCCCATCCCCCACCACTCCTGCAACTCTGTTTGTTTCCTGAGATTAAGAATTCCTCATATCAGGGCGCCTGGGTGGCTCAGTTGGTTGAGCGACTGCTTTCAGCTCAGGTCATGATCCTGGAGTCCCGGGATCGAGTCCCGCATCGGGCTCCCTGCTCGGCGAGGGGCCTGCTTCTCCCTCTAACCCTCCCCGCTCTCATGTACTCTCTCTCTCTCTCATTCTCACTCTCTCAAAATAAATAAATAAATCTTTAAAAAAAAAAGAATTCCTCATATCAGTAAGGTCATATGATACATGTCTTTCTCTGATTGACTTATTTCACTCAGCATAACACCCTCCAGTTCCATCCACGCCCTTCCAAATGGCAAGATCTCATTCCGTTTTGATGGCTGCATAATATTCCATTATATATACATACCTCCTTTTATCGATTCATCTGTCGATGGACATCTTGGCTCTTTCCATAGTTTGCTATTGTGGACATTGCTGCTATAAACATCGGGGTGCATGTACCCTTCAGATTCCTACATTTGTATCTTTGGGGTAAATACCCAGTAGTGCAATTGCTGGATCATATGGTAGCTCTGTTTTCAACTTTTTGAGGAACCTCCATACTGTTTTCCAGAGTGCCTGCACCAGCTTGCATTCCCACCCACAGTGTAGGAGGGTTCCCCTTTCTCCACATCCCCGCCAACATCTGTCGTTTCCTGACTTGTTAATTTTAGCCATTCTGACTGGTGTGAGGTGGTATCCCATTGAGGTTTTGATTTGGATTTCCCTGATGCCGAGCGATGTTGAGCACTTTTTCACGTGTCTGACGGCCATTTGGATGTCTTCTTTGGAAAAAATGTCTGTTCATGTCTTCTGCCCATTTCTTGGTTGGATCATTTGTTCTTTGGGTGTTGAGTTTAAGAAGTTCTTTATAGATTTTGGATACTAGCCCTTTATCTGATATGTCATTTGCAAATATCTTCTCCCATTCTGTCGGTTGTCTTTTGGTTTTGTGGACTGTTTCTTTTGCTGTGCAAAAGCTTTTTATCTTGATCAAGTCCCAGTAGTTCATTTTTGCCCTTGCTTCCCTTGCCTTTGGCGATGTTTCTAGGAAGCAGTTGCTGTGGCTGAGGTCGAAGAGGTTGCTGCCTGTGTTCTCCTTTAGGATTTTGATGGACTCCTGTCTCACATTTAGGTCTTTCAACCATTTGGAGTCTATTTTTGTGCGTGGTGTAAGGAAATGGTCCAGTTTCATTCTTCGGCATGTGGCCGTCCAATTTTCCCAACACCACTTGTGGAAGAGACTGTCTTTTTTCCATTGGATATTCTTTCCTGCTTTGTCAAAGATGAGTTGACCATAGAGTTGAGGGTCCATTTCTGGGCTCTCGATTCTGTTCCACTGATCTATGTGTCTGTTTTGGTGCCAGTATCATACTGTCTTGATGATGACAGCTTTGTAACAGAGCTGGAAGTCCAGAATTGTGATGCCGCCAGCTTTGCTTTTCTTTTTCAACGTTCCTTTGGCTATTCGGGGTCTTTTCTGGTTCCATACAAATTTAGGATTATTTGTTCCATTGCTTTGAAAAAAGTGGATGGTATTTTGATGGGGATTGCATTGAATGTGTAGATTGCTCTAGGTAGCACTGACATCCTCACAATATTTGTTCTTCCAATCCATGAGCATGGAACGTTTTTCCATTTCTTCGTGTCTTCCTTAATTTCTTTCATGAGTATTTTATAGTTTTCTGAGTACAGATCCTTTGCCTCTTTGGTTAGATTTATTCCTAGGTATTTTATGATTTTGGGTGCAACTGTAAATGGGATCGACTCCTTAATTTCTCATTCTTCTGTCTTGTTGTTGGTGTATAGGAATGCCACTGATTTCTGTACATTGATTTTATGTCATGCCACTTTACTGAATTCCAGTATGAGTTCTAGCAGTTTTGGAGTGGAGTCTTTTGGGTTTTCCACATAAAGTATCATATCATCTGCAAACAGTGAGAGTTTGACTTCTTCTTTGCTGATATGGGTGCCTTTTTTTTCTTTTTGTTGTCTGACTGCTGTGGCTAGGACTTCTAATATTATGTTGAATAGCGGTGGTGATAGTGGACATGCTTGGTAGATCTTGACTGCAACAATTACTGTAGAGCTCTAATGATATTATATTTCCCTCATTACTTTTACATTTAATAATTAGAATTCTTCTGTAAGAGTTGTCTCCCATCCCTTCCTATTATTTTAAAATATATTACACAATAATAAATATGCCCCACACATGCTTATCGATCTCATTCTTTTGCATTAAATCCATGTTTCCATATAAACATCTTTTCTTCCACTTGAAGAAAATCCTTTAACATGTCCTACAATGTAGTTCTATAAACAAATTCTTTCAGCTTTGCTGGCCTGAAGAAGTTATTCTGTGGCCTTCATTTACAAAAGATATTTTCACTGGGCAAAGAATTTTAGGTTGACAGTTTTATTCTTTCAGTTCTTTAATGATGTTTTTTCCATTGTCTTCTGGCTAGCATAATTTCTGAAAAAAAGTTTACAGTAATATTTATCTTTATTCCTTCATACCAGGGGTAAATATTTTAGGTTTTATGGGCTACAGTCACTGTCACACATTCTTCTTTAATAAAAATGTGTAGCAAATATTCTTAGCTTTGAAGTCATACAAAAACAGGGTATAGACCAGATTTGGCACATGGACCACAATTTATTTACTCCTGTGCTATATTTTTTTTCTCTTATTTCTTTTTAGGTTTTCTCTTTATTATTTTTTAGTAATTCAATTATGAATTGCATTGGTGTAGTTTCCTTCATTTTCTTCTTGGTATTTGTTGAACTTCTTGGTTTTGTGGGTTTATAATGATCAAACTTGGAAAATTTTTGGCAATAATTTATTTTGTTTGTTTTTTCTTACCCTACCCTCCCTAATGGTCTCCAATTTCACATATATTAGACTGTTTAATCATGGTCCATAAGTCTCTTTTTCTCTGTATTTTTTTTTCAGTTTTTTACACCTCTTTACTTCATTTTGGATAGTTTTTTGTTCTACGCTTTCAAGTTTAATATTATTTTTTTTCCCTGTGGAGTCTAATCTGATACTAATATTATGTAGTGATTTTTTTTATTTCAGATATTTATATTTTTCTTTGTCAGAAGATAGTTAGTTATTGTATATATTTTTAATTTATCCTCCCATTATGGTCATATTTTTCTTTAAATTTCTGAGCATATTTATAATTGATTTTATGGTCCTTATTGAAAAATTCTCCCATTCCTGTCATTTTTGAGAATTTTATATTGATAGACATCACTTCTGGTTATAAGCCTCATCTTCCTAATTCTTCACATCTATGTAGTACTTTTTTCATTAGATGCTTGTGAATTTGATGTTGTTAAGTGCTGACATTTACTGTCTTCCTTTAAAGAGTGATGACATCATTTTGGTAGACAGTTACCTGTTAATTAGTTTGATCTTTTCAAAGCTTTTTAAAAATACTATTATTTTTAAATTTATTTTTATTGTTTTTTAAATTTTATTTATTTATTTTAGGGCACTATTTACTCTAGAGTAGTATTTCCTCTAGCACTAACTTAGTCCTACTCCTAAGGCATGATACATCTGGAGTCTCTACAAGGTGTCCCATATATTAATGAGACTACACAATGAATTAGGACTTGAATAATTCCTACTTTTGTGTGATCTTTGGGAACTGTTTGGCTTACAACTCCCTGATAATTGTTCTTTTCTTACAAGAATTTTTTTTTTTTTTGCTTGCCCTTTGAGGTTGTACTTGTAATATGTGCAGAATGGAATTCTAAACACTAAGACCTCTATGTAAATTACTGGAACTATTTCTCTGTGTATCTCTCTCATCTCGTTTTCTACCATGTAAATTCTAGTCATCTCAGCATCTTAAAAGTTCAGTCCTCATGTCGTCAACACAGCAAAACCACTGATCTCTGTTTGGGTTCCCCTTGCTGTATTGCATTCCAGAAATTTTCTCCAAGCATAAGGCTACTGTGATTTGTTTTCCTAATTCCAGAGCTAATAGTCCTGTACTTCCTGCTAACATCTAAAAATGTTTATTTCATATTATTTGTCCAGTTTTCTAGTTGTTTATGGAAGGAGGATAAAACCTATCACAGGCCTTATTATACTCCCATGTCTTAGTCATTAGGAAGTTTTGAGTAGAACAGTGATACAACTAATAAAACCTGACCTTTGCTCCTCAAATGTGTTCTCTCTCCACCCAAGTCAGTGAAATCCAGAACTGCCTGTTCTTTTTATGCCAGGTACTCTCCTGTGACCTTTATTTCCCTATTCTGATTACAACCATCATCCAATATTTTATTTCTTTGTGTTAAAGAGAGCTGTCAGCCACTCTCCTTTATATTTTTCCACACTACCTATGGCAAATACATAGAATATGAAACAAGAAATATATATGAATTACTGAGTTTTTATAATGTCCCAGAAACTGATAAATAATCTTGACATTTATGTATGTGTACTAAGATGGAGATGGGAAGAATTTAGCTGAAAAGATTTCACACCATCCTGTAATGGATCTATATCTGGTCCTCAATGATCTATAGAGTGAATGAATGAATGAATGAATGAATGAATGAATGAATCTCTATAGTCATTTCCAGGTGTTGAACTACTGCCTCTTAGTTATAAACTATAATTTTCTGATTTAAAAATGACCTAATGTTTTCTACATCACATCCCTTTCTCAAGTCTAGTTGCGGAGTAAACTGGAGCTATAAAATCTTGGTATGTAACCTAGAAGTTATTTGCCCATTAAAGCATCCCATCTTAGTGCAGTACAGTGTACCTGTTAACCCAGATGGACTCTAAAACCAAATTGCTGATAAGGGGAGGGAAAGGAGGAAGGAGATGAAGAAGAGTGTGGAGAGAGAAGGCTCTTTGATGGACAAATTTACAAGTTTAGATAAAATATGTAAAACATGAATTTTGTTGCCCCACACTCCCTTCTTTAAAACTCTTTCATTTTCTGAGTTCCAGTGAATATATTTTTTCCCCCACTTTGGATGCCTCAGAAAGCGGTAATCCCTATAGTCTGAAAGCCAAGCTTTTAAGTACTGACATCTGTCTTTGTGAGTTAAGGTGCTCACAAATTCGAACAGTTAGACACATGAATGAATAGGGGTACTCACACTTTCCACTCATAAAGATTAAAGGCAACTTGATGTTCTTTATACTCCTTTATCTAGGCTGGAAGTCTCAGGAATATTCCAGTTCCAAATTTTAGATCCTTAAAATGGTAAACATGCTCAGCAAAACATGATTAACTTTTGATATTTCTGTTTTTGGTATTTCTTAATTATTTAACACATACCAATTTCTTATTATTTTGCTTCTGTTAAAAAATACCATTTTGGGGCACCTGGGTAGCTCAGTCGATTACATGTCCAACTCTTGATTTTGATTCAGGTCATGATCTCAGAGTCCTGAGATCAAGGCCTGCATTGGGTTCTGTGCTTAGCAGGGAACCTGCTGGAGAGTCTCTCTCTCCCTCTCCCTCTGCTACTCCCCCCACTTGTGTGCTTGCTGTCTCTCTCTCTCTCTCTCTCAAAAATAAATAAATAAATAACATCTGTTTTAAATATATATATAATTTTTCCTCTGTTTATTCAAAATTTACAGGATAAATTGAATATGAACTTATTCTCTGTTGAGTTGCCAATGTGTAGACAACATTCATTTATTATTACCTGTTAGTCAATTAAGACAGTTATTAAACAGATTATTTAAAATCATTATTACTGAGAGAATCCTGACTGCAAATCTATGCTACTACACTACATAATCACTTAGCAGGATCTTTAATTATTTTGCTGAAATCAACTTTCAAATATAAGAAAGAGATAGACTAATAGATTAGATAGATAGATAGATAGATAGATAGATAGATAGATAGATAGATATAGATACAGGGCATCAGCATGGCTCCGTTGGTTCAGTGTCTGTCTTTGGCTTGGGTCATGATCCCGGGGTCCTGGGATCATGTCCCTTGTCCTGTGTCAGGCTCTCTGCTCCACGGGGAGTCTGTTTCTCCCCCTCCCTCTGCCCCCTCCTTCCCATTCATGCTCTCTCTCGTGCTCTCTCTCTCTCTCAAATGAATAAATAAAATCTTAAAAAAAAGAAAGATATAGATATAGATCAGCAACAAATATCTTACCGTCCTACAAAAAAGGAATTTTCAGTTTAAAAGCCTTTTAAGTTTTCACCACTTAATTTTTAGTAGTGTGAATCCCATAGGCCACATACTTATGTGTCAAAGAAATAAACATATATATGACTACATATACACACACACATGAATATAGATAATTTAATTTATAGCTTCATTTATAATTCTACATGGTAGCAGAAACCTGAACCTTTATCAAATAGTCCCTTTGAACTTTTCCCAGTAAATTTAAGTTTTTGTTTCTGTTTTTGTTTTATCTGTCCCTATTCCAACCCCCAACTTGGTATAAATCCTAAACTTCACATAAGTCTAATGGAATGTTGTGAAAATTGGGAGTAAGAACCTCATCCTTATAGTACATCCATCCATAGCTGGCATCTTCTCAGAAGGACCATTAAAAAATAGTTAACATATATAGCACACACTAGGTGCTTTATATCTATATCTATATCATCTATATCTACCTATCATCTATCTATAGGTATATTTATATTTATCAGTCTTCATAACAGCCCTATGGAGTACTATTATCACTATCCATGTTTTACAAATAGGAAAACTGATGCACAGAGCAGTTAAAAAATTGTTCAAGTTTATGCAGCAATTAAGAGACAAAGCTGGGTGTGAACACAACAGTGGTACTCTAGAACCTGAGGTTCAAATTCCTGTGCTCTACAAGCTTCTCACTTCCTCTACTCCATGGACATAATCAACGCTCCACCTCAGCTTCCATGTCATATCTGTAAATTTCTGTGCCACATTCTACAAGGACTCCCTTATCTCTGCCCATCCCAGAACTGTTCACTTTCCAAGACACAGCTGTGCCACACAGGGCAGTACAAGGGAATAAAATGATGAGACTGCATACTTCTAGAACCTATTGCTCACAGGGGCTCTGGGCCTTATGCTCATCAGCCAAATAACTCCATTTAAACATCACTTCTGTATTCTCAAAACCACAGTTGGAGGAATTTCCTAAGTGTTAACAGTATCCCAAACAGGAAGCTGTGTGTTCTCTCATTCTGCCAGGGGTGCAGCAGCCAGAGTAATTTTTACTTCAAGGGGCCACTGGTCCATGGCTATTTTTCTTTTCTTACTACCTCACTTATGCTCTTCCAAATTCTTTATGGAGATTTACCAGGTGATAAAAACTCATTCTAACAACATTTATTTTTCTATATCAGTAATTTAGGTCAGGACCTTAGCTTTTAATACTTAAAAGACCCTTATCATGCAACTCAAAAGCCTTTTTTGTCAAGACTGTTGTGTCTTCCTTGAATTCATAAGTGTATTTTGAAATTTAGGACACAAGAAATGACTTTTTCTTTTTTTTTCTTGTTGTATCTTTCCTTTCTTGAGGCAGTAAACTTAAATTACTCTTAACTCTCCTTGAAATGGGGAGAAGGGTCATGTGGGAGAAAAAAATCAAATTAAAAACACATTGGTGAATACTTCAAAATATCTTTCCAAATAGACTTCAAAGCTCTAATTTTAAAGAATTTGAGAATTATCTCTGTAGTTATCTCCAGACATCTTATATAAAAGCCACTTAGTGGTCTCCTCCTTTTAAAAGAGCTTGGGAGTCCTGGTACAAATCCTAAGAAACCGAAAGAATCATAACCTCTCCTCTGACTTTTAAGAGGTAGGAGGAAAGGTAAAAATACTTGAGATGAGCCAGAAGCCTGTGGTTCTGGTCTCAACTCTGCCAATGACTAGTTGTGTTGCCAAGGACTAATCACTCAAATCTTATTTAGTTTGTGAATTACCCAACTAACATTTCTGGATCACCATCTATGGGATGGACACTTAAAATATGATACTTGCTTAGTTATCACAATTTTAGCATAGTCAGAAAGTTTAACTAACTTGTCTAAGATCTTAGAGGAATTAACTGGCAAAATTGTGATCGAAGGAAGCTATGTATTATCCCAACGTAATATTTCATGATCTCTAAAGTCCCATCTAGGCCAAAATACTCTGTAATTCTAAGAGAGATTTGGCAGAAAAGGAACAAAGGTTTTGCTGGGATACTAAATGTCATATACATATGTGTCTATATATATGTGTGTGTGTATATATACTGTGATTTATTGAAAAATACTATCTTTGGATTTAAAAAATGGATGCTTGCTAGCAAATACACTCTCCCAGAGGTCTTCTTTGCACTCTTATTTTGATACAATACCTGTACATTATGCTTTTTTTTAAAATTCTTACAATACACAAAACTTACTAACCTCTGCACAATTTATTAATCATGTTCATTTTCCTAGCAGTGGTTGTCATAGACTGAAAAGGGTAGAATTTACCTCCAGCTATCTCCTCCAGGGCTAATATTCACATTAAGCAATGTGTTATGTTTTCTCACCATGAATGCTGTCAGGCTGACATCAACAGTGAAATATGTATATTAATACTTACACAAGCTAACATGATTTTTGCATTATAAAAATGTCATTTTTTAAAAAGGACAGTATACAATGATAAACAAGGTGTGGGCCTGTGTTGGAAATCAAATAACATAAAGGCTTTTCTAGTTCCCTTGGAGAATATATTAAGTGAACTATATTACATTTGCCTTTACACTGGAATACTGGGTTGATTTACAAATGTTAATGAATTCTTTCCCAGAACTTCTGAATGATGACTTCCTGGCTAATTAATATTTGGAAAGGTGTAGCACATAATTTAATTTCCTTAAACGCAGAGCTTAGAGCTTTGGTAGTTTGCATCTGGGAACTGAGATTCTTTTTTATTTAAGTGATGGGGTGAAAAGTTTAGTTGTGAGTTCTGTCAAAAATAACTCTTTTTAGATTCATGAATCCTCTACCTAGTGATTTATTTTTTCCAGGCCCATTTTCTTTTTTTCGTTTCTTTTTTTTTTTTTTAAAGCAAGATTTTCTCATTTCTCTATTTTCAATGCTACAGTCTGAAAAATAATATTGAAAGGAATCTTTACTAGATTGGTCTAGAGCAATACTGGAGAACCCTTACAAAAGCCCATTCTGTTAACTACACATAAACTTTAAAGAAACACTAGGCATGATAACATCTTAAAGTTTACAAGAAATTTGTGTTCACATTGAAAAGAGATTAGGATAGCATAATAGCCCCAAATTTCACAAAATCCTGATTTCCAGTCTCCTTTTATGTTTCTTCCTTTGGTGCAGTGGTTCTCAAACTTGGCTGCACATTGGAATCACCTAGAGAGTTTTAAAAAATAAGAGTACTATAACTAGAGATTCTGATATAATAGAGCATTGCCTGGGCACCTGGATCAATAAAAGCTCCCTCAGGTGATTCTAATGTGGAGCCAAGGTTGAGAATCACAGACTCTGTAAATTCTCAAGACATGCTCACTCATGTATTTGGGCTGCTGACCCTACCACCCTTCCCAGCTGGCTGCTTCACTATCCTTTTGCTTTAGGTAATAAACCAGATGTTATTTTCAAGGCAGTGGTGCTCTGTTCTGAGTCTTGCACCTGATTTTCTGTTTGAGATATGGTTTATGCATCATCCGTTCTTATGTCTGCAGCATTGTTTTGCCCTGGACATCCCAATAGGCTCATAACCTGTCAGCTGGTGCTTACGCTTTACATGTGCTCCTGGTTTCTTTGCAGCCTCTATCCAGGCCAGAAGGTTGGTACCAGATCTCTTGGCAAGTCAGTAGAAAAGATTTCCTAGCTATTTTTTATCTCCTTATTTATCATATCAAGCACAAGCCTGGAGGACCCATCTCTTAGCATTCATTCACAGGGAAAAAAAGGATATCTCCTCTCATTTAAGGCTTACACAGAGTCAGAAAGAAGGGTTTACTATAGTTAACAGCACTGGAAAGAGAGAAACAGGAAACAAAGATAGTGCAATGAAAATGAATCTGCTAATTTTCTCTGGGTCTTTGAAACTCATTACTGGGGAGATTTGTTAAATAATAAGGATAATACTGAGAATAATACCTACTGAAAAGCAAAAAGTACTTCAATCCACCTCTGGAGCCTGAAAAACAAAAACAAAAACAAAAATTAACTCTTTACTAACCTGGCATATAGCAACTTGGAGGACTTGCCTAAATTGAAAGGAAAGAAAAATGAAAAGATATGTGGCAAATAAACTTAGTTAAGCCACATTAAGCTCCTGGTTGACATGAACTCTGGAGACTGAAAAACTGGCTTTAGGACCTCCAAAGGACAGTGTGATGCCCTCACAGCAAAGGCTGGAGATGGGGAGCTGAGACCGAGGTCATAGCTAGCAAGACCGAAGTAGAAACTACAACAGGAGAGAAATGCCCAGGACTTCCTGGTACCATTGCCTGAGCAATGTGAATAAACTATGAGTTCATCCACCATGGACTTCTGCAGAAGAGGCCAACACTGCTTACACAATAGACAGCTCAGACCCAAGGATCAGCATGAATGTCACTTTCCATAACTCTACTAAGAGATCAAGTACCTGAACTTCTTCAGGAATACATTCAGATATCATCTAAGATCAAAGCATGAGAAGAGCTGAGTAACGTTATACAAGACAAACTGAAAGGATTGTTGAAATTGTGTGATTCTGAGTAAGCTTTCACAGGATTAGGTATTCCTTTACTTTTCAAATAGCAGCTGTGTATGCACTCAGAAATATCGGATAGATTTTGTGTGTTTTTCTCTTTAAAAAAAAAAAACACACATTATGCTTTCTTTACATAGACTCATATTGTATCAAGATGGAGACATATTGGGGCACCTGGGTGGCCCAGTGGGTTGAGTGCCAGACTCCTGATTTCGGCTCAGGTTTACCTCAGGGTCATGAGATCCAGCCTGGAGTGAGCTCCATGTTCAGTGCTGAGTCTGCTGAAGACTCTCTCTCCTTCTCCCTCTTCCCCTCCCCTCCTTCTCTCACAAATAAATAAATATTTTTTTAAAAAGATGGAGACCTATTGAGTAGAACCATTAAACAGTAGGGGCACATGGCAACAGTATCTGCCTTTACCGCCTGGATGTTACTCCTTATTTTCTCTCTCCTATAACTTCACCCTATCCTTTTCTATCAGCTCTTTCACACTAGATTTCAAACATGTACAAACATATCCCATCATAAACCATTAAGCAAAATACATAAGAAAATAAAACATACAGCCTTCTTCAACTCTACATATTTTCAGTTATTACTCTATTTCTAGCTGTATTAGTCTGTACTTACTGTTTATACTAGATTTTCCACCATCATCCTAAAAATATTTTTGCCGGGGCCTGTGGGGGTGGGTCACACGGAGCGTGCTGCCCGGAGCCGCGCAGGTGGCGGGAGGCTGCTGTGGTGGAGCTGCGGGCAGGGAGCCGGCCCGGGCTCTGGGTAAGCAAAGCGCCGCGCAGTGCTGAGTCCACCACCCGCGGGAGCCATGGAAATTGGCCTCGGATCAGTTGAAGATCCGGAGTGCCATTAACGGGAAATTGCAAGAGCTTATGTTGATGAAGAGTTTCCTGATTGCATTATGGCGATGGTGGCCAACAAGAAAAGTCAGGACCAAATGACAAACGACCTGTCCCTGTTTCTAGGGAACGCAATTCGATTCATCGTATGTCTTCATGGTGTATTAAACTTTGCTCTGTTACAACTGACTCCTCCAGTCTAAAGTCTTCTGATACCAACATATTTGATAATACCGTGTCTTCAAACAAGAGCAGTTTCAGTCGGGGAGATGAGAGAACGCATGAAGCTACAGTGCCACCCCCTTGAGATTGCTAGCACTGGACCTGGAAAAAAGAGATTCCAGAGTTTCTCCAGTTCACTGGAGCAGAAAAACACTAATGTCAGACAGACTTATGATGATGGAGCTGCATCCTGATTAATGTCAACTGTGAAGGCTCTGAGGGAGACAGCACCCTCTGAAGATGTGATTGATACTAAGCCAGAACCAGATGATCTCATTGATGAAGACCTCAATTTTGTGCAGAATCCCTTATCTCAGGAAAAAACCCTACAGTGACACTTACATATGGTTCTTCTTGCCCTTCTATTGAAATTTATCAACCACCTTCAAATCAAAATGCAGATAGTGGTGCTCATATAAACAAGTTGCAATTTCAGCAGTAGCAAAACAATATTCGTGCAGCCACGCAACCTGATATACAGAATAGCCAAGGATATGAAACAGGATGTTTTTGTGAAACGGAAGTGCTTAATAGCTTAGAAGAGACTTGTAGTCTCTTTTTCAGAAACAACTCAGAAAAAAATGAGTATTGAAGAAGAAAACTTTCAGGAAAGGAAGTTGCCTGTGGTAAGTTCAATTGTTAAAGTTAAAAATTTCCATCGTGATGGAGAAGAGGAGGAGGAAGATGATGATTGTGGGTCTCATACAGGATGCATCTTCAGCAATGTGTCAGTGCCAGCAAAGCCTGAAAGGAGACCTCCACTTCCACCTTCTAAATAAGCTAACAAGGGGCACCTGGGTGGCTCAGTTGGTTAAGCAACTGCCTTTGGCTCAGGTCATGATCCAGGAGTCCCTGGATCGAGTCCCACATTGGGCTCCCTGCTCCGCAGAGAATCTTCTTCTCCCTCTGACCCTCCCCCCCTCTCATGTGCTCTCTCTCTCTCTCATTCTCTCTGTCTCAAATAAATAAATAAAATCTTTTAATAGATAAATAAATAAATAAATAAAGCTAACAATCTAATTTTGAAGGCTATCTCCGAAGCTCAAGAATCTGTAACAAAAACAACAGTCTCACAGAAACTGACACTTCCAGTTGCTCCCAGAACTCGAACTTTTCAAGACGAATTGTCTGCAGAAATGGTCCAGAGGCAAAGCAGGACCCCCAGAATAAGTGCCCCCATTAAAGAAGAGGAAACAAGGGAGATAATATAGAAAAAAGCCAAGGAACTCAACAGAGGCAGTTGTTATCCCAACTGTATATTGACCCAATAATGGCAGAAACTCTGTAGATCAGTCAAGATTACTATGACATGGAATCCACGGTCCATGCAGACACAAGATCATTTATTCTGAAGAAGCCAAAGCTGTCTAAGGAAATAGTAGTGGCACCAAACCAAGAGTCGGGGATGAAGACTGCAGGTACCCTTCGAGTACTTTCAGGACACCTTATGCAGACAAGATCTTGTACCACCAGATAAACCTGCAAGTCCCAAGTTTATACCAATACTGGATGCTCTCCCCAGTCCCCCAGGATACGTGTCAGATCAAGAGGAGGACATGTGTTTTGAAGGAGTGAAGCCTGTAAACCAAACTGCAGCCTCAAGGGACTCAGAGGTCTCCTCCAGCCACAGCACTTGCAGCTGATGAGCAGGCAGATCAATGAGCTAAATGGTAGCTTTTCAAATGTTGAGATGAGAGAACTGAGTGTGGTCCAGAAGCCAGAAAAACTTCTGGAGCATTGCAAGTACTGGCCTTCCTGTAAAAATGGGAATAAGTGTACTTACCATCATCCTGTTTCACCTTGCAAAGCCTTCCCCAATTGTAAATTTGCTGAAAAAAATGTTTGTTCATTCATCCAAATTGTAAATGTGATACAAAAATGTACTAAACCAGATTGTCCCTTCACTCATATGAGTAGAAGAATTCCAGTACTGTCTCCAAACCCAGCAATTGCAACACCAGTGCCACCTTCTACCTTCTAGTAGTCAACGGTGCCGTTATTTCCCCGCCTGTAGGAAAATGGAATCTCCCTTCTGTCATCAAAACACTGAAGATGTGACACTCAGTGTACAAGACCTGACTACACATTTTATCATCCCACCATTACTGTGCCATCACAACATGCCTTGAAATGGATTCGACCTCGTACCAGTGAATGACACTCAGTCCTACTTGGCAGAAGATTATGGAGTGACTGTCTACTGATGAAAGTTATTCTGCTGAACTTGTCAAATCTTTGAAACTTAGAATATATTGTTTTCATAATATTAAGTTTATTGCCTACCTGAAGTGTCTAATTTTTCAAGTTTGTAAGTTTATTAAGTGGTTTTAACATTGGGTGTTTTTTGTTGTTTGTTTTGACTATAAAAAGACCATTTAAGGAAAAGCTAAATTCTATTAAAATATTTCAGGCATGTTTGAAAAAAAGATTGCCAAAACCTCTAATGATTGACTTATTCCTAAATCTGACTCCGCAGTCTTGTCTCATTTACCCTCTGCAACATGCTCTTTATTTTTTGCATTCTGTGATGTTAGGTTCAGGTTCCTTCTGTCTCTCTGGCCACTTTTATTTCCCTTTATTAAATTCTCTTCTTCAGCCACTCCTTATAAATTCCAGGATTTCTAATTGTTCTCATCCATTTACATAGCTTGAACTATCTCTTGTATATTTTAATGACTCAAATTAATATCCTCAGCTTCATTCTAATTCCTGAATGCCAGAAATATTTAGTCTAATAATGACTACTTATTCAAATAATGACTACCTTCACCACCCAAACTCAATGTACCTCAGAAAGAAATCATCTTCTGGGATGCAATATCTCCTTCTAAAATATTTGTGCCACTGCTATGTCCTTAGCTATCCTTTAATTTGGAGTTATATCTTACTTATTTTTCTTAACAGCTTCCCCCACTCACTGTTCCATTTGTTCAAAAGCTCTTATCCAAGGGACTCCTGGGTGGCTCAGTCAGTTAAGCAACAGACTCCTGATTTCGGCTCTGGTCATGATCTCAGGGTCTTGAGAATAAGTCCCAAGTTGGGCTCCATGCTGGGCATGGAGCTGCTTAAGATTCTCCCTCTCCCTTTGCTCCCAACACCCACTCCTGATCATATGCATTCTCTCTCTCTCTCTCTCTCAAAAAGAAAAGAGGCTTATATCCAGGATACATTTTTTTACCTTAATTACTACGAATAATATCTTAATTGATACTGTTATATCCCACTCTTAATGCCCTTTAGAAAATTTCTACTCTTATCAAAGAGTGATTGTTTTAAAATGCAAATATAAATAAGCTATAGCACTAAATACTATTCAGAATAAAGAACAATCTCCTTAATGTATTATAAATATTGTGTCATCATCTGTTCTCAACCATGATGAAATATTTCTACTCTCTGGTCCCACCATGCATGTTTTTTGGATTTTTTTTTTTTTTTGGTTTGGTTTGGTTTGGTTTTCTCAGCCTGAGAGCTCTTCCTCTCTGCCTGGCTAATTCCTCCTTAGCCTAAAGAATCTATCTCAGGTGGCATTTCCTCCAAAAAACCTTCCAAGTCATAAGTGTGAATTAGGTGCCTCAAATGATAAATGTCAATTCTACGTGTTTTCATAGTACCTTGTTTCTGTTTCTGAAGCAATTAATATAAAATGAATCATGATGTATTTAATTGTCTGCATTTCCCCCACTGAACTGTAAGCTTTTGTTTTGTTTTGTTTTTTGTTTTAAGTTTTTATTTAAATTCTACTTAGTTAACATATAGTGTAATATTGGTTTCAGTAGAAACACAAGTACCCTCCTTAATACCTGCCATCCATTTAGCCCATCCCCCTACCCACCTCCCCTCCATCAGCCCTCAGTTCATTCTTTATAATTAAGAATTTCTTATGGTTTGCCTCTCTCTCTCTCTCTCTCTCTGAACCATAAGCTTTTGAAGACAAAACACTGTCCATGCATATTTGTATTCTTATTTCCTGGCAATTTCCCTACAAGGAGCTTATTTATAAATGGACACTTAACAAATGAATATTTAAGCAAGCACATATATTTCAGGATTCTGTGATCAATTTCTTGTACTTGCTATACACCAGTGTGAAATTTTGAAGGCATGAGAACACCTATGCATCTTAACTCATGTTTCTATGAAAAGTAATACTCATTCAAATCCAACATAAACCCTTACTGAAATATCATCCCTACATCTTTTTAAGAATGTCAAAGGCAACAGAGGATCCCTGACTTATGTAAGAGAAAGTCTGGGATAGATATTTCTTATAAACAAGATGAGATAACTTGATCTTCTTAAAACTGTGTTCTTCTTTTGTTCTGACTTTTGTCGTGATTTGAAAGTTTCTTTAAGAGAGATGGAGGAAGAAAAGGGGATTATGTCAGAGGGGGAGACGAACCATGAGAGATGATGGACTCTGAAAAACAAACTGAGGGTTCTAGAGGGGAGGGGCATAGGGGGATGGGTTAGCCTGGTGATGGGTATTGAGGAGGGCACGTTCTGCGTGGAGCACTGGGTGTTATGAACAAACAATGAATCATGGAACACTGCACCAAAAACTAATGATGTAATATATGGTGATTAACATAACAATAAAAAATTAAATAGAAAAAATAAAAAAAATATATACTATTGTGTAAAAAAAAAAAAAGAGAGAGATGGAGAAAAGAAACTAGTTTTCTGTTGGATTGGATCAGCCCTGCCCAAACTGGTTTGTAGAGGAGAAATATGTCTCCAGTACAAATGAATACACATTTGAGAGCCCATTTTTTCTTCCTCCCTCCCTCTCTCCCTCCCTTCCCTCTTTCCTCTTTTCTTTCTTCCCTCCCCTCTCCTCTTTTCTCCTTCGCTCCCCTCCCATCCTTGCACCTGTCTGTCTCTCTCTGTTTTATTTTACTTTCTTTGCTTCTGGCCTATGGTAACTCCTGTACCATCTGAACACTATCTGTAAATATATAAATATACAGGGCAAGAGTATTCTGTAGAACATAGACATATTTAAGAGCTCTCACTTCATCTGTCAATTAGGTATAAAGGAGTAGATTACAAAAGACTGAGATAGTTCGACCGTGCAGAAGGGCATAAAAGAAATCAAGTGTATCTGCAAGTCACCACAAAATCAATTTCTTACTACAAAGGGATCATGTTTTGAGGTACATTAAGTAATAATACATCCTGTTGGTTCTTTAATGTATAGAAGACCATACATCAAAATATCAACGGAATTTTACATAAGTTTACATTAGAGTTCTTCAGATCATGCATATAAGAGGATTTAATCTGTGTAACACTGGAGGCAAAAATGAAGTTGAACTGTCCTACATGTTTTTTTGTTTGTAAAGATTTTATTTATTTATTTGACAGAGAGAGACACAGCGAGAGAGGGAACACAAGCAGCGGGAGTGGGAGAGGGAGAAGCAGGCCTCCTGCTGAGCAGGGAGCCCGATGCGGGGCTCGATCCCAGGACTCTAGGATCATGATCTGAGCCAAAGGCAGATGCTTAATGACTGAGCCACCCAGGTGCCCCTGTCCTACATGTTATATGAACATTCACTTTTCATATAAAAATGAACATCTTAATAAGTTAATTTTCAGCTATCCATCAAGGGCCTACTTTATACTCAGCATTGTAATAATGGGTGGTGTATTTAATTAATGAGTTAATCCTATAAATACTGAGTGATTATATATTCAAGACACTGTGCTAAGTGATAGTGATATGCAGGTGAAAAATACCCCTTGAGAAAGGATTTAATCATAATTGAGAAGCAAAAAAAGATAGTTGAAATGTTAAGTTACTGCCTTAAAAATAATAGCATCATATAGGGACACCTAGGTGGCTCAGTCATTAAGCATCAGACTCTTGATTTTACTTCAGGTCACGATCTGAGTCCTGGGATCGAGCTCCACCGGCTCTGTACTCAGTGGGGAGTTTCCTGGAGATTATCTCTCTTTCCCTCTACCCTCCCCCTGCTCACATGAAAGCATGCACTCTCTCTCTCAAATAAATAAATAAATATTAAAAAATAATAGTATTGTATGGTGACCGTAGCTACACTTGTGGTGAGCATGACATAACATATAGACTTATGTAACCACTATGTTGTACACCTGAAACTAATGTAACATTGTGTGTCAGACTATACTTTAGTAAATAAATAAATAAAGTGTAACAAAATAATAATGACAATGTATATAGTATTTAGAAAGATAAATGTAAATCTTTTTGAAAAGCAGTCTTCAGTCCTCCTAAAAACATAAATAGATATAGAGACATGAGCTTCCAGAAGGAAGTAGCCTAACTTTACTAACAGGTATTTTTTGAATGGATAGTCATATGAATTAAGATAATGGTAAAATCTAGAAGCTGAAATTTTGTTTCCTATTTGGTTACAAATCACAAGGGAATTACCCCTCCAAAAAAGGTGGTGCCATTCGCTAATCTTAATCATATTCCATGTAAGGAATCTCTTGGTTTATTGTTCAGGAATGAAACTATGTTAAAGAAAAAGTATGAAACCTTCCATTAAGCATAATTGAAAGGGGGTGTCCTTGGTGGTTCTTTTATCAGTTTATACATAATGCCATTATACACTGCTATTCTCATTTGAGTATGAATGACTATATAGCAAATTATTACTTCTAGCCTGTTTTTTATAAAGAAATATTGCTAAGTAAAAGTAATATTATTTTTTGGGCGCCTGGGTGGCTCAGTCATTAAGTGTCTGCCTTCGGCTCAGTTCATGATCCCAGGGTCCTGGGATTGAGCCCCACATCGGGCTCCCTGCTCAGCGGGAAGCCTGCCCCACTCCCTTTGCTTGTGTTCCCTCTCTTGCTGTCTCTCTCTCTGTCAAATAAATAAAATCTTTTTTAAAAAAAGTAATATTATTTTTCATGTTAGAAATCTGCACAGAATGGTCAGAACACAGCCTAGTAATCATCTTGTGTGTCCTAATTATGTGATTTTGAAAAATTTAGATGGATACATCTAAAAAATGGTAATAACATTTATATAATCACATAATATATATATATATATGATTTCTATGCACATTTCTATGCACATTAGAACTAGAAGTAAAGACATTTTACTGTATAATAAATGGATGTAATTTTATACAAAATTAAATATAGGTTCTTGTTAATTAAAGTAGTGGAAAAATATTGTTCTAATTTTAAAATTATTTAAGGTATATTTTTAATTCATTACATTAACACAAGGTTTGAAGGAGCAATTATACATGCTTTATTATACAGTATGTTTTTAATGACCACAAATGAGTTTATAATAAGATAATGATACACACATGCTATTTCACAAGCATAACATGGATTTTTAGCTGGAATTGGAAAGCAACTGCTCTAAAATTATAATTTAATCTTTCTCATAAGAAGAATTTACTGTTTCATTGATGGAATTTTATTTTTCCAAAGAAATTATTCACTGAAAGCACATTCTATAAAGTAAACTCACAGTAACTGGATGAGGATATGTTCATGATAGTTGCTTCTAGTAAACTTGGCTGTACCAACAACTGACTGAATAAATTTTAACAAGTGAAGTAATCTCTGTCTTATTTTCCTCATCGGTGTTATGGGAATCAAAGTAGTACCTAATTTATACTGTTGTTGAATAATACCTAAAATAAAATATGTAAATGGCTGAGTGGCTGGCAGAGTTGATCCTTAACAAATGTTAACTATAGATAGCTAGATACATCAAAATTTGTAATTTTTAAATAGAATAAAGCTTAATTAGATGACTAAAGATAATTGAGAAGACCAATTTATGCAATTTGACTTTTGGATTTAATCTGTGTTTATTTATTTATTTGTTTGTTTATTTATTTATCTGACAGAGAGAGAGCACAAGCAGGGGGAGCAGCAGAGGGAGAAACAGGCTCCCCGCTGAGCAGGGAGCCCGATGTGGTGCTCCATCCCAGGATTATGGGGGAAAGACAGAAGAGGAGTGGCTAAGAAAGACTGAGGAATGAACCTGAGCCACTTCAAAAAGGACAAAGACCATACCCTACTGGACTAATACTAGTGGCTACCAAAGGACAGAGAGACTGAGTTTTATGGTATTGTTTACAAATAGGACAAAAGAGCCTCTAGAATCATCTAGTTACTGACCTACCAAGTGTCTCTGAGAACTCTAAAGCTGAGCCATGTATGCTGTTTATGGTCATGCTGTCTGATACTGTTTCTAAATTGTGATGCTGAACACTCTGTAATTGTGTATATAGAAGACAAAGTAAAATCTGGATTTGCTTCAGGTTTTACCACATATCTGGGAAATCACATTCTGAAAGCATTGTTTTATATTTGTTTTCCCCCTCAGATATAACTTAGAATGAACTCAGTTTTACCATGGAAAAATAAAGAAGAAAAAATGTACCCTTAATCAAAGAATCAGAACCTCCTTGGAATCTAGAGAAACAAAATAAATGGCAATATTATTTATTCTGTTAACATAACCTTTAACTTCTATGCCAATTTTTAATTTTAATGTCATGAAAGTATTTGGTAATATATACATATTTACTTTAGAGAATTTTGTGGGGAAATAAATCTAAAGTTGATAAAATAATGTATTTGATGAGATAATCAAAATGAGTTACCACTGAATCATAATAGAGTTTTATATTCAAAGTTGAGTTGTCAAACTTTTTTCCCACCTTAGAGCATCCACACACTACAGCAAAGTACAAAAAGAACATTAGCTGTAAGTCACGCATGTCACTTCCACTTACATCGGAATGGCTACCAGTCAGTTGTATGGCACACCTAGTCACACAGGAGACTGAGAAAAGAAGTACAGCTGCATGACCAGGTCTAAGAGGGAAGAGTGCTGCAGGAGGCTGTGTCAGTAACTCTGGAGTAAGAAACAACACACTTGGACTAAGATAGGTGGGAATAAATAAATGAAAAATATTAAGAAAGATTAATTTGTAGGGCTTGGTAATTGGATCAATATGAAGGTGAAAATTAAAGGAAAGACACTGAGACTTAAAGGTTGCAAATATGGCTAGATATTAGATCAAGAATCTTATTAATCAATAACAAACTCACAAGCAAAAGTCTAAGACCACTTTGGGCAGAGGTATAATACACACATATACACGTATGTTTACATGATGTATTTGTGTTCTGTTTTAAAAAGAAAATTGTTATGGAAAATTATTTTCATTCAGGATATTAAAGAATAGATGCATTAATAATCCATTTCTAATACAGTTGAGAATGTTCCATCAATTATTTCATTTAAATCCCTTAAAACCAATGCAAAGGTTAAACTTATCCCTTGCAGTCCAGGTAAGAATGCAGTTAGTAAATCATAATTGAACCTTGAAATCTTGAATTGCAAAGTTTATATACCTAAGTAACTGTATCTTAAGTGAGAACACACCTTAACTTTAACATTAAAAATATTTTGGCAAAGCTACTTTCAGCAATATTATCTCTGGCAAACCACACTTAATTTCAAACTCACAAACTTCATCTTTGGCAGTGTATACCTCAGCTAACCACCTCACCATGAGAGATTTAACCTCTGGTAGTATTCATGCAATCTAAATTTTATAACTTCATCTTCAGGGAATTGATTTGTAAGACACCATGGAAATCCTTTACTGAAACAGTAAATAATGACAGAAGTGGAAAAACTACATTTATTCAGGTTTAAATTCCTCTTTTTACTGATCTTTGTTCCAATGTCTAAAGAAAACAGTAACACAAAAATTAGAGGGGAAATAAATCCAGTTTCCATTAACTATGTAGATTGGAAAACTAGTTATGAGTTTGCTTTTTTGTTATGTGACTAGTTTTATTAATTCTGTGAATATTACGGAGTGGAGATAGGAGAACACATCATGATATTGAGAATGTATTTCTAGGGGCAACTGAGTGACTCAGTCCGTTGAGCATCTGACTCTTGATTTTGGCTCAGGTCATAATCTCAGGGTTATGAGATGGGAGCCCCTAGTCAAGCTCCTTGCTCAGCCACAGCGTCTGCAAGTGAACTTTTTTTTAATATTATAGGTCCCCGTTTAAAATATATATAAATTCACTTGCATATTATCAAAGACATGCAAATTTAACTGACAGCAAGTTACAATTTTGAAAAATCATCTGGAATGACTAACACTGTTGAGGGGGATATTCAGGTAAATTGCTGCTAACAATTTATACTATAGCAAGCTATGTGTAAAACATCCTATCTCCCATCTCCCAACTCAACAATAGCATTTGTTCTTATCTTATTGAAAAATATAGATGATCAAATAAGAAATATCCCGTATCACTATCTATAAACTTGTCTGTGTCTATTGCAATGTTATTTTGCCTTTCTTTCTGGTCAAAACAGATAGACTCTCTCAGCTTCTATCTAAAACCAACCCCAACCCTGAGCTATAGCTCATATCTTACCTAATTATTCTTTTGCTAGTACCATAGATTTTCCTTCCCTGGTCTATCATTACCACCAGTCTACATGGCTTTTATCCTGAATTTCTTGGATAAGTGATGTCTTGAGTAAGATCCAAAGTCATTTTAGAATCTTGGACTCTATTCCAAAGCACAGCAGACACAGATACCAATAATGCAAGGAACTTAAACACAAATTTCTTGAGAAGCCATATCTTAGATCAAATTGATCCTTTTATGGTAGAGACTAGAAATAGAAAAAGGATCATTCAGAAATTTTCCTATCTTAAGAGGAGTCCCAGAGATCCCATATCATCCTGTTAAAGCCTCTAATTACAACTGCACTAGAACAGGGCTCTTAAA
Source organism: Callorhinus ursinus (assembly GCF_003265705.2). Lineage (NCBI taxonomy): Eukaryota > Metazoa > Chordata > Mammalia > Carnivora > Otariidae > Callorhinus > Callorhinus ursinus. Next base: position 9,622,972 of record NW_027397074.1, on the reverse strand, counting down.
GGAGTTCTCTATACTTCTTACCCCAATGTCTCACCTCTAAGTTTCTCATCTGTCTAATCCTAAAGTTTCATTCAAAACATTTTCCTAAAACTGGTCTTGATGAAGCTATTAATGACCTTTTTCATGCCATATTGAATTGTCAATTCTCATTTCTTTTCTTAAACTACCACTACCATTTGATACTGTTGATAATTCCTTTTTTGAATAATTTTATATAAATTGATTTCTACAATTCCACACTCTACTAGGTTTCCTCCCACATAAATATTTACTTTTTGTCTCCTTTGCTGACACCACTCTCTTTTCTGCTTTGAAATGTTGATTTCCCTCTGTCATAGTATAGTCTCTATCTACCCTTTTTTTTGCCAGTCCAATGACTTAAAAAAAGAGCTCCAAAATCAAGCCATCCTTTTACGTCCAGACATGAATGTACTTGGTTGGCTGAAAAGGGTTGAGGAATGGGGAGAAGAGAGGTGATACAGAAAAAAAAGAGAGTGAGAGACACAAATTGGTTACATGGCACTAGGTAGTCAGAAAAAAATGGTGGGGGAAAAAGTCTCCATTGCTGTGGGACAGGATGTTCAATTCTCATTACAAAGTTGTTTGTGTTTCTGTGTGTAACACCTCTCTTCTCCCTTCCACTGAATCATGCATAAAGCCTATGCACAAGCACAGTTTTGAGTGAGAGAGGTTATCTTTGTGGACATTAAGAAAATGGTCTGAGTTCCACAGCTGGGTCCATGTGAGGCCAAATAAGAACTGCATATGGGGGAAAGCAAGAAAATCTATAAACTAAGCTAATTAAGCAGAAGTAGAAAAATAGAGCCAGAAGGGACTATGATGATGTAAAGTCCTCTTGGGATTTTTCAGAGATGTGGGGAAAGAAATGCATACAATGTGAATTAAACCTTTAGAGGTAGTGATGATAGCTAATTTCCAGATTACACATGTACATTCCCATCTGGAGGCTATTGTCAACAAGTAGGAGGTATGAAATAAAAATCTGAAATGAAGTAAAATATCTAAATAGTTTCTTATAGTTGCTTTAATTAGCTTCTATTTAACACATATGCAAATAAATGGAATCTGAGTATGAAACTCAATAGGGAGAAATGGATATAACTGAAAATTTGTCATCATGTATCCTTTACTGGATGTATAATAAAATAAGATGCCTTACACAAGACTGAGGATCAAAAATAGCTCTCTGAACAAAAATAGATGGTCTCTATCACACTTCACACATGCCTGACTTACATAAATGAAGGCAGTTTAGCTTAATGTTGAAGACAATATGAAAAGATAGGAGAAATATTGCACGTGAAAAAATTTTAAAACTGAGTTCATCTAGAAATTAATCAACTTAAATAAATCTACCTTAGAGTTTGCTTGTGTATTATAATTTCCATGCATTTTTCATAAGGTAAATGAATGCTAGCTAGGTTAATAAAGTAGCCTACAGCTTTTTTTTCTCTGAAATTCTTTATCAAAATCACACTTATATGCAATGTGTCACAGTGCAGTTGTAAAATAAGAAAACTACAGTCTCTGTTTTACTATATTTCTGTCATCCAACGGATAGTGACTACATCTCTGAGTTGGTGATGTTTACCAACAACTGACTTTAATTTGTAAAGCCAGCGCTCCAGAGGCTATTACTTCATAGATTATTGACCTAGATTTTGGTTTGCAGCCAACAAATGCATGGGGATTCTTTGGCTTTGGTTTCACGTTTCAAATCTTTCAACCTTATTTGGGCTTTTCCTATACAAATGGAATTTTATATTAGAACAGCAAAGTAAAACAATCAAAGTAGAGTATCTAATCACTTACTTAAGTATTAGCTAAATAAACAATTTAGAACAAAGTATAAACTAGCTAAAGTTAGGCTCCACTCAGACTTTTTTCAATGATTCTAAATCTCTGTATTTTAATTTTGAGATCTTCTCAGGCTGAGTAAAACTCTCTCTAAATCATTCTTAAAGTCAAGAAAAATCAGATTAATACCAGGTTTTGAGACTGCTCTCCCCAGACCCTTAAATTTCCATTTGCTGTTGTATCAACTTCCTTTTGTGCTCTTGGTTGCACTATAAACTATGTCATTCCTTGCTAAGCTGTGACTCTACTTGGAGATAAAAAGCTGTATGAGCTCCTTGTGTTAATTTCCAGAACAGTTTCAGATTGTCTTCCTTGCATTTCTCATTAGAATTTCTGAGTGTTTATGGTTCCACATTCTCCACAGGTAGGGGGAAAAAAAAACTAGCATAACATATTTGCCATTATGGGGTCTTCTTAAATGTCACTTAAATTTTTTATTATTTAAAAATACATATTATTTATGTTATTATCAAAATTATCATAAGTAAATTGATTATAGAAATTTTGGACAAAATAGAAATACATATAAAAAAGTTTAGCTTTCTGAGGCTGCCGGAAAAAAATACCACAAATTTGATGGCTTAAAACAACAGGAATGTATTCTCTCACAGTTCTTTAGGCTCTAAGTCTGAAATTCAGCAAGGCCACACTTCCTCCAGAGGCTTTAAGGATGAATTCATTTCCTTCCTTCCTCTTCCAGCTTCCGGTGGCTCCAGGCATTCCTTGGTTTATAACCATATCCCTCCAACCTCTGCCTCAGTAGTCATGTGGCCTCTTCTTCTGTGTCTGTGTAGTCTCCCTCTGTTTCACTCTTACAAGAATTCTTAGCACTGGATTTAGGGTCCACATGGATAATCCAAGATGATCTTGCCATCTCAAGATCCTTAGGTATATCTACAAAGATTCTTGTTCCAAATAAGGTAACATTTACAGGTTCTAGAAACTAAGATGTGGGCATATCTTTTGAGAGTCCACTACTCAATCCACTATAAGCAATGAAAATTTTAGTTCATGTTCCCCAAACTTATTTTCTCTAAAATCTCTTGTTACTGACTTCAGACTATATAGGGCTTCCCATGAATTATTATTCTAAATAAACTAAATAACATATGTTTAGGAACATATTCCTATTTTGGTAAACCTTATTTTTTTAAAAGATTTTATTTATTTATTTGTCAGAGAGAGAGATAGTGAGCACAAGCAGGGGGAGAGGTGGCAGAGGGAGAAGCAGGCTCCCAGCTGAGCAAGGAGCCCAATACGGGACTCGATCCCAGGATCCTGGATCATGACCTGAGCCAAAAGCAGATGCTTAATCGACTGAGCCACCCAGGCATTCCCAAACCTCATTTTTTAAAATGAGACATAATAGGGAATAATCTAAAATTTAAATCCTTGAAAGGAATAGCATGGAGACAAGGGTATAGGATATAGGAGGATCATATAATGTACACACACACACACACACACACACACACACACACACACACACACAGAGAGAGAAAGGAATATTACTCAGCCATAAAAAAGAATGAAATCTTGCCATTTGCAACAACATAGATGGAACTAGAGAGTATTATGCTAAGCAAAATAAGTCAGTCTGAGAAAGACAAATACCATATGATTTCACTCATGTGGAATTTAAGGAACAAGACAGATGAACATACGGGGAAAAAGAGAGGCAAACCAAGAAACAAACTCTTAACTAGAAACAAAAAAACAGCATTGCTAGAGAGGTGGGTGCAAGGATGGGTTAAATAGGAGGATCATATAAGAACTTAGAATACTAGTAACAATGGCTTATTAGCTCTAAAATTGAGTACTTGTTTCATGGGTGTATATTTCATTATTATCCTTCACAACTTATTTATATGTTACATATAGTCTTTCAGTTAATGAAATATTAGATAACTAAAGACTTCATAAAGATTTTTATAGGATGCTTCCAAAGTGGTGACATACTGGTATCATTAAGACAGCATTAATAGCACCACTCTACAGAACACTGTCCACATTGAGTGAAGTATTAAAAAAACAAAAACAGAAATCTTTGATACTTGAAAAAAAATGTGTCACATTTTAATTTGTGGTATAAATGTACCCCTATTATTTTTCTTTAGGATTTTCTTGAATTTTCTTAAACACTTATTCTTTTTTATGTTTTTCAGAAAAAAATTCATCAAGCTTACTTTCTGTAAAATATTTGTATTTTCATTGGAATTGCCTTAACTCAATATATTCCAAAGAAAATTAACATCATAAAAATATTGACAACATTCAACAGAAATATAAATTAGTTCTCCAAAAAAGTCCTGCACATAGTTTGGTAGGTTTATCCCTGTTGCTATTTGCTTGTCCCTGTTGTCTTATTATCTCATAGGCTTCTTTTACTTTATTTAATGTATTCTATTTTTCTATCTGTAAAATATCATTTTAATAGAACAATACATCATAACTGTCTTTTTAACAATCAGAAGATTACATGTTTCTATGTGTTTATTTAATTATCCTTATATATACATAATTGGGATATTTTTATTTATAAGTGAAATAAACCCAATTAAAACTAACTCAAGCAAAAAAGCAATCTATTAATCCCATTGTGGTAAATTCGTGAGTTAAAACTGTCCATGGAAAGAAGTGGATTAAAAAAATGATCTTGTTGGGCTCCTTTTTTCCATTTCTAGAACTTTACTGAATTTGATAAAATTGTGTTAATAAGTGTTTTGTCTAAATTAATGAGAAGTAGTTCTATTTTTGTTTTGTTTTGTTTTTTCCTAATGTATTCGCCTGGGTTTGGTTTCAGAGTAGTGTTGAGATCCATATAAGTTGCAAAGTAGACCTTCCTCTTCAACTTTTGGGAAGACATAGTGTAGAATTGGCAATATTTCTTCCTCAAACGTAGAATTCCTCGGTGAAACCATCTGAGCCTGCAGTTTTCTTTGGGGGATGTGTTTTAACTTCAAATTCATTTCTTAAAAAGAAGTAAGGATATTCAGGTTATCACTTCAGAGAGCTCTATTAGTTTGTATATTTCTAGCAATTTCTTAATTTTGTCTAAGTTAGATTTAGCGACAAAAAGTTATTCTTAATATCCCTTCTTATTCTTTTAATATCTCTAAAATCTGTAGTGATGCCATTATCCTCATTCTTCATATTGGTAATCTGTGTATTCTCCCAATATTTTTCCTTTATCAGTCTAGCCACCTGACTAAGGGTTTATTAATATTATTGATCTCAAAGAAACAGCTTTTGGTTTCCTTGATTTTTCTCTATTTTTTTTTTCTGTTTTCCACTCATTTTTATTTCCTTCCTTTCACTTTGTGTTTAATTTATTCTTCTTTTTCTGACCTCTTAGTTAAGGCAGAAGCTAAAGTCACTGTTCTGAGACCTTCATTTTCTTCTCCATATGATCTGGTGCCATAAAATTTCCCCAAATACTACTTTAGTCTTATCCCATAAATTTTGATATTTTGTATTTTCATTCTCATTTACTTCAAAATACTTTCTATTATCCCTTTTGAATTCTTCTTTGGCCCACAGTATTAACACAGTATGTTTTTTTAGTTTCCAAATTTGGGTGGTTTTCCAGATCTTTCCTATTGATTTGTAAGATAATTCCATTGTGATCACACAGCATGTTTTATTACTTAAATTACTTTAAATTAATTTAGACTCATTTTAAGGCCCAGGATATGCATCTTGGTAAATGTTCTGTATGCAATTGAAAAAAATGTGCATTCTGTTTGAAGTGGAGGTTCTATAAATGCCAATTAATTCAAGTTGTTTAATAATGTTTTTCAAGACTCTGTATCAGTACTGATTATTCCTTGACTTGTTCTATCAACTGTTCAGAGTAGTTGGTATCACCAACTATACTTATATATTTGTCTATCACTCTTGTGGTCATATTTTTTTCTTGGTATATTTTGCAGCATCGTTATTAGGTGTATCAACATTTGGAATTACATTCTCTTTAAAAATTGAACCATTGTTCAATGGCTTGTACCATTAAAAATGGACCCCTTTATATCGATGGTATTATTTTTTGCTATAAAATTCACTTTGTCTGATATTATTACACTTTCTTTAATAGTGTTAGTAAATCTGTCTCCATCTTTTCACTTTGAACTTAATGATGTTATTTAAATTAGGTTTATTGTAAAAAGCATACAGTTAAGTCAGATTTTTTTTTTAATCCATCCTACATCTACCTTTGAATAGGAGCATTTGGACCATATATAAAATGCAACTATTGATATAGTATGTTTTAAATCTACCATCTTACTATTTCTTTTTTATTTATCTCATATTATTCTTTGCTTTCTAATTCCCTTTTTACTTCCTGCTTTTGGATTAATGAATATTTTAATTGGTTCTATTTATCTCCACTATTTGTTCATTAATGCTATTTTTATTATTTTTGTGATTGGTTTAAGATTTATAACATACAACTTTAACTTATTACAATCATTCAGATGATACTGTACCACATACAAACAGTACTAATAAGCTTGCAAGAGTGCACTTCATTTCTTCCATCCTAACATTTATACTATTATTACCATACATTTTCCTTTGTCATGTTAAAACCCCACAGTGCATTGTTATTATTTTAAACAATCCATTTTTTAAAAGATGTTTAAAAATTAAGAAAAAAGTTGACTACATTTACCCAGGTAGTTACTAGAGTTCTTCCTTTGTGTGGATCCAGATTTACAACTAGTATCATTTTTCTTATACCCAAAAACTTTCCTTTAACATTGATTTTAGTTTAGGTTTTCTGCTGAATTATTTTACCTTTTGATACCCTTTTTTATATAAATTACTATTTTGCCTTCATTTTTGAAATGGGTCTAGAATTCTAAAATAACATTATTTTTCTTTTAGTACTTTAAAGATGTTTGCATTGATTTCAACAAGATATCTGCTATAAAATCCTTACCTCTGCTCCTTAGCATGTAATTGGTCTTCTTTTTTTCCTCTTGCTGCTTTATGTTTTTCTCTTTATCACTGATTTTAAGTAATTTCATTATTATGTGCCTTGGTGCAGATATCTTCATGTTTATTAAAGATGGGATTAACTGAGCATCTTGATCTGTGAGCTTATCAAATTTGGAAAAGTTTCTGCAACTATGTCTACTCTGTTTTCTGCTTTCTCCTTTTTCCTCTCCTTTGGGGATGCTAATTATACATATATTAGTAAATGCTTAAAAGTATTCTCAGTTCACCAATAAAATTTTTTTAAATTCATTTTTCTCTTTGTGTTTCATTTTGGATAGTTTCTACTGCTATGACTTCAAGTTCACTAATCTTCTCCTCTGTATGTCTAATATGTTCTAATATGCCATTAATCTGATCCAGTGTATTTTAAAATTTCAGACATTATAATTGCACCTTTAGAAATGATTTGTCTTCTATATATCTTCCATGTAACTATTTAACAAGTTTAACTTTTCTTTTAGCTTCTAGAACATGTGGAATACATTTATAACTGTCATTTTGTCCTTGAATATTTTTCTTTCATCTGTTTCATTTACAAGTCGGTTTCAAATAACTAATTTTTCTCTTTATTATGAGTTGTATTTTTCTTCATCTTTGAATGTCTGATAATTCTTACTGGATGCCAGAGATTGTGAATTTTACCTTGTTAGATGTTCATTTCTTTTTGTATTCTGAAGTGTTGTTCTATACCAAGTTTATTACATTGAAACGGTTCAACTGTTTTGGATCTTGCTCCTCCCCACCCCCCCCAACCCACCAGGAATACTGGTTGTACTTTGAGAATCACTGGTGTAATCAGTGCTGCTTCTTCCACCTATATCTCATCCCAATTCAGTCCAAATGAGAGCTTTAGGAAATGTGAAACTGAAGAATGTCAGAGGTTATCACCACTCCATTTACCAGGTATGTTATCCTTCTTGCCATGACTGGTGAGTGATCCAATTCCAAAATCCTAACTTAAAGGACTGCTTTGTAGGCTATGAAGAACCAGCTGTTCTGGTTTGGGTTCCTTTTGAAAGCCAAACTTGAGACAAGGAGGTAGAAGTATATAGTTTATTGGAAAGGCAATCTCAGAAAATGGGAGGACATGGGAAAAGTAAGATGAGGAAGAGTTAAGTGACAATAAAGATTGTGTTACCAAGTTGGTTAGTACTGTGAGCAACTGAGAGACACTATCCCTTGGGTGAACATCTGAGGTATCATGTAGAGCTTGCCACAGAATTAACCCACCAGAAAATGAAGGGGCTGGGGCACCTAAGTCCCCATTTGCATCCTTCATTATTTGAAGATTGTCCCATGGAAATTAACTCCTGCATTTCATGATTGTGCAAGCCCATCGGTGAATGACTTTTTTGTGTGGAAACAGAGTAGCTAGATGTGGAACACTGGCGAACATGTATGGAAATGTCCATCAGGTGCGCCAAGGAGATGTGATATTGTGCCTCACAAGGCCTGCTACAGCATTTTATAGATATATGGAAGTGGAGACCAGAAGAAATAGCTAAAAAGTTTAACATAATCTAGAGAATAGTACTTAAGGAGTTGGGTACTGGGAAGGAAGTGGGGGCATTAAGGGCCTTTGTTTTTTTAACTTAAGCTCTAGAGAGCAATTTGACTTTTAAATTATGCATATGCATTATCTTAATTAAAAATTAAACTGGAGAGTTGGCAAATGCAGGAACTATGGACTAAAACATAGGGTTTGGTATTCCTTAAAATTTGAACTATTGCAGCATCTACTTCTTAATTTTTCCTTTAATATACTTTATTTTTATTCTATTTTCTCCCATGGCTTCAGCTAAGACATAATAATCTAGAAAGGACAGGTTCTTTTTAAGTTCTCTTTTAACTGATGGCTCTGGGTTAATTTGCCAAAGATCCACCCAAAAAATCTTGACTCACTGAAGAAGGGTGGAGATTTTCTGAGCTAAGGGAGGTTGTTTTCTCTTCTACCTCTCTGAGGCAGCTCCTGCAGCCAACCCTTAGGGTCAGAATCAGATAACTGGAATTCAAAATCTGACTTCCCTCTGAGCTGCAAGATCCAAGACCTCCAGCATCTGCCAGTTTCACTGAGTTACTAATAGTCTAGGAGGCAAACAATGGCTTTTTTTGTTTTGTTTTGCTTTAATGATTAAATGAGAATTGCTGATATCACATTAGGAAGTTTTTTTTTTCTTTTCAAAAGAAAAGTACATATTTAGTCCTGAAGATTTTTAGTTGCTGACAAAAAAATACTGAACTCAGAAGTAATTTACCATCTTATTATATTGCTCTGTAGTGTTCTGCACATTATTCTCTGTGTGTAGACGAGACTATACCTTTCCTGAGAATAGGTACTTAACCTCTTTCATCTCTGTCTATATTTTCTGGCCTTAGAAGGTCAGGCATTATAATTATTGATAATGTCTAATAATATTCATATCTAATGTATAATATTTTCACAGAAATAGTAATATAATTACTATTAATTAACCAGTAATGAATGGCAATGTTTTAAAGAACCCCAAACTCTTCTATAGGAGTCTAAATTTGCATTTTAACAAAGCCCTAAAAGGTGCCTTAACATGTGTTTATTGTTATAACTTTTATTGTGAGGGTTTCAAGGCAGCAGTGCAGGTGGGGAAATGAAAGGAAGAAATATTCTTTTGCCAGGTGTAATTATTCCATTCCTCACATATCACACCACAATGAATTTACCCTAGCTTGTCCACACTGATGACTGCTGCTTTCTAGTAGGATCACTTCTATGTAATTACATTCTTATATATACCTCTGTGCCATCAATTCCAATATATGTCCTTCAAGTAAGAGAAATAGCTGTTTCACTAAACTTTTGCTATATATACATCACATTCATAGAATTTCCAAACTGAAATGAAATTTAGAAACCATTATATTCAAACATTTACTTTTGTTTTTTTAATTAAGTAACCACAGCCCAGTCAGAAAAATAAAATGAACCTACCACATAAACATTAAGAATCAGGTGCAGAGTTGATATTTGAAATGGATCACTTGATTTCTAATTTTAGTTCTCATTATAGTCATTGATGTATTTTTTCTCCTGGATTTAACTAAAATTCATTTATTCACTAATGAGTTTGACATCAAAGCAGACTAGGTGATCTGTGAATTATATTATTCTGTTTATAGTGTAAACATAAAATGTCAATTCTGGCTGCTAGGAAAGAGGTGAAGATACTGGTAATTTAACAAAGGATGATTTCTAAAGATAAATTAGTAATTATTTCATTCAAGAAATGGCAATGAAATTACAGGTAACCATTTTTAAGAGAACAAAAATAATAATTTTACTATTATATTCAAACTATTAGACATTTTGAAAATAATTATTTTAAGAAAACATGTATAAAATATGTAATTAGGTGAGTACTGGCTTCAGTTGAAGGTTCAACGCACAACTTTTTGGTTTTGTTTGTGTTTTTTTGTTTCATTAAGCTATTTCCCTGCAGTTAAATTATAAACTGTTGTATAAGAATTACTTAGAAAAAAAATCAAGAGAAAAAATAATCAAAATATAGAAATTGTTAAATATGTCTGAATTTTTCAATAATGCTCTGTATTTTTTTAAACTGCATTTATTCCAAGTTGGCATAAAGACTGCAAAATATGATAATTTTTAAGTAATATAATATTTTTAAAAATACCTGGAAATGCTAGACTAAATATCCCCATTGGCTCTGTTCATTTATTCTCAGCTTAAATAATTCCCCATTTCTTTCTTAAAGGTCATGGCATTACTTATTTATCAAAATTAACTATTTTGAAGCAAATGTTATAATTAAATAATTATACTTGATTTTGCCAAAGTACTAAGATTATTCAGTGAATAGTATATAATTATTTTTAACCTTTGGATGATAACTACAGATCTCATTAGTCACCTATTCAAGAACCTCCTAGTGATTTAAAATAATCATAGAGTAGATAGTAAGTGAAGTACATGGGAGGCAATCATTAATAAGGTAGGAAATTGTTTTATATGTGCAATTAAAATGCCAGCAAATATATATATACAGGAATCTGTCTATGGATCAGGCAGGAGTCTTATTTTAAGGAATAGTGACCAATACTCACAATCAAAAGAAAATATAATATATTGTATCAAGTAGCTTGCGGCATTGATAGACTTGACAAGATTTTAGTAAATAGGCAGGAGCTGGGAGTATAGCCAAGACCAGGCCCAGGAATATCTAATCAATATGCTATCAGTAGCAGCAAAGGTGACATTTCTGCCACTGGGCACTTACTGCCGTTGCTAGGCTCACAAGGCTACAATAGGTTTGGTTTGGCAACTGTATGCTATTATCACCACCACTGTCATGAATGGTTTTGCAACTGTTGCTACAACTTACTATCACAAATTTAAGATTCAGAGTCCACTGAGGATCTGATTGGCCAAGTCTAGGGCACATGTCTATATCCTAGTTTGTCATAGGTAAGAAGAAGCTGTATTTGTCTCCCTTGGCTTATTTATTTGCATAAGGAATATTTCTTCTCACCAAGACTTATACTGGAGAGTATTCTCTCCAAAAGAGAACAAATGTTCAGGTGCCTGATAGAAATAAAAAGACAAATGCTTGCAAAGTTTATCTGTGTTAAGATTATAACTGAAATTTCATCAATCTCTATCAAAATAAAAATTGTTTTTCTCATTGGTATTTGTTATACTATTATTTCAGAAGATTTGCAAGCTCTTCTCCTGGTCTATGCCATTGACAAATAACTTTCACTTCTACAAATGCCAATTAAGAAAATATAAATATGCTAAAAACTCATTTTCTAACTAAAAATAAAACTAGTTTTACCAAGCCTTACAAGAAAATAGAAGTATATTTTTACATGTTTATGTTATGGAAAGATGTCAAGGAGAATATTTGAAGTCATTAATTACATGTAGCACTTGTAACATATTCATAATATATACATAGTATTTTGAAATGTCAAAGTGAGTTTACGCACATTATACATTTTTATCATTGAAACAAATTAGAGAGGAAACTGAAGCTCGAGGACATGACACAGTGTTATCATCAGAGCTTAGACAAGAAAGTTTCATTACCTCATTTAGAACACTTTGCTGAATATTGTGGAAACAGAGTTAGATCAGTTAGATCAGACATTCCATCTACTTTACCCAAGTTACACCTTCATCTCCTAAGGCTGTCTACAGGTGTACTTTCTCTGAGGATTTCAGAGGAGTTCAAAAATGGGTAGTCAGAAGAAGCACCAATAAGGCCAAATCTCAGCCATTTCTGGACTTCAGAGGCCTTATTCTGCTGTGAATTTTTGTCTCAGCTGCAGAAAAAGTGAGGTTCTATACTTTCATGAAGTATTATCCTCCATCAGTCCTTAGCCTCTGCCCCTTAGTTGTACCTATTCCAGCTAGAAATATGTGGGCTTGTTAAAAAACTATGTGGTTGCCATAGAGATTCTTTTTTTACTTTTTATTTATATTTTTGTTGTGTTTTCCTATTTCTTTAACTTGGATGACCAAAAGACAGAAATAACATTATCAGTCACAGCATGAAGTTTGATAGCTTCTGGATGGTTACCACTAGTCTAGACAAGGCCCTAATTACCCTTCTCACTGTTGTGGTGAAATTCAGAATTGGGTCTGTGACAGACCCTGTAGGTTGGCTGACTCCATTATTTCCAGACCAGCTTCACACTTGTTTCTCAAACTCTTCTGCAGCCAGGAATAGATATATGATATGCTCACCAATCAGACATCAACTCTGTGAATTCATTTGAAAGTTCTTGGAGAACTACAAACCTCCAAATAAAAAGCCTAATATGGTTATTATCTTTTCTTCTAATGATCCTTACCCTTTCACACTTCAGCACTTGACTCTGCTTTTACCACCAGGGTTTCTTTGAGTAAACACTGACTATTGTTGAATTCCCACTTGTTCTAAGAGTACAGAACGTATCAGTGGCTTTATCTACCATCCTGTATCTAGACCCAATCTTGGCAAAACTATCAGTTGGGCAGGGTTTCCTATTGGAAAACTCCCACTCATCTGCAAGTCCTTATTTTATTCCTTGCTAAGTCACTGGCTGGAAAATTAAAAGGTTGTTTCATAAGGATTTTAAGTTTAATCTTTTCAGAATTAACATTCAGGACAATAACAAATAATGGTGGTTGACTGATAAGCAGTCGGTAGCTTCACAAAACTCACCACCTAAACAACCAGCTCCTGTACTGCCTATTCCCACAGCCAGCCCGGCTTGTTGGGCAACATTGCTGAGGCTTGCTGTTGATCACAGTCATTGAAAATTCCTATTCAACAACAAGTTCTTCACTGTTTGCATTTCCCCTAAGGAGGAAGCAGTCTGGACTCCTGAGATTTAAATTCACCCTGAAAATGAGATTTTTTTCTTTTTCCCACCGTTGCTGCCAATTATTTCATGGTGGCATGTTTGGCACATTTGCCAGCCCCACAAGGCATACAAATGGGTTCTCCATGGAGATGAAATTCTTCCTTGTTGCCATTCCAAAAATGTATGCTTTGAAAAGAATGTGCTATGTTCTGTAAATACCTCTCCTACCGATATAAGTTTATATCTTTGCTACTAAAGTTTGAACACTTTTCTTTCTTTTTTTTCTTTGTCGTTGCAGACATACATAAAATGACCTCCTGCAGTATTAGTGTCTACATCTGGCATGCCTGCTTGCAGACACAGCTGAACTGACCTTTTCTTTTTTTTTCTCCTTTCATGACACATCAACAGCTGGTCTCCTAAAGGGATGGGCGAACCCAGTCTTATTTTAAGCCAGATAACTTTTCAAAAAATTTGTCAAGTATTTTGCCAAATGTCTAACCTCTATTTCTTTAAACCCTTGTGTATTTGAAGAAAATACTTAATCTTCATATTTCTGAATAACTTGCCTTTAACTCATCAAAATATTTTATCAGAAAAAACTATCACCCAAACAGCATATATCTTGCTTTTTCAATTAATTTGTCTATAAGGTAAATTTATGTATTACCTTACAAAATTTGGTTTGAGGCTCAAATTGCATTTAGTTCAAGGAAGTTCTAGACTTAAAACATTGATCTGAATGAAAGAGGGTTGCTTTGTTTGTTTGTTTATTCTAAGGGGAAGGAAGCAATACTTTGATGCATATACGCAAATTTTAAAGCTACTTTCTCCTTCCTCCTTTCTTCCTTCCACCCATCCTTCCTTTTTTTCTTCCCCCTTCCTTTCTTTTCTCTTTTTCATTCTATAAAAATGGTATTTCTGTTCTGCTGTTCAATTTGCTCCATTAGTCACATAATTTCTGGGAGGTCATTCACATTCTAGTACACATACCCTGCACTCCCTGAAATTGTGTACATCATAACCTGCAAAGTCTATACCCAAGAGAAGCTGCTAATGTTATAATTTAGTGTAAAATGGTAATGAATTTTAGTTCAGACTACAGTTACCTTTCTAATACTTATATATATATCAAACTGATAAGAAGTAATAAATTATAACACACTGTTATAGATGTAAGACAATTTCAAAGGAAGAAAAGAAATCTCAGTACCAAAAACAGTGTAACTTTTCTAACTTTTTCCCTCTTGGAAACAATGTGGAGGAAAAGAATAATAGATTATTGACCTCATGCAGAAGCTTTTTGTTTTAGGCAAATAAGGAGTTTTATCCTATTGTTCAAACATGTAGTAAAAGAGAAGTCAAGGAATTCCACAGAAAATCCTTTTAGGCATAGACTGACCTTTGATCACTTTGATTGTTCTCTAAGAAAAGAAGAAATAGAATTTGGAGAGTCAGTTCTGGTTACGTCATAAGAACTTTCTTTCTCTTGGTGTTTGTTTTCTTTGGCTGGTAGTGCACAGCTTCTTGTGGAAAATAAATCCCATGGTAGTGTTTGTGTTTCTTGTATGTGTGTGGGACTATTTGGCTCAAAGCACCAAATCAAGAGTTCCAGTGTGTGCTGAACCTAAGCAGACTTTACCTTGAACATAAAGAACATGGTCCATCAGTTCAACTGGCCCTTCCAGCATTTCACCAGTGATGCATGCAGAAATCCATCACAGAGGAATGCGTCACTTCATTTGACATGGATCCTTGCCCAGAAACTTGGTAAATCTCAGTCCAAAAATTCATTCAAGAGTGTATTTGATAAGACACGGGTATTAGTGAATATGAAAGGACCATAGGGAAGTTAAGCTTATCCGGAACTGCCTTAATCAACTTTCCCTCAGTTTCTGCATTCCCTATAAATCACATTGCATTGCTTAAAGTATTAAAAGTAAAATCAGTTACCACTAGAACTAATCATGAACCCAAACAATAATATAAAAGCTCACAGTAAAAATAGGAGACATGTGAAAGTAAATAAGACACTGAGTGTTTCACTGGTCTAAAAAAAAAAAAATTCTTTCTAGATTTACAAAACATACCCTCATGTGGAAATGAAACTCCCAACATGGCAATGAAACCATGGAAATATTTCAAATGCATTATAAATTAGGTATATGAAGAAGGGAACATTCTGAATACCACAAATGCACATATGGATTTGTGTGATTGTACATAGGTATGATAATGAGAAAGGAGACAAAGCCAAACTACTTTTAAGATGCCTTACCTATGAGTGTAAAAAAAGACTATATTACAACCTTAATAATGTAATAAAAGTTTTATGTAATATTTTCCTTTCATACATTAAGTATTATTTTTATATAGAGAGTTCGTTTTATAATATATTTCAAGTCATAGGGATAGGTAGGGAGGAACATTTTATGTTCTTCATTATTATACCATATTCAGGGTAAGTTTAGAAAGCAAAACAATTTGGGCAACATATAAATAGGTTACAAGTAGATCATAGATATTTATGTCTCTTCTTAAAATATACATGTTAGAAGAAGTAAATAGCTTTCATCCCTGGCTTTGGATTATGATATTAACTATTCATGTGGTAAATGGTCTCCCTCATTTAAAGGAAAGAAAGTTATGATATTTTAAAATATCTTCCCTGTTCAAATTTAAATTGGTAGTATAAATGGTTAGGAAATGTAGTCAGAGGAAACTTGAAGAATCTAGAAATTTAATGTGATTTTAAAGAGAGGTCTTTGGTCTTCTCAGGAGAGTCTCAGAGAGTCACTTACATTGTTGCAGTATTCACATAACCTCTGCTGCTTGACTTGGTTTCAGCACGTTTCTAAAGCAAAGCAGAATTTAAGGGCACTGGGTAAAAGGAGGACCACTAAGTTACGCCTTGTTTTGCCAGAACTAGTTTCTTAATAGGCTCTAAAATCTTCATCTGTTTCTTTAAAAAAAAATTACCAATGATCTCTTTAAGAGTAAACACTCTCCTTTTGTATAACCCTCATTTGCTGAATTTTTAACACATACAAAGGTAGCAGTATTCAGAATGAATAACATAAAGCTCAGTATTAAAACATATTTCCTCTAGAATCTTTATTATGTTCAAATATCAATATAATTACTTCGTGTTATAGAACACTACTAAAAAATATATGTTGGCTGTGTTCCAATTTAAATTTATTTCAAGCTCTAAATATACACATATTTAAATGTAACAGTTTAACTTGTTTGGTTAACAGTTAAAAGCTCTTGCATTTTTTGGGGTGCCTGGGTGGCACAGTTAAGCATCTGACTCATGATTTTGGCTGAGATTGTGATCTCAGGATCATTGGATTGAGTCCCGCATCAGGCTCCATGCTTAGCATGGAGTCGGCTTGAGATTCTCTCTCCCTCTGTACCTCCCCACCCCCCGTGCATGTGTACTTTCTCTAAAATAAATGTATATATATACATATTTTTATTTTTTTTAAAATAAAAGCTCTTTCATTTTTTCAGTTTTGGAGAGATTCAGAGTACCTGGTTCAATTTACTACCTTCAGTCCTTGAGCAGCTGATTTGATCTTTATTCCTCAGTTTTCACTTTGCACTGAGAATAATATTGTTAACCATTTATATACTGTTAACCAATGTTAGTTGTGAAGCTATAATGTAAGAGTAATAGTGACAGGCACAGACAAGTATTTAAAAAGGAAGTTGTTTGATATGACCTAATTAATGTATTACAAGTATTCGATTTGTACACATAAATTATAATATTAAAGTTGATGTGGTTGAGGATATTTTCTCATTTAAAAATTATATACTCTGTTTTCCAGAGTGGCTGCACAAGTTTGCATTCCCACGAACAGTGTAAGAGGGTTCCCCTTTCTCCACACCCTCACTAACATCTGTTGTTTCCTGTGTTGTTAATTTTAGCCATTCTGACTGGTGTGAGGTGGTACCTCATTGTGGTTTTGATTTGTATTTCCCTGATGATGAGTGATGTTAAGCAACTTTTCATGTGTCCTTTGGCCATCTGAATGTCTTTTTTTAAAAAAAAAATATCTATTTATATCTTCTGCCCATTTCTTAACTGGAATATTTGGTTTTTTGGGGTGTTGAGTTTGATAAGTTCTTTATAGATTTTGAATACTAACCCTTTATCAGATAGGTCATTTACAAATATATTTCCCCATTCTGCAGGTTGCCTTTTAGTTTTGTTGATTGTTTTCTTCACTGTGCAGAAACTTTTTATCTTGATGAAGTCTTAATAGTTCATATTTGCTTTTCTTTCCCTTGCCTCCAGCCGCATGTCTAGTAAGAAGTTGCTATGGCTGATATCAAAGAGGTTGTTGCCTGTGTTCTCCTCTAGGATTTTGGTGGTGTCCCAACTCACATTTCAGTCTTTCCTCCATTTTGTTTATTTTTGTGTTTGGTATAAGAAAGTGGTCCAGTATCATTCTTCTGCATGCTGTTGTCCAGTTTTCCCAACATCATTTTGTTGAAGAGACTACCTTTTTTCCATTGGATGGATATTCTTTCCTGCTTTGTTAAAGATTAGTTGACCATATAAGTGTGGGTCCATTTCTGGGTTCTCTATTCTGTTCCATTGATTTATGTGTCTGTTTTTGTGCCAGTACCATACTGTCTTGATGACAACAGCTTTGTAATAGAGCTTGAAGTCCAGGATTGTGATGCCTCCACCTTTGTTTTTCTTTTTCTAGATTATTTTGGCCATTTGGGGTCTTTTGTGGTTCCATACAGATTTTGGGATTCTTTGTTCTAGTTCTGTGAAAAATGGTGTTATTTTGACAGGGATTGCATTAGATGTGTAGATTGCTTTGGGTAGTACAGACATTTTAACAATATTTTTTCTTTCAATCCATGAGCATAGATTCTTTTTCCACTGCCTTGTGCCCCCTTCAATTTCTTTCAGAAGTATTCTATGGTTTTCAGAGTATATATCTTTTAATCCCTTTGGTTAGGTTTATTCCAACAAATTAAGCCATCTGGAAGAAATGGATAAATTCCTAGAAATATAAAATTACCAAAACTGACAAGAAAGAAATAGAATATTTGAACAGACCCATAACCAGCAAATAAAATGAATCAGTAATCAAAAATCTCCCAACAAACACAAGCCCAGGGCCAGATGGTTTCCCAGCGGAATTCTACTAGACATGTAAAGAAGAATTAATACCTATTCTTCTCAAACTGTTCCAAAAAACAGGAATGGAAGGAAAACTTCCAAACTCATTCTACAAGGCTAGATTTACCTTGATTCCAAAACAAGACAAAGACCTCACTAAAAAGGAGAATTACGGGACAACATCCCTAATGAACATGGATGCAAAGATTCTCAACAAGATACTAGCAAATCAAATCCAACAGTATATTAAAAGAATCATTTACCATGATCAAGTGGGATTTATTCCTGGGCTGCAGGGGTGGTTCAATATTCACAAATCAATCAATGTGATACACCGTACTATAAAGGAAAGGGTAAGAACCATATGATTCTCTCAATAGATGCAGAAAAAGCATGTGACAAAATACAGCATCCTTTCTCAATAAAAACCCTCAGAAAAGTAAGGATAGAGGGAACATACCTGAACATCATAAAGGCCATAGACAAAAGACCCACAGCTAATATCCTCAATGAGGAAAAACTGAGACCTTTTCCTCTACAGTAGGAACAAGACAGGGATGCCAATTCTCAACACTTTAACATAGTACTGGATTTCCTAGCCTCAGCAGACAAAAAAAAGAAACAAAAGCATCCAAATCAGCAAGAAAGAACTCAAACTTTCATTCTTCACAGACGACATGATACCCTATGTAGAAAACCCAAAAGGCTCCACGAAAAAAAATTGCTAGAACAGATACACAAATTCAGCAAACTTGCAGAATATAAAATCACCATGCAGAAATCTGTTGCATTTCTATACACCAATAATGAAGCAGTGAAAAGAGATATTAAGGAATTGGTGCCATTTAAAATTGCACCAAAAACCATAAGATATCAGAGTTATATTTTAACGGATGAAGAATTAAATATTTGAGACTAGGAATCCATTTTCCCCAATATCTCATGTGCCTGAAAGGGAATATCTTTTAATACCTGAAGGAATATAGATAACAGGTGATGGTAATCTGACAATGCTGATAGCAATGGAAAAGTTGTGATGAGTGACTTTTAGCTTATCAAGATTCATTTCTGATGAATTTATCGGTTTCTCTTTTTGCTCATTTACATTTATTTCTCTATTATTTGGATAGACCAATTTTCTCACTTTCCTTGGGTCTTAATCTCTCTTAGCTGACAATAACATAGAATTGCAATATATTTTTAAACTCCTTAACATGTGTTTTAATGATCTTTTTATTACTTCAAATGTCAATTGAGTTTAATACATTTTAAGTAACTTATGTGAGAATGATTATCTTACCCTTTGGGCCACACATTTGAGATAAACAAAGCCCCTCAATCTAGGACATGGGTTTAAAGTAATTTTCTAGCAATAAACAACCAATACTTCTTTGTCTTTACTTTTAAGAAAAATTGTGTATTTAATAGGAGGCTTCCCCTATTTTCATGTTATGATTCAGAAGGAAAAAATGTGTACTATTTTATCATTTTGTACCACACCTTCATGTTTTAAGATCATTTAAAAAACAAAATACTTAAGCTAAAATAAAGAACCAGAGGTATTTCAAGCAAAAGAAACAACAGAAGGTCATTTGGGTTAACTCCTAGCCTTCAAGCAGATAAATTTAATATTTCCATATTAAAAATGAGGAGCCTAAAAAGTAAAGTGTTCAGTCTGTTGACTTTTGTTCTCTATTCAAAAATAATGTCATCATATTCTGAGAGTCCATTATCTTATGATATCTTGATACATACTTGATACTTGAGCATTCAGTCTGGAATATTCACAATATATCAGATAGTTTGGTAAATAAAACATCAGTTCTTGAGTGAACCCTATTAGAGCTGGTTATATAATATGTCCCAAAAAATATTTCTACCAGAACATGTGACTGTGACCTTATTTGGAAAACAAGGTCTTTGCAGATGTAATTGAGTTATGGATCTCATGATGAAATCATCTAGGTTTATCCAGATGGGCCCTAAATCCAATGGCAAGTATCCCTATAAGACAGAAAAGGAGAAGACACAGATACAGAAGTCCAAGCCAAAGATGCACAGGAGAAAGCTATGTGAATACACAGAAGATAAAGCCACATGAAGACAGGGCAGAAATTGAAGCTGTACATTAGTAAACCAAAGAATACCTGGAGCCACCTGAAGCTGGAAGAGGCAAGAAAGGATTCTTTCCAAGAGCTTATGGAGGAAATGCAGCCCTGCTAACACTTTTTTTTTTGTTTTTTTGTGTTTTTTGTTTGTTTGTTTGTTTTTTACTTCTAGCTTCCAGAATGATGAGAGAATAAATTTCTGTTGTTTGAAACCACCAACTTTGCGGTAACTTGTCATGGCAACTCTAGGAATCTACTATACCCATCATTTGGCTTCTTCAAGTATAAGCCTAAAGAGCTAGATGAACATTGTTAAAGAAAATTATATAATGGAACTAACTACTCCTAATTTAAATTTATAGATATTAATAGTAACAAACTTCAAATAAATACTCAATTCTATCCAGAAAATCTGTTTCTCTCTCTCCCACACACCAAAAAGAAAATTCACATCTCCTCTTCAACTATTAAACTTTATCTTCCCTATATTATTATCTATACTCATCTTTCTTTGAAAAATGGAAGACATTAAACTCAAATCCCACTATCTTATGCTGGTAAACTTGTAGACCTACCTGCATTAACAGACATTTCATCTTCTTCCCAAATGTGACAAAGGAGAATGCCCACACCCAAGACCTCTTATCAAAGAACATCTATCCACATGTTCTCAGGACCCACTATACTCTTGCCTTCTCATTGAATGAACTTTAGTTTGTATCCTCTTTTTTCAGCAATATCTGACTTTTGATCTCTTCTGAAGCATTCTAATAAGCACACAAACATGTTCTAATATAGGTTATCTTAGAAAAACCCTCCATTGACCTCATATCTGCCTTCAACTCCAATTCTCTAATAGTTTTCATAGAAAAGATGTTGACTTTTACTCACTCCCCAGTAACCTTTAATGTATTTCAATCTGCCTTCTATTTCCACCACATTTTTGAAAGCACAAATCAAGATCATAAGTAACCTCTATGTTGCCAAATCCAGTGAATAATTCCCTATCCTCATATATTAGATCTTTCAGTAACCATTAACATGGATGTCCACTTTCCTTCTTTCTTGAAACTCAATTTTCTCTTAATTTCCTTAACACTATACCCTGTTGGTCTTCCTCCTTCCCTTGTGGTTCCTCTTCTTCTACTTGAGGTTTTAATTTTCATACTCTTCATAATTCAGTTCCAGGTCATCTTCTCATAAAAAAAAAAAAAACGCTTTTTTAGGTGGTCATCTATACTCATGTCTTTGAATTACTGGAAATCTAACTCACAATTTATTTTTTTATCTGAAGTTCAGACCCAGTATGTGAGTTGTGTTCTACCTACTTGCCTGCTAGACATCACTTACTTATCTCACAGAACCCGCCAGTTTTCACCCACTTCCAATTTTTCACACTTAAACAAATGGTATTACTATCCACCCAGCTGTTAAAACTAAATATACAAAAGGCATCATAAATTCCATACATTTCCCCACTTAAAGTCTTGTTTATGATACTTATCAAATATATCTCAACTTTGGCTAATTCTGTTCTTCTTCACTGCTACCTTCCAAACACAGGCCACAACTATTTTTTTACCGCTATCTCGTACTAGACCAAAAGCCTATCACTGGGCTGCCTACTTCTACTCTTTCCCTCCTCCGATTCATTAATCTGTAATTTTTAAATCTAATTTGTTTACAGTCTCCTGTATTAGAATGAAAACTTTATGATAGTAGGGGATTAAATCTCCTCTGCTAATCATTGAATGTGTCTGAGCACAGTTTCTGATACAAAATAAGTCTGCATGTAGACTATTTATCCACTTTAGTACCTTCAGGAAATTCAAACTGTACAGTCATTAACAAACGATGTTCATGTGATAAGAGATAACTGAACTTCTAAAGTAATACTCAAGGGTTTTTTAATTAATGTATTTATTTAAAAATAATTATTATCAAATATGTATCCAAAATCATGAACTCTGGATGAGCTCACAGACTATGGACTTACTCTCAGTATAATATCTTCATACAATAACATAAACCACTTAATTAAGGAAGGAAACTAGACACAAATGTTAGAGGGAAGCTCTGTTAAGTATGGCAAGAAATCTACACTGTGGTTGACTAGTGAGGAATTTAAAGTGAGACATGAAATGATTTCTTCAATATTTATATGAAGAAGTCCATAATAGAAGCCTCTAATATTGGACCGATACACTTTCCAAATAGTCTTCTGGGTATGTTTGTTTGTTTGCTTTCATTATCATTATCAGAGATTCCTCACAGTAACATCTTGAATGATTAAAGCAGATTAGAAAGCAAAAATCAGAAATCCTACATTAGACTGCTCAATGTTTATTATGCACATTATAGTTCATTTTCTATATGAATTTTCTAGTTTGATAAACTTTGATGTTGTTGCATGTATGACTATGAAGTAGACACAGAATGTAAGAATCTGTGAATTGAGACTTGGAATTTTTGTTTTAGTGTTTTATTAGCGTTCTTAGACATTTTGAATTATTGTATGACTTCAGAGTAGGGCAACATAATAAAAATAAAGGATATAAATGATTTGGGGTAAAACCAAAGGTGAGATTAATAATCTGAACATGAATATGCTACATGTAATTAATTCTCAGTTCAATTTATGATAAAACAATAGCTTTAGAAGCAGACACATTTTAATTTGATTGATGCTCTGTCATATAATGATAGTGGTGTAAACTGTTTTTCATCTTCAAGTGCCTTTGAGATCATCAAAAGATAAATTAGCTGAAATCTTGAGCTAAAGTTGAGAATATATCAATCCATTGAAAAATCAGTGATTCTGTACCATCTATAGCTACTCAACTGAACTAAAGACCTCATTTCTCAAATATTCTGAATAAGAGAGAATTTCCAGATCATTTTGAGAATAGGAAAAAAGGTAATTGATGGCAGACACACAGATAAAGTTTGCACAGGGAAAATTCTGACAGCACTAAATATCCCAGGGAAGTGGCATGGTGTCATTTTTGTACTAAAAGGTGAATGTAATTTGCATGTTGAGCCCTATAATCAGGAACAAATGACTCTTGGCCTTACAAATGAAACCATCCTGGTTTTTCAAAAAAAAAAGAAAGAAAGAGAAAAAGGAATGTAAGAACAACAAAAAAATGTGCCAAATCAGAAACATAAATAATACAAATTAGATAAAGATCGATATGCTACAAACCAAGCTACCAATTCATGAACAGAATCACAGATTATAGAAAAGCACTGTTCACATTTTCATACATTTCATGAGAATACATAAAATGCTTAAAATCTTGTGTTCAGTCTATTTAAGATAAAAATTATCAGTCTAGTTGACACATTCTCATTTAGTTTCATGTGGTATTAACAGAAGAAAGATATAAACTTTATTAATTTGTGAACCTTATAAGGTATTTAAAATGAAATTCTAATACTAGATTTTATTATTCTTTTATATGAATATTGCAGCTTTCTTAAGTGATATTCTTAAATACCATTTCAAAATATTACTAATTTGGCAGGCTATTTTCCTATTTGCTTCATAGTTGTTTTTGTTTGTTTGATTGTTGTCTTTTTTTAATTTCAATCGAAAGACTGAAGATCTTTAACCATAAAATAAATATTTCACCACTCCCAAGTCTAATTTTCTATGGAGAGTGACTAGATAATCGTGGATGGTCTGATGGCCTGCCCATGTCAGCCCTTCTGTGGTCTCCTCAGTCTGGAAGGATACCATATTTGGAAACCAGAACAATCACGTTGTCAATGTGTTTTGTTCTTTCTTCTGCCCATTAAAAGTACTCTAAATGGCTGAAATTCAGTGAAATTCAATGGTTGGTATAACAGACCAAGGCACTTGTTTAGGGAAGGGTATATTATTAAGGAACTAGGCACTTAGGACTTGATCATTCAAAAAGACTTCAGGGGAAAGGGAAGAGATCTAGCCAGATGGTGCTTAAGAAAAAAAATCTGAATCTCTTTCACATAAATCAGCCAATTAATATGCTAAGTCACAAAAGGTAAATCTTGAAACTGCTCGTTTCCAATTCCAAAGCTGTCCTTTCCTGACTTTCCTCAATTTTGAAGCTACTTTTCAGTTTTTCTCCACTAGTTTTAGTTTTTAAATATAGAACTAAAATGATTATTAAATATAAAAAGCAATGTAGAATTATTATCGCAGATGCTGGCACCCTGGTCTGGTGGCAAGGACACAAGCTAGGAGTCTGGGTTTCACTGGGCTTATTATACTGCTTAAATATGAATCATTCTAATTATTAAAATTGTTTCATCTGTGTGATAGGGTGGGCATTACACCTTCATCCAGAGTTGTTATAAGGATTAAATGGAATAGTAGATTCATGGTTAAAGGACTCACAATTAGAGCTTAGGTTATGCCTCGTTGAAATGTAGACATATCCAGACAAGTCTTTAGAGGATTGGTGAAAATGACCTACCAGCAGTTTATTTATCTAAACACACAAGCGGCTTTCTGGGAAGAAACAAATTTTTAAAAAGGGACATAGAGAAAGACACAAAAGACACAAATAAAAAGTCTCAGTTTCCTAAAAGAAAGGTAATTTTGAGCCCAATATAGTGATGGTCACTCAAATCTATTTTCTGCCCTAACCAATGAACTCATGAACATACCCTAAAAAGATACTGCACAAAAGAAAACAAAAATCCAAATCTGACAATAAACAGTTTCATTATGATTCTGAAGATACTGGACAACAAAACTAGTCATTTTAAAACTATAACACAAAAGTGAGAGATCTGAATATTTTCTGCTTCTACATGGAACTTGGCATGCACATTTAGGGCATGTGGGTACCACTCAGTTCTGTCATATCAAGGATTTCAGGGGACTACAGATGTCCTTGCCAGTGACAACCACAGACATATGGCATCCTGACAGCAGTGGCTATAAATCTAAAACTCCAAAGGCCCCTACTTTAGTGGCTTCAGAGCTATAAGCAACATCAATACCTGAATTGGGAGTTTAAATTGAGTACCAGCCACAGGGATGATAACCATGCAGAGGTATCAGGTCAATAATAAGTGTAGGGTAAGACACAAGAAAAAGGCTACTGGGTACTCTAGGTCAGGGGTCTGCAAACTTTTTCTGTAAAGGGCCAGACAATAAATATTTTAGGTTTTGTGGGTCATACAGTTTCTATCACAACTATTCAACTTTATCACAACTACTCAATCACCAGTGTAGTGACAAAGCATCCATAGGTGATTGAGACATGAATAGGTGTGGTTGTATTTGGATAGCATTTTATTAAAAAACAAAACAAAACAAAACAAAAAAACGTTGGGGCAGGATTTGTTCTGCTGTAGAGACTTGTTTTTGAATATAATAGAATGATCCTTGAAGATTATTACAAATAAATAAGGAAATGCTTCAAAAAAGACTAGAAATTACGAATACATTGGCAACGAATGTCAAATAATGTTTGATCCCAAAGGAACTATAGTTACATACCCAAACTTCTTCAAACATAGAAGGTAAGCAAAATTATACTCTCTCTCTCTCTCCTCCCTCCCTCTCTCTCCTTTTCCTCCACCTCTCTCTATATATATCTTCCTGAAGAGAAGTCTCTGAACCTGTACTTCCATTTCTAACAATAGTTTCGCTGTTCCAAATTCCATTTTTCTGATAATATAAATAATTACATTGGTCAGTGCCAACCAAATAGTTTGCCTAATGAATGACAACATCCTCGACTTTAGCTAAGTTCTGGGAATGTAAGATGTTTTAAGATTCAAGATAAGTCATAAGGGTGGCTTAAACATTAAGATCATTAATAATTTTACTTAACAACAATATGGAACTGGAGTGTATTAAAGATGAGATAATTTACAAAAATGAGGGTCAAATGATTACTTTTGGAAGTGAATGTGTCCTAATTCTGGCTAATAAGTTATAAAAGAAAGCTAACCAGGACTACCTGGGAAGAATATCCTCATTCTTAAAAAGACAGATTCCTCACTCTTATATCATTCTCTTCTACCTCTGTCAGCATCTTAACTTGTCTTCTTAGGTATTTTTTTTCATAGTCTAAAAACATTTCCAGGCACCATCGAAGAAAGCAAAAATGAAACATGTTTGCTACTTTTTAAGAGTGAGGAAAGCCTTCCCAGAGGGTCTTCAGTAGTTTTATAGCTAAATTATTATGTAGATGTAATGCATATCACAACTGCAGCATAAAGAAAGATTGGTAAATGTACCTATATGGTTGAAAGGCTATATTTTACTTAAACAATTATCTTTAAGTAGAATGTAAAAGTTAGGTGAGTATATTGTAATCACCACAGCAATACATAAAAACTGTAGCGGAAACACAGTGAAAAATTCAATAGATAAATTAAATGAAATACTAAAATAATTTAAATAATCAAAAAAAGACAGGAAAGGAAAAATTAAAAAAAGACAGATGGTACAGACAAAATTAATAATAAAACAGTGGACCCTACATCCAACCATACTAATGATTACATTAAATATAAGTAGTCTAATATACTTTATTAAAAGAAATTCTGATACTGAATTATTTTAAAAGACCAAAATATATGCTCATATATATAAGAACATCATTTAAGAACTTGAAACACAACGATTAGAGAGGTTGAAAGAAAAAGAATGGAAAAAGATATATCATGCAAACACTAATAAAAAGATGACTAGGGTCACTATATCTGACAATGTGACTTCAGAAAAAAAGGAAAATTAGCAGAAAAAAAGGGGGATATTATGTAATGACAGAAGTGTCAATTCATCACAAAGATCTAATAATGCTGTGTCTACATGTAACAACATGGCTTCAAAATACATAAAGCAATAGCTGATTAATCTAAAAGGAGAAAGACAAATCTATGACTTCTCTTAGAGATTTCAACATTCATTTCTCAATAATTGATAAAATAGGTAGACAAAAAACGAGTAAGAATTTAGAAGGCCTGAAGAACATTATCAGCCAACCTGTTATTTATAGAACATTCCACCCAAATCAGTTAAAATACACATTCTTTTCAAGTAGACATGGAACATTCCCCAAGATAGACCATCTTCTTTACCAGAAAATAAATTTATTAAATTAAAAAGATAAAAAGTATATTCTTTGGCCTAAGAAAAGCAAAATATTTTTAAAAAAAGGTATTTGCTAAAAACTCAAATAATTTGATAATAACCAATATATTCCTAATAATACCTACATCAAAGAATGTCATAAGGAAACTTAAAAAAAATTTAAAATGAATAAAAATTAAAATACAACATATCAAAAATTGAGAGATGCAGATAAAGCAATACATAGAGGTAAATTTATACCATAAATGTGTATGTTAGAAGAAAAAAATCAATAATCTAAGCTTCTAACTCAAGAAACTAGAAATAAAGAGCAAACAAAATGCAATTCATGCAGAAGGAAGGAAATAAAGAGCAGAAATTGATGAATTGAAAACAGAAAATCATAGAGAAAAATAAATCAAAAGCTGCTTGAGCAAAAATATCCATAAAAGTGATAGTCAAAATGAGGGATTAAAAAAAGTGATGACTCAGTGAACACCACTGGAAACAAAGAGGGAGAATATCACAAACAGTAAGAGGATACTAGGAGAACATTATAAACCCCTCTATGAATATACATTCAACAAATTCTATGAATTGGATCAATTCCTTAAGACACAAATTACAAAAGCAATTTCAAGGAAATGTAGAAAATTGGAATTACCTTCTATTAAAGAAATTGAATTCATAGTTATAAAACCTAAAAATGTAAAAACAAAAATAAAAATAATTTTTAAAATAATTTTTAAATATCACCAAATCTACAAAATCTCTTCTAGAAAAGAGAAACAAAAAATAATTTTATGAGGCAACCATTACTTTAATAACAAAACTAGATAAGGACAATAAAAGAAAATAGGGCAGTCCAAAATCTTTCATGAAAACAAAAATCTTTGACAAAATATTAGCCAAATGAATACACCAATATATAAAAATAATGAAACATCATTATCATGCAGGGTTTATCTCAGGAATGCAAGTTTGCTTCCAACATTCAAAAATAAATAGACATATTTAAATCACCATATTAACAGATTAAACAATAGAGACTGATAAAATTCAATATCTATTTATGATAAAAACACTCTGGAAATTAATTGTAAATAAAAACTTTCTGAACTTGATAAAGACTATCTACAAAAAACTTAAACCTATCACCATACTTAATGGTGAAAAACTGAATGTTCTTTACCAAAAATCAGGAATAAGACAAGAATATCTGTTTGTAATACTCCTACTCTGTATTTTACTGGTTGCTGTAGACACTGTGATAAGGTGAAGGAAAAAGAATGTGTCATTTCTCTCTAAATTGATCTACAGACTTCATACCACCCAATTAAAATCTCAACAGATATTTTGTAGATATTATCAAGCTAATTCTAAAATGTATATGGCAAAGAAGATGTACAAGAAATGCCCAATTTTTCAATAAAAGAGCAAAGTTGGAGGCATCACAAACCTATTTTAAGACTGACTCCTGACCTACAGTTATTAAAAGATTGTGCCATTAATAAAAAGACATGCAGATGGAAGAGACAGAACAGATAATGCTAAATTAGACCTATGCAAATAGAATCATTTAATTTTTACCAAGATGCATAGATAATTCAATGGAGAAAGGATTTTTTTCAATAAATGGTACTGAAACAATTGAACCGCTGAGTATAAATAATTCAAAACAAAAGAACCTCAACCTATATCTCATTCAGTACAAAAACATTCCTTCAAAATGGATCAAAAACTATAAAATTCTTAGAAGAAAATATAAGGGAAATCTTTATAATCTTGGATTATTCAAAGAAATCTTATATAAGACACCAGAAGCATAACTTGTAAAAGAAATATTTGGTAATATGAAATTAATCAATATTTAAAATATTTTCCCTCCAAAACATTTAAAAACTAAATATATATTGAGACAAAAATTTCCAAATCAAGTATCTGACAAGGAAATTGTATCTAGAATATATAAATGCAATAATAAAAAGAAAATTAAAATTAAATGGGTGATTTTAGCCATTCTGACTGGTATGAGGTGATATCTCATTGAGGTTTTCATCTGAATTTCCCTGATGCCGAGTGATGTTGAGCACTTTTTCATGTGTCTGTTGGCCATTTGGATGTCTTCTTTGGAAAAATGTCTGCTCAGGTCTTCTGCCCATTTCTTGATTGGATCATTTGTTCTTTGGGTGTTGAGTTTAAGAAGTTCTTTATAGATTTTGGATACTAGCCCTTTATCTGATATGTCATTTGCAAATATCTTCTACCATTCTGTTGGTTGTCTTTTGGTTTTGTTGGCCAGCTAAAATTAACAAGTCAGGAAACGACAGATGTTGGCAGGGATGTGGAGAAAGGGGAACCCTCCTACACTGTTGGTGGGAATGCAAGCTGGTGCAACCACTCTGGAAAACCGTGTGGAGGTTCCTCAAAAAGTTGAAAATAGAACTACCATACAATCCAGCAATTGCACTACTGGGTATTTACCCCAAAGATACAAATGTAGGGAGCTGAAGGGGTATGTGCACCCCAATGTTTATAGCAGCAATGTCCACAATAGCCAAACTGTGGAAAGAGCCAAGATGTCCATCGACAGATGAATGGATAAAGAAGATGAAGTATATAAACACCATGGTATATTATGCAGCCATCAAAAGGAATGAGATCTTGCCATTTGCAATGGCGTGGATAGAACTGGAGGGTGTTATGCTGAGTGAAATAAGTCAATCAGAGAAAGACATGTATCATATGACCTCACTGATATGAGGAATTCTTAATCTCAGGAAACAAACTGAGGGTTGCTGGAGTGGTGGGGGGTGGGAGGGATGGGGTGGCTGGGTGATAGACATTGGGGAGGGTATGTGCTATGGTGAGCGCTGTGAATTGTGCAAGACTGTTGAATCACAGATCTGTACCTCTGAAACAAATAATACATTATATGTTTAAAAAGAAGAAGAAGAAGAAGATAGCAGGAGGGGAAGAATGAAGGGGGAGAAATCGGAGGGGGAGATGAACCCCATGAGAGACAATGGACTCTGAGAAACAAACTGAGGGTTCTAGAGGGGAGGGCGGGTGGGGAGGATGGGTTAGCCTGGGATGGGTATTAAGGAAGGCACGTACTGCATGGAGCACTGGGTGTTATATGCAAATAATGAATCATGGAACACTACATCCAAAACTAATGATGTAATGTATGGTGATTAACATAATAATAAAAAAATTAAATGGGTGAGAGACCTGAACAGACTCTTTACAAAGAAGATATGCAGATGGCAAGGTATACTCATGGAAAAGATGTCCAGGAACAAAAGTTATTAAAGAATTGCAAATTAAAAAACAATGAGGTACCACTACATACCTATTAGAATAGCTAGAATTAAAAAAAAAAAAAAAGCCAAACAAGCAGAAAAAATAAACAAAAAGGTTAACAATAAGAAGTGCTACTGAGGATGCATTTTGTTGATGGGAATGCAAATTATTACAACCACACTGTGATACAACTGTGCCATTTTTCACTGAGTTAAATACACATTTATATGATCCAGGAATCCACTTTTAGGGATTTGAGAATAAAGGTTCTCCAGGGGAAGTTTGTTGTTAAAATCTTGAGATATTTTTGCTTGTTAAATCCATGGATGTTACTGGCATCTAATTGGTAGAGGCCAGGGATGCTACAAAACATCCTACAATGCCCAGGACAGTCCCCTATAATAAAAAAAAATTACACAGTGTAAAGTATCAATAGTGCTGAGGCTGACAAATCTTGTCCTAGAAAAAGGAAAAGGTTCAATATGAAAAAACCTGAATACAGATAGCACTATTACTCATAGTTGCCTCCAAACAGAAAAAAACCCAAATACCTTATAATGGTGAAAGGATAAACAAATTGTGGTACATCCATACAATAGAATAGTACTTAGGAATAAACAAGAATGAACTACCGATTCATGAAACGGTATGAATCTTAAATGAACTATGCTAAGTGAAAAGATGCCAGTCTCAAAATATTACATAATGTATGATGCCTTTATATGACATCCTCTTAAGCTTTAAAACTACAGGAATAGAGAAAAATCAGTGGTTGCCAGGAAATCAGGGGAGTGTCTGATTATGAAGGACAGCAAGAGGTAGTTTTGAGGGGTAACAAATTGTCCTGTATCCTCTTTGGTGGTGGTTATACCAAACTGTGAATATGTTTAAACTCACAGAACTGTGTAACAAAAAAAGAGAAAGAAATTTATTGTATGTAAATTTTTCAAATGACTAAAAAAAGTACGTAAGTCCTTTAAAAAACTGACAAAAGTAAAAATTTTATATATTTTTAAATGATTACATTTCTCAATGGTACAGTGAATTAAGAGAATAGACTCTGGAGCAATGATAACTAGGTTCAAATTCCACCTCTGCCAATTATCAGCCCTGTGATGGACACAGGGCTAACCTAACCTCTCTGAACATCAGTATCCTCATCTATAGGACTGGAAATAATAATAGTTTCTACCTCATTTTTTGTTGTGAGTTAATATAAAATAACATACTTAGAGTATTGCCTGATGGATTATAAATACACTATGAAAATCAGCTATTTTTATTGTAAATGATAATATTTATATAGTACATACTTCTATATTATTTAAACTAGAAGAATTTGAAAGACGTTACTATATTAAAATTGTAATAGATTTTAATAAAAATGTTGGATATAGTACATATATCATACCTTATAATTTTTTGTGTCATATGTTGGTGGACTTTCATGAACTCCATCAATGTCTGTTTTTCTCACTCATATCATAACTACTTTCCCATTTCAGTAAGTTTGTATATAAAATCTCCTTCAAATGGTCTGATTTTATTTTATATAGATGTTGTATGATTTGTTTAACTGATATCCCACTACTAAACATTCAAGTCATTTCCATCTTTTCTTTATAGAATTACTTTTATACTAAATTAGAGCTGTGGTTATTCCTTATCCAAGATGTTTTACCAGTATCTTTTTCAAAAATTAAGCCTTATCATTTTGTAGTTTCTAGTTATTGAATTCCCATTCTGCCTTTAAAAACAGCATGAGGAGACAGTCTGATAATTAATTTTGAGAATGTAAGTTTATATTTCCAGAACCACATATATATATGTGTGTGTATACAAAAAAAAAAACCACATTTCTTTTTTTACCAAATAAACAGAACAACATGCCCCCATTCTATCCTCTATGAAGAATGAATTTGTAACTTTATCTTAAAAAAGCAATCTCAGGCTCTGTGCTCTCTGTTTATTCACCTTTGATTCCCAGGTCCCAGCCTAGACAGCCATGGAAGATGAGTCCCCTGCTCTGAAAGTAGACTCTTCTTTCCAAGAGATAGCATCACTTCTATTATTTGCAGCAGCACAGGTCAGGTCTCTATCATGAATCTTGAGAACACATGTCAAAACAATTTGAACTATACTTCATTGATAAATACAAGTTTTGAAGGTATCTGAATTGCATACTTTCCAAGTATGTTATCTAACAACAGAAACAAAACACCTTATCCAAAATATATATTTTTCTTGTTAGACTACAAGCTCTTTAAACCAGGAAACTTAACTATACTCATTTTATATCCCTGAAACATGCATAATGATCAAATGTATATTAAATAAGTGCTTAGTGGAGGTATTGTTAAAGTAGATATATGTACATATGATAAATGCTTAGATTTCTTACTTGAAGGAAAATGGAATAAAAATCTTCTAAACCTAAAACTTTGCTTTGCTGTATATAAATATGATCATATAACCATATATTAAAAGAATTGTTCAAATAAGCCACAACTCTTTCCATTTTTCTCTCTTGTGGTTGAAATGTGATATTATTATTGCTCTTTGTTACTTAAAATTTTAGACATACACACACACACACTCAAGATGTCCACAAACCAGTACTGAACAGCAAGGAAAATATACTAACTTTAAGGAGGTTAGTGTATTTATATATAATTTATATATAGATTATTTACCATCCACATTAAGTAAAATGTTTACCTTCACAGTTATAGAATTTCTAATTATCTTATTTACTCTTGTGCAATTTTTAAATTTGTGATTTAGGAATTATGTAAACTCTTCCATCTGACATTACTTTTCTTCAAGGTGATGGCCCTAGCTAATTTAGTTAGATAGCTACAAAGAAATGTAAAAAGAAACCAGGTAGATAATTATATAATTCTTGTATTGGATATACATTTATTATTTTTAATAGTTTATATAATGTCCAAAATTCTCAGTAGGGAATAATAATCATTTTAGGTTAACCTGTCAATCAAAAATAAATATTTTTCTTTTTTCCCAGTGATTATATGTTAGAGACAATCATGAAAACTGAGCGGGAACATGTTGGGAAGCATAATACCATAAATTTACAGCTGGGCTTAAGTTGGCTAAGAGACTGATGACCCACTTGTTAATGTGGGAGAAATATTCACAGTGTATATAGAGTTACTTTACTGTGGGTAGTTTTATGTGTTGTATTATGTTAGAACTACTCTATTTGACCTCTGTTCAGTGATGCATTATAAATGTGAAGTATTGTACTTCCTTAGAAAGCAGACTCAATACATTTCAACCCCATGCTGGTTGTTACCCAAAGCAAGCATGGTTAAATTACACGCATCTCTTGGTTTTAAAGGAAGGGAAAAATTGGGGGAGGAGACACATTTCTCATGGATTAGCATCCTCTGATCTATTTTTGCAACTAACCTAATACAAATTCAGTAGATCATTTTTTCATGGTTGAGAAGAAAAATGTTTTATGTCTGTGTTTTTAATGTTGAACAGATCTGAAAAACATTTAAAACAGCCCTACCAAATCAAGTGTTCTCATTAAATATTTATGTTTCACACCATATAAGCATACAAATCATGTTTATTGGAAAAGTAATTTTGAGATTCTTCTGGAGTATTTTTAACCTACATCTTATATATTTGTATCCTTCAACATACACATACACAATCGAGTGACATATGTTTGGTCCTACATTAAATTCTGAATGGTTCAGAATCATTCAAATTCATTCTGGGTACAGATCTTGTCCCCATTCCCTATAGTATTACATAAACTTGTTTTTAAACAGTAGATGCTACATAAATAGTAAAAGCACATGACTTTTAAAATGAAGAAATAACTTGAGTAACCTTAATTATACTGTTCTATGTGACCACTTAGAGTTTTTACTTACACTTAAAATATTTAAAGTGAAATAAACTGTGAACATGAAAGGCATAATATGTATTGGGGGTAACAGTAAAGTACATATTCAAATAATACAATAAAAATTTTATTACATATAAATATCCTTAAAGTTTGAATTTTTCTTTTAAATTGTAGATTTTATTTTTTTAAGATTTTATTTATTAGAGAGAGAGATTCTGAAGCAGACTACTCACTGAGCACAGAGCCTGATGTGGGGCTCAATCTCACAACTGTGAGATCATGACCTGAGCGGAAACCAAGAGTTGGATGCTTAACCAATCCAGGTGCCCCCAAATTGTTGATTTTATTTAATTTTTTTAATTTTTTAAAGATTTTATTTATTTGAGAGAGGGAATGAGGAGAGAAAGAGAGAGCACAACAAGCAGTGGAGAGGAGAGGGAGAAGCAGACTCCCCTGCTGAGCAGGGAGCTTGATGCAGGGCTTGATTCAGGAGTCTGGGATCATGATCCAAGCCAAAGCTATACACTTAACTAGACTGAGCCACCCAGGTGCCCCTCAAACAGTTGATTTTAAAGAGTGACTTGAAATAATGATCATTATTGATCATTGCAAGATTATTACCAAATAAGCCTTTATCATATAAATGTAAGGGATATTAAAAAATTATCTGCTCTGGGTTTCAGTATGCAAGACGTGCTTTTGTTTTAATCAAAGGGGGAGAAGTTGGAGTAAAAAATGTGGAAGTGATACACTACATATCAGTTTCTATCATGGGTGCCTGGGTGGCTCAGTTGCTTAAGCAACTGCCTTTGGCTCAGGTCATGATCCTGGAGTCCCAGGATCGAGTCCCGCATCGGGCTCCCTGCTGAGCAGGGAGTCTGCTTCTCCCTCTGACCCTCCCCCCTCTCATGTACTCTCTCTATCTCATTCTCTCTCTCAAATAAATAAATAAAATATTTTAAAAAAACCATAAAACAGTTTCTATCATGTCAGAACATTTCTATTTTAGGATTTTTTTAAATTGTCATTTCTTTTTCCTCTTTTTTTCATGATTATAACATCTCATTCATACTGTAATTATTATTCATGAGGCCTGACTAAAAATGTTTTATTTATTCAGATGCATTTGTTTCAAGGCTTTGAAAATGATAAATTCCTCCTGTCTTGAGTTATTAAGATTGAACCATGTCTTCAAACTGACACTTAGACTAGAGTATAAAGGATATATTCAGACTCTTTATGAGTTATACTTCTTAGAAACCAACAGAAAGTAAAGCCATGCTTATATATCATCCAATTTGCTCAATATTTTAAATATAAATAGTACTGTGTAGTTCCATACATGAACCCCTGAGGCTGAAGATTCTATGGGACTTTTTGATATTTCTTTGAAACTTGAGAGAAGCCATTGGGAAACTGATATCGAATCATTCATTATCAGAAGACCCAATAAATGAAAAAAGTGAATTAAAAATATTAATGTCTTAGTAAATGTCACTGTTAATTGCAATTTATTTATTCAACACATTATTAACTAAAATGATATGTACTGTGGAATCCAGTGATTTTTCTGGATCTCTCACAGGAAGGTGTTGGTCGTTGTGATTAGAAGATGTTGTAAGAAGCAGAAAAGAAACCTAGATATTGATTGGAGAATAAGAAAATAAATTAAATTTATGGGATGCTCTACTTAAAGAATTAGGATTTGCTCTGAAAAAAAAAAATCAGGAATAGAACAATGAATACAGTATTGTTAAAATGAGATTGAAAATCTTAGATGTTTAATGTTTCCAATACACTGTTGATGTTAAACAAAGAGTAACTTTGTTTATATGCTTATATAAAGCTCTAATATTTTATGGTAACCAGGATTTTAAAACAACAACAAATATTGCTATATGAGAGTAGCACTTCTAAGAATATAATGATCTTTCCATGACCCTAACATGTTAGCTCTCAAGTTTTATTCTGGGGCTTAGTAAAATGAGCCACACATCAACTGTGGGCCTCCATTCCTTTCTTTTTCTTAGCTTTAGACTCCTTCATATGTAGTCAACTTCTCTTCATTATTCCTATTTCCTGCCTCTTCTTTTGGTCTAAGCTGGTTACCTAAGCATTCCTCTCCACTATATATTTTGGGGTAATATGGAATATTTGAGTTTTCAGGCACAAGTGAGTAACCTTTGCATGAAAATGTAACTAATAGTAGAATAGCTCTCTGTTTGCTTTCATGGCAGCTATTCAATAGTGGTTATTCATTAACAAGTTCTCTTCCAGAGTAAAGTACTTGGAAAGAAGTGGTTCAGAATGTAGTCTTTGTTTCCAAGTCTTCCTTTTATCTTGGTTTGTTCCCTATGTCCTCATGCTTGAAGCAGTCACTCTGTTCTTGTATGTCAAACTTACAATTACCTTCACATTCTACTGAAACAGTCATCACTCACAAACTCCCACTCAATGTCTCTGTGTCAGTGGGAATGAAACTCCGTTGATAGGATTTCCCACCAATTCAATATTGAAGTCAGAAATATATTGCATGGTTTAAAATATAGTTCATGGTTTCAGACTTACAGCCACTCCTATTGAAGGATGTAAGGCCAAAGACTAAATATAGATGTAATAATTTTGTGAATATAAGGAGCCTTGAAGATTTAAGCAAGGAGGCAAAGCAAAAGAAAACAAAATTATTCAAGTGTGCTGGAAGAGAGACTGTTACGTGTTGTGGCAAATCTGGAGGCAGTTATCTATTCATTCAGCTACATTTTTCACTGAAGATTAAAAATACATGGCAGCATTAAAGCACGTTTTGAGACTCTTCACAAGATCATATAAACATAATGAATACACAAGACACTTTGACCTTTTGCTTTAAAAAATGTACCCTTTTAAAATTACCAGAATAATAAAAAAGCAGTATAACAATACTTGGATATTGTTAAGTAAATAAATAATAAAATAAAATAAAATAAAAATATCATCTATACATTCTGTTATAGGTTGAGTTGTGTCTCCTAAAAATTCAAATGTTGAAGTCCTAACTGCAACTACCTCAAAGTGTAACTTTATTTGGAAACGGATTAGTTGAAAATATTAGTTAAGTAAGATGAGGTCATTAGAGTGGGTCTTAATCCAATATGACTGGTATCCTTTAAAAAAAAAAAAGAATTTTGGACACAGGGTCATGCAAACAGGGAGAACAGAATGTGAAGAGGCAAAGGAAGAAAAAGGCAATCTACAAGCCAAGGTGAGCAGCCTGGAACAGATCCTTCCCTCACAACTCTCAGAAGGAACCAACCCGATTGACACCTTGATCTTGTACTTCAAGCCTCCAGAACTATGAGACAATAAATTTCCATTGCTGAGGCTGCTTATGTTGTAGTACTTTGCTATAACGGCCCCAGCAAACTAATGCACCCTCATTACCCAGAGATAATCTTAATAAAAATTTGTTATAAAATATGTAGTCTGTAAATATTTGTTAGTATGTTTCATTTTTTTCCCCACATAAAAATAAATTGAAAACGAGGTTTTTTAGGCTTTGGCAGTGAGTTTTTGTTCCTACCTTGAAATCTAGTACTCCCTCCTGGTAGCAATACACCAATTTTAATGCTAAGCTAAATGATAACATTCCCCAGGCTCCCTTGGAACTAGGTGTACTTATTTGCCTAAATTCTGAACTGAGATATTAGAAGAAATGGTGTGTGAGAATGTCAAGAACTGCAAAATTTCTGCAATTTTACACTTCCTGCAATCAAGCAAATAAATTGGCATGCCACAGTCTCTTAGAAGCTAGAAGAAGATATGGGTCAGAGATGAAGGACTTTATTTCTCACAGCAATAGTTGTAGTCAGAATATCAGCATTTTATTTTCCTAGTTGTCCAAGAGCCAATTCCAAGCCCTTCAACAGGGCTATGAGAAGAGGGCCAGGCAACACCTGTGCTTATGGAGCCTGAAACTTTTATAATAGTAAGTCTGCATACCCTTCGCAATCAATTAAACATACTTAAAACATCATTTTCCATAATGGTTAAGAAATCTGGTATACAATTTTATCATCATTTATTCATCAAATCCTTTTTTATTGTGTTCCCATTATTCTGTTTCCATTTTTTCTCCAGTACCAAAAATTTTAATGCACCTTATTATCTGCATTTTTTGTAATTAAAATTATTTCCACAAGATTGGTTAATGCTTTTCTGTTGTGAGTTTTGTTTAATTTATTCTTTTATGTATATATGTGTATATGTAGACAAAACAATTAAACATCATGTTTATGAAATAGAATCACCATTTCAATCCCTGCCTTCTCTCTTCTCTTTCTACATATATACAAAACACCAACCCAAAACTTAAGTCTTAGGAAGTAACAACACTTGAACATTTCAGTTCTGGGGATAAACTGTATAGCTCTAAATGGCATACTTTTATTATGTTATCATAGTTTATTAACTCTAACTCACATCTGATAAGACCCTTCAATGAATTTAATGTAACTTTGTTTATATTACTTTTCTTCTCTCTAAATTTGATTACTTGCACATGTATTTGTCTTAGTTTTAATTTGATTTAACTTGTCAATGGCTAATGCTCATAAATCCAACTTCTTTTATTTACTCAATATATATACTTTTTTATTAATAATAGATATGTATTATCAACA
This sequence comes from Callorhinus ursinus, assembly GCF_003265705.2. NCBI lineage: Eukaryota > Metazoa > Chordata > Mammalia > Carnivora > Otariidae > Callorhinus > Callorhinus ursinus. The sequence goes on along the minus strand of NW_027397074.1, from coordinate 9,583,563 downwards.
AAAAGAGATAAATGAGCCTATCTGGATAGAATTAATATTGATAGGTTCTCTTATTGAGGTTGAATAACAGAACTAGATTTAGTAATTAAGACTATGTTGGTGTGTTTGATAATGCAGAAAAGATCTGGTCAGATCCTCTGAGTTGCTTCTAGCTCAGTAATTCACAATGCTTTTAGCTCTTAAGATAATGATTCAGGAGGTAAGTATATTAAACATAATGCATTTTGATATATACCCTGTGTAGAAAATTTAAGTGTTAATATTCATATGTGCAATTCATACCCATATTTTTTTGTCTTTTATGAAATGGTGAGCTCAGGACTATTGCTGCTTATAGTTTCCCTGCACATAGCTCCCCTTGTAATTAGTAGATGAGTAACAAAAATAGCAGCTCTGTGTCTGTGTGTGTAAGAGTGAGTCTTGCCTGGCTGTATTAACAGCTGCAAAAATGCATTTAGGCACCAAGAGACAATTATCTAGGAATCAGATCAAGGAAAGGAAAGTAGTAATTACGTGTTACATTCACCGATATGCTAGTAATAATACTGTAGAGAGAGAAAACTAAGTCTGCGAACAAATGAAAATTTTCTTCTGACTGTACCAATAATACATTCTCAGGATTCACTAGTACCAAGTAAATACCAAACCTAACATCCAACAAAAGAGAAACCATCTAATATCTTAATACTAGTTTTATTATTTATAAGGAACCAAAGCTGAATAACAAGCTAAATGAAACCTTGAACTGTTTAGGAAGAATAATTTTGCAAATCACAATTACTGGTAAAAAAATGCATCACCAATGCATAAGAAATTCAGGTGAAGGTTCAGAAAATTTTGATCATTTAACTTGGGAAAAATATAATTATTTGAGGCTTCTATGTGACTAAAGACTAGAGTCACAATAGAGACAGGAATCAAAATTAACAAGAGACAGTGAGACAGATATTGCTTGTTTTTTTGGCTGCTTAGCATTGAAATGGTCTTCCTAAGGTTGGGCAGTCCGACGCCTTGCGAGGGCTGATGAAGTCTTTCCACTAAAACCAAAAGGGCCAGATCCATAGTCTCGTAAGCCCTTGGCAGCTCATAAACAGTTATGTGACTTAGCCTGAGCTTGAGATCTCTGCTCTACTAGTCAGACTCACCTGCCCTACAGGGTGTTTCTGTACTGACAGTTTACAGATCCTCTGGATGATTGTGGTGGCAGTTATAATAGCCAGAGTCCAGTGACCACAGTGCCAGCGGCATTGAGTTCCAACAACTCAGCAGGTCACGTCCAGTGGTCTCGGCACCAGAGGCAATTTTCTAACCAGACCCAGAGCATGATGTGGTGTTGACTGTGTTCTTGGCTGCCTGGTTTCCCTTCTGCCCTAATCCTTTTTTTCTCAGCCCAGTTCAGCAGCCTTCCTTTTGGTTCTGGAAGGTTCAAGGTATCTTCCCAACAAATCATTTTTCTGTTAAACTAACCAAAGGTGGTTTTACTTGTTTGAAATTAATAACCCTTGCTTGATTACATTAATGGTACCAATGATAACATAATTCTAATCCTCATCTGTAATCCTTATAAATTAAAAAACATATCCAATGTTTTATATAATCTAGTCAAATATTTTAATATAGAAATCAGAGGCCTTAAAGCACACTTGAATCTACAGACCATTTGTATATCAACACTTCAGGTATTAAGAGAAAAGAAAGTGAACTTAATCCAAATAATTTGGAGAATTCCATATTTCTGAATTCTTCAGAATAATACCTTAAGAAATTGCTGCTAATAAAAGTTCCTCGATTTGGGGAAGGAAAACTCATCACTCATTTTTTTTCATTCTTATTCTCAGAATATATAAATATGCATATCAAGAATAAATTAAGCACATAATCTTAATTTAAATGGCATTATATGCATGTCATTGAGAATACATGAAACAAACTATGAGAGAATAAACTGCAGTACTCTCAATCTTTTTTTCTAAACAAATATAAGCGAGGAAACTGACTATTCTTATTAATAACAATGACTGACTAAAAGTAAGACATTTTGTTGAGGTCTACTTGATACAGTTGTTTTGGAATGATTAATATGAATTTTTTTTTAACTTGGGAAAGTATTTTTTTTAAGATTTATTTACTTATTTGTTTGACAGACAGAGAGAGAGAAAGAAAGAGCACAAGCAGGGAGAGCGGCAGAGGCTCCCGAGTAAGGAGCCCGACATGGGGTTCGATCCTAGGACCCTGGGATCATGACCCAATCCAAAGGCAGACACTTAACCAACTGAGCCACTGAGGCATCCTGATTAATATGCATCTGTTACAATGTAGAACATTTTATTTAATTTTTATTTTATTTTATTTTATTTTATTTTATTTTATTTTATTTTATTTTAATTTTATTTTTACCCAGTAATGCATGAACAGATATACAAGGCATTAGCTCATTCCATTACCTGGACCTTAGTTCTGGCCCCCTAATCCCTGGCTTCCAACCCAGATAACATGAGCCTTAACATATCTGTGATTCCAAGAAATGGCCATCACTGCTTAGGGTCAGAAAGATTGTATGATTAAGGAAAGGATTGAGGAAGTCTATTTCCATAATACTTAGTAATTTTAAAAGCTTTACATTACTTTTTTCTTAATGTTTAGTATAAATGACCATGTCAAAGTTGCATTGTGACATATATTTTAGCTTATGATTCTAGTAATTGAAGAATTGGCGGCAAGGAAACCTACTAGAGCATATCAACCATTTTAGGAGAAGATACGTTGTGTTATACGCCTCTTTCTCCATTCAAATCCTTGTGGCTAAAGCATTCCAAGAATGGGTAACAACACAAACAATGAAATGGAGCCAGCTCTGAATGTTGTGTATGTGTATCTATGTATTTGTTGTATATCAATGTCTGAAATGTCAGATGTAAGGAGACTGATCTGAATGGGAGTATTTATATAAATTACATTAGAAAACTTGCTGGTATACTATAGACTGAATTGTGACCCCTTGAAACTCATATGTTGAAGCCCTAACCACCAATATGGCAGAATTTGGAGATGGGCCTTTGGGATACTATTAGGTTTAGATGTAAAGTCATAAAGCGAGAATCTCATGATGGAACTAATGTATTTTTAAAACGAGGTGCCAGTGAGTTTGCTGGTTTTCTCTCACCACCATCTGAGTATGCAGCAAGAAGGTGGCCATCTGAAAGCTAAGAAGAATGCCCTCAAAGAATCCAACCTGCTGGCACCCTGATGTTGGACTTCCCAGCCTCCAGAACTATAAGAAATTAATTTCTGTTACATAAAACACACAGTTTATGGAATTTTGTTATGGAAGCCTGCAGATGCCTTATATGCTAGAATTATTACTCTACTGTGAAGCTTGTAACAATTCTTTCACTAATTAACCACTCATCATTTTTTTTTTCATAACACTGATGTATTTGTTTGGAAGCATCTTAAAAGGAGAAAACCTCAAGATCCTTGTTTTCAAGAACCTTAGAACTTGAAGAAAAATTACATGTACTTGCAGACAACTAGAAAACAATTCTGAAGTTATACAATTATACAAAAGGTATATATATATATATATGCGCTAAACGCAAAGTGATGTAAGAAAAAGCAAGGACTGGGATCAGCATAGCTTCCTGGAAGAAATTTGGCAAAACAGTTATACAACTCTTTGGGGGGCTACAGTAACCTTTTTGGACCTCACTTATATTTCAGTTGGTTTCCAGTTCTCAGAGTCTGTGAAATCATGATTCTTAGTTTAACTCCAGTAGGTTTTCTTAAGAGCAGGCACAAAGTTTACTAGTTAAACATTTGTTCAACAGATTTTACAAGATAAGTCTCAGAAGATTTGAGTAAATGAGCCTAGAATTGTGTATCTGTTGGCTGACCAGACTGACTAAATAAATCAGCTCATTTGGAGTCCTCATATTTACACAATTATGTTAATATAAACTGTCTCTTATTAAGTATCATACATATGCCAAGCATCCTACCTATTTTGTCACTGACCTTTACTATAGCTACTACTCATTTATAACATGAGTATAGGAGGATCTAGTCTTTATAAATGAAGAAACTGAGGGTCAGAGAATTTAAAATGACTAGAAGTGCAGAACTGGGATTTAAGGACAAATCTGACTGGCTCCAATGCATGCTATCTTTCCACTTCACTTTACATCTGTAATAACATAAAACTCTCTAACATTTAGTGAGAGTTTATTGGGGACTTATTCTAAAGGTTGTGCAAATATTAATTCATTTGATTCTCCAACAACCCATGAGATAGGTACCTTTTATCCTATATAATAGATGAGGATATGAAGAACAGAGAGGTTAAGTATCATGTGGGTGATTACACAGCTAGCAAGAGGCAGAGTTGGGATACACTGGCATGAATGCTTCCCTATATAATACTATGTAAAAGCTGGCTAGATGTGTACGGTATTAGATGGAGAAAATAACACATTCTATCACATCTCAGTTATTTCTTTTGTTTTTTAAAGATTTTGTTTATTTATTTGACAGAGAAAGAGGGCAAGAAAGGGAACACAAGCAGGGGGACTGGGAGAGGGAGAAGCAGGCTCCCCACTGATCACGGAGCCTGACGTGGAACTCGATCCCAGGACCCTGGGATCATGACCTGAGATGAAGGCAGATGCTTAATGCCTGAGCCACCCATGTGCCCCCATCTCAGTTATTTCTTAACACTTGGGTAAAATGAATAAAAATGGTGTACAGTAAAGCGTCTGACCAAACATTAGGTAAATCGTTTGATCCACCAGGAGTCAAAGCGATTACTTGTGGAGAAAGCCAAATAGATTTTCTCATCAGGCTAATATTACACTGATAAACACAGGCAAAGTTTTATTTATAGTTATCACATAGCTCAACAGTTGAATTCAAATTTTAATTGCAATCTCACTATAGTAGCAGGGAGTACTTTGGAAATAAATAACTTTATATGTAGATATTATTGTCCTATATGAGAGCAATTCAGAGAAAATTCGTTCTCCCTCATTTTATTACATGAAAGCCAAGGAAGGTCTTAAGAATGTTTTTAGGGGGGCGGAGCAAGATGGCGGAGGAGTAGGAGACCTGGATTTCGTCTGGTCTCAGGAATTCAGCTGAACAGGGATCAAACCATTCTGAACACCTACGAACTCAACAGGAGATCGAAGAGAGTAGCAACAACTCTCTGAACAGAGAAGCAACCACTTACTGGAAGTTAGGACGTGCAGAGAAGTGAATCCGAGGCGATATTCGGGAGGATAGATGGCGGGGGAGGGAGCCTCCGCCGCTTCTGGCAAGTGCTAGAGCCACGGAGCACAAAATCGGAACTTTTAGAAGTCGGCTCCGCTGAGGGACGTCTCTCCAGTGGCTAAGCGGGGGGTGGAACCCTCATGGGATAGTGTGGTCTCAGGACCCTCGGGGTCACAGAAAAACCGGGGGTGCCTGAGTGCAGCAGAGCTCCCAGGTATTAGAGTGGGAAAGCCGGCCGCAGAGACAGAGCTGAGGAGTGGGCTCTCAGCTGTGGGTGGCCATAAACTGATCCGCTGCCCAGTCGGGTCACTGCTCCTCCAGCAGGGGCCCAACAAGTGGCAGAGCCGGGGAGACTCCCCTCCCTCCCCCGGGAGGAGCGGCGCGGGAGTGCACCGCAGGAATATGCTGGGTTTGGAGACTCCACACGGGGTCGGGTGCCGGAGATAGAAGCGCTCGGTCACAGGCCGGGTGAGCACACAGTGCGGCCGGAGACCAGGGAGACGGGAGTGACTGCTTTTCTCTGGGGGCGCACTGAGGAGCGGGGCCCCGAGTTCTCAGCTCCTCCGGGTGGAGATTGGGAGGCCACCATTTTCACCTTGGTGCTCCAAAGCTGTACCAGAGCTTGCAGGGAACAAAAGCTCCTGAGAGCAAACCCGAGCAGTTTGCTTAGCCTGGACCAACAAGGGCGGGGCAATTCCGCCTCCGGCAAAGACATTTGGGAACCACGGCAACAGGCCCCTCCCCCAGAAGATCAGCAGGAACAGCCAGCAAGCCAAGACCAAGTTTACCAATCAAGGAGAACGGGAGAATTCCAGCGCCAGGGAAATACTGCACAGAGAATTCATGGCTTTTTTACCATGATTCATTAGTTTTTCAAAGTTAATTTTTTAACTGTTTTTTTAAATTTTTTCCCTTGTTCAACCAATATCTTATCAATCCCTTTTTTAAAATTTTTTTTTTATTTTTCATTTTTAGAATCGTATTTTATCCCTTCATAGAAGTTACCCTTATTTTTGGCATATATACATAAGTTGTTCTCTCTTTCAAATTTTGAGATACAGTTTCTTCTAACAGATCAAAATATACCCTAAATCACTAGTGTATGGCTTTGTTCTAGTCTCCTGCCTGATCACATTCTCTCCCTTTATTTTTTCTTTTTTTTTAATCTTCTTTCTATTTTCAAACAACTTCTTATCAATTCCTTTTATGAAATCTTTTATAATTTTCATCTTTACAGTCATCTGCCATCCCTTCATTGTATCAACCCTTATTTTGTACATATATGTCTTTCTTCCTTTAAAATTTTAGGAGGCACTTTTTTCTAACAGACCAAAATATGCCCAAAATCTAGTGTGTGGCACTGATCTATGCACTAGCCTGATCATATTTAATCATATTCTGTTTTTGTATTGTTCTGTTTTTGTTTTTATCTTTTTCTTTTTTTTTTCTTTCTTTTTTCTTTCTTTCCCTTTCTTTTCCCCTGGTTTCAGGTCTTTTCTGATTTGTATAGAGTATATTTGCTGGGGATGTTGTTAACCTGTTAGCATTTTGTTCTCTCATTCATCTATTCTCCTCTGGACAAAATGACAAGACGAAAAAAATCACCTCAGCAAAAGAACAAGAGGTAGTACCGTCAGCCAGGGACTTACTCAATAAGGACATTAGTGCAATGTCGGACCTAGAGTTCAGAATCATGATTTTAAAGATACTAGCTGGGCTTGAAAAAAGCGTGGAAGTTATTAGAGAAACTCTTTCTGGAGAAATAAAAGAACTAAAATCTAACCAAGTCGAAATCAAAAAGGCTATTAATGAGGTGCAATCAAAAATGGGGGCACTAACTGCTAGGATAAATGAGGCAGAAGAGAGAATCAGCGATATAGAAGACCAAATGATGGAAAATAAAGAGGCTGAGAAAAAGAGAGAGAAACAACTACAGGATCACGAGGGCAGAATTCGAGAGATAAACGATACGATAAGATGAAACAACATTAGAATAATTGGGATCCCAGAAGAAGAAGAAAGAGAGAGAGGGGCAGAAGGTATATTGGAGCAAATTATAGCAGAGAACTTCCCTAATGTGGGGAAGGAAACAGGCATCAAAATCCAGGAGGCACAGAGAACCCCTCTCAAAATCAATAAAAATAGGTCAACACCCCAACATCTACTAGTAAAACTTATGAGTCTCAGAGACAAAGAGAAAACCCTGAAAGCAGCTCGGGAGAACAGATATGTAACCTACAATGGTAGAAATATAGATTGGCAACAGACCTATCCACAGAGACCTGGCAGGCCAGAAAGGACTGGCATGAGATCTTCAGAGCACTAAACGAGAAAAATATGCAGCCAAGAATACTCTATCCACCTAGGCTGTCAATGAAAATTGAAGGAGAGATAAAAAGCTTCCAGGACAAACAAAAACTAAAGGAATTTGCAAACACAAAACCAGCACTACAAGAAATACTGAAAGGGGTCCTCTAAGCAAAGAGAGAACCTAAAAGCAGCATAGATCAGAATGGAACACAGACAATATACAGTAACAGTCACCTTACAGGCAATACAATGGCACTAAATTCATACCTTTCAATAGTTACTCTGAATGTAAATGGGCTCAATGCCCCAATCAAAAGACACAGGCTATCAGATTGGATTAAAAAACAAGACCCATCAATATGCTGACTAGTAAGAGACTCATTTTAGAACCAAAGACACCCCCACAATGAAAGTGAGGGGGTGGAAAACCATTTACCATGCTAATGGACACCAAAAGAAAGCTGGGGTGGCAATCCTTATATCAGACAAATTAGATTTTAAAACAAAGACTGTAATAAGAGATGAAGAAGGACACTATATCCTACTTAAAGGGTCTATCTAACAAGAGGATCTAACAACTAAATATCTATGCCCCGAACCTGGGAGCAGCCAATTATATAAGGCAATTAATAACAAAAGCAAAGAAACACATCGACAAAAATAGTTGGGGGACTTTGACACCCCCCTGACTGAAATGGACAGATCATCTAAGCAAAAGATCAACAAGGAAATAAAGACTTTAGATAAAACACTGGACCAAATGGACTTCACAGACATATTCAGAACATTCCATCGCAAAGCAACGGAATACACATACTTCTCTAGTGCCCACGGAACATTCTCCAGAACTGATCACATCCTAAGTCACAAATCAGGTCTCAACTGGTACCAAAAGATTGGGATTCTTCCCTGCATATTTTCAGACCACAATGCTTTGAAACTAGAACTCAATCACAAGAGGAAAGTCGGCAAGAACTCAAATACATGGAGGCTAAAGAGCATCCTACTAAAGAATGAATGGGTCAACCAGGAAATTAAAGAAGAATTAAAAAAATTCATGGAAACCAATGAAAATGAAAACACAACTGTCCAAAATCTTTGGGATGCAGCAAAGGCAGCCCTAAGAGGAAAGTATATAGCAATACAAGCCCTTCTCAAGAAACAAGAAAGGTCTCAAATACACAACCTAACCCTACACCTAAAGGACCTGGAGAAAGAACAGCAAATAAAGCGTAAACCCAGCAGGAGAAGAGA
>NW_027397074.1:9552985-9569734 GCF_003265705.2 Callorhinus ursinus | reverse complement strand
GAAGACACAAAGAAATGGAAAAACGTTCCATGCTCATGGATTGGAAGAACACTGTGAAGATGTCAATGCTACCTAGAGCAATCTACACATTCAATGCAATCCCCATCAAAATACCATCCATTTTTTACAAAGAAATGGAACAAATAATCCTAAAATTTGTATGGAACCAGAAAAGACCCCGAATAGCCAGAGGAATATTGAAAAAGAGAAGCAAAGCTGGCAGGGTCACAATGCCAGACTTCCAGCTCTATTACAAAGCTGTCATCATCAAGACAGTATGGTACTAGCACAAAAACAGACACATAGATCAGTGGAACAGAATAGAGAGCCCAGAAATGGACCCTCAACTCTATGGTCAACTCATCTTTGACAAAGCAGGAAAGAATGTCCAATGGAAAAAAGACAGTCTCTTCAACAAACGGTGTTGGGAAAATTGGACAGCCCCATACAGAAGAATGAAATTGGACCATTTCCTTACACCACACACAAAAATAGACTCCAAATGGTTGAAAGACCTACACGTGAGACAGGAGTCCATCAAAATCCTATAGGAGAACACAGGCAGCAACCTCTTCGACCTCAGCCGCAGCAACTGCTTCCTAGAAACATCGCCAAAGGCAAGGGAAACAAGGGCAAAAATGAACTATTGGGACTTCATCAAGATCAAAAGCTTTTGCACAGCAAAAGAAACAGTCCACAAAACTAAAAGACAACCGACAGAATGGGAGAAAATATTTGCAAATGACATATCAGATAAAGGGCTAGTATCCAAAATCTATAAAGAACTTATCAAACTCAACACCCAAAGAACAAATAATCCAATCAAGAATGGGCAGAGGACATAAACAGACATTTTTCCAAAGAAGACAACCAAATGGCCAACAGACACATGAAAAAGTGCTCAACATCGCTCGGCATCAGGGAAATCCAAATCAAAACCCATTCAATGAGATACCACCTCACACCAGTCAGAATGGCTAAAATGAACAAGTCAGGAAACGACAGATGTTGGCGGGGATGCGGAGAAAGGGGAACCCTCCTACACTGTTGGTGGGAATGCAAGCTGGTGCAACCACTCTGGAAAACAGTATGGAGGTTCCTCAAACAGTTGAAAATAGAGCTACCATATGATCCAGCAATTGCACTACTGGGTATTTACCCCAAAGATACAAATGTAGGGAGCCGAAGGGGTACGTGCCCCCCAATGTTTATAGCAGCAATGTCCACAACAGCCAAACTGTGGAAAGAGCCAAGATGTCCATCGACAGATGAATGGATAAAGAAGATGTGGTGTATATACACAATGGAATATTATGCAGCCATCAAAAGGAATGAGATCTTGCCATTTGCAATGACGTGGATGGAACTGGAGGTTGTTATGCTGAGTGAGATAAGTCAATCAGAGAAAGACATGTATCATATGACCTCACTGATATGAGGAATTCTTAATCTCAGGGAACATACTGAGGGTTGCTGGAGTGGTGGGGGGTGGGAGGGATGGGGTGGCTGGGTGATAGACATTGGGGAGGGTATGTGCTATGGTGAGTGCTGTGAATTGTGCAAGACTGTTGAATCACAGATCTGTACTTCTGAAACAAATAATGCAAACAAGATATGTTAAGAAAAAAGAAAAAAAGAAGATAGCAGGAGGGGAAGAATGAAGGGGAGTAAGTCGGACAGGGAGACGAACCATGAGAAATGATGGACTCTGTAAAACAAACTGAGGGTTCTAGAGGGGAGGAGGGTGGGGGGATGGGTTAGCCTGGTGATGGGTATTAAAGAGGGCACATTCTGCATGGAGCACTGGGTGTTATGCACAAACAATGAATCGTGGAACACTACATCAGAAACTAATGATGTAATGTATGGTGATTAACATAACAATAAAAAATTTTTAAAAAAGGAATGTTTTTGGATAAGAATGAAATAAGAAAAGTTGACAATTTTTTATCCTGTCTTTGGATTTTTCTCTTAATTATTCTACCTGGAGTGAAAAATGGTAGTATGTACCAATAGTGGAAACATGAACTTTCTCTTGCAAAGAAACAAGCAAAAAGAAAGATGCATGGGACTCTAACCCTAGGGAACTTTCCTCTCTATTTAGGAACATAAAACAGAAAGATTACTTCCTTTCCGTATCCCACATCCAGATGTCAGAATAATGATATTTTCTGTGACTTTTATTAAAAACACCACTGTATTTTTACTTCAATGTCATGGTGGCTAAAAATTTATAGAAGTATGTGGGAATCTAGGTCCAAGCAATCCTTTTATTATCAAGTTACTAAGAAATTCCTGAAGAGATTTTCATTCAATTTTTGCAATTCAAGTAAAGTACTATGTGATTGAAATAATATCAAAGACAGAAGAGAGGAGGAAGAAAGAAGAGGAGAGTGAAGAGGGCAAAGTATTAAAATACTCATGTTAAAATAGTAATTTGGCCAGAAAATCATGCCAATTATTGGAAGCTTAGAAGAGAGGTTTTAGGACAAAGTTTGGCAAAACTTTTCCTTAAACAGTAAAATATGAAATAGGTTTTATGATCCATATGGTCTCTCGCCCAACTATTCAACTCTGCTATTTCAATGAGGCAAAAGGCATAAACATGCCAACAAATGGATGTCACTATGTTCCGGTAAAACTTTACTTACAAAAACAGGTGGAGGGCTGATCTGGTCCCCAGGCTTTGCTTTAAATTAGAATGTTGATTATATACCGTACTTTCTGATAGAACTTCCCACTTTGAAGGAAATGTTCTATATCTGTCTCAATTGGTAACCACCAGTCACAAATGGCTATTGAACACTTGAGATGTGCCTGGTGAGAGTGAAGAAAATTAAATTAAGTTTAATTTTAATTATTTTATATTTACATAGTCAGGTAACTAGTTGCTACATCTTGGAATCCAAAGTACATTTCTTTTCTTTCTTTTTTTTTTTTTTTAAATCTGAAGTACAACTTCAGGATTTCCTTTTATTGTTAATAAAACAAAGAAAAATTGCAAAATTTGAAAAGGTGGGAAAACTCTACACTATAATTATAGAAATATTAAATTTAAAATACTATTTCACCTCAAAGAAAGACTATCTCACCTCATATGTTTATAATATACATATACATAAATATAAATATACAACATATACCTGAATTTAAACATATCAAAGGCTCCCTTGCCTCAAGAAAAATTATGAGAAAGTATGCAGAGATATGAGAAAAATATGGATAAAATGGAATATATTTGATTTCCTCCTTCTATATATTTTGTTCTGATTAATGACTTTGATGTTATTCTATACAGAAGTTTTAGGAATGTATGTGGTATTCATTATACTATGAAGCACTATACGATGATAGTTTGAGTTCAAGACCCAACTTCATCACCTGCTAATTGAATAACATTTTCAAAATATTATTTCATTTCTTGAAGTCACAGTTTTTCAGTTTTCTTGGTGGTAAAACTGGGATAAAAATATCACCTACTATAACAAGTTGTGGTGGGTTTTGTGGAATTTAAATACTATATACCCATTATATTTACCATAAATGGTACAAAGGTATCTGCTTTTATTACTCTCAGTAAGAGAAAGGTTAAATATGTAGTCCATATGTACTGTGCCAGAAAATGGCTGAAATTAGTCATGCTCATCTCTCCCACCAATGACCTAATTCTGCAATTAGCAATCTCAGCATTTGCTTCTGAAGAGACAGTCATTGTATCAAATAAATCAGGGGAAAATGCTTCTTTAGTCACAAGAAATTTTTTAAATCTCTTATAGTAAAATCCATTCATCAAGGGATAGATTGAAAGAGGGAGGAGGAACTTAAGAGATAAACAGAAAATCAACTGCAGCCCAAGCAGATTGGTTAGGGAATGGGTATAAAATAATGAAATGAAACAAAATGAAACAAAACAAAATAAAATAAAATAATTCTGCTTTACATTTATAATCTCATCTTCCAAGAGAGAAGTCAATGTTGCTCTGAGTGGGAGGTTTCTGTCCCACTTCACGACTTAGTCACTTCCCAAAGTCCCCACCTCCTAATAACATCACCTTGGGCATTAGGTTTTTAACATACAAAATGGGGGCAGAAGACCACACACATTCAGACCATAGCATTGTTCAAATAAGTACTTTTATTCCTGCCTAATTTATTCTGAGGAATTTGTACATCAGGTTATTTCACAACTAGATCTAAACGCTGTGAATGTAATTTCTTGCTAATTGGAAGTTATTAAATCCCACTGCAATCAAGGAATGCAGCTATCTTGTAGAAATCTTCAGAATGGTATTACTCTTCTATCGACACAAATGGGTATAACCAGTGAGTACACAATCTGGAATACACATATATACCCCTTGTCCTTCATTGCAGTGAAAATATTGAGTAGCAAGATGGTTTACTACCCATATTGAGTGTCAAAGCTCTTTCCTTACAAAGAACTGAAACCCACACAGAACAATAATAGAAAGGTATTAAAAGGTAAAAACTTGAAGTCAAACTTCAGGAAGTAAAGTCATGTCTTATGCAGAATGTATGGGAAACAACACATTCCCTCATTCTCTCTTTTGGGTTATACAGATTTTTAATTTCTCATGCTTTCAACCTGTTAATTCTATTTACTCATCAACAGTATAGTTTTCCTGTTTAATTCAGTTTCTCATCCCCATAATTCAGCTTGGCCCTGGTTTTCTTCTGTCAGAGTACCAAACTATGTTCAGGACGATTCAACTTCAGAACTATGTTCACCACCAACTTATTTAAAATTCTTGACAAAGATACAGATTATTCCTTTCACCTGTAATTGAATGAGTTCTTTGAGTCAGGTGCTCACCCAGGCCCAATCAGCTTTGGCCAGGAAATAGTGTATGTGATACAAATCTAACCACCCATGCATGAAAATCATGCATGCTACCTGTGGGCATGGAATCCTCGTTCATCAACAACTGAACAATTTCTGGAAGATGAATGACTATATATATCAAGCTTATATGAATGAATCTGGAGTGTGAGGGACTTACATCCAGTTAAAATACAATTCTAGAGATGTAATTTCTGTAATAGATTTTGAATAAAATAAAAATGGCAAAAATTCAATGTAAAAATCAGAATAACAGTCTTATAAATGTTTTCTGTGGGACACCTAGGTGGCTCATTTGGTTAAGTGGCTGCCTTTGGCTCAGGTTGGGATCCTAGGGTTCTGGGACCGAGTCCAGCATCGGGCTCGCTGCTTAGCAGGGAGCCTGCTTTTCCCTCTCTCTCTGCCTGCCACTCCACCTGCTTGTGCTCTCTCTCTCTCTCTGTCAAATAAATAAATAAAATCTTTAAAAAGAAATTGAAAGTTCATAGGTAAATAACCTAAAAAATAATTGGAAGCTAGTACTCTGGTGACTTTTTTTTTTTTTTCAAAAGGTGTAATTTTTTATTTCAATCAACTATTACAACAAAGCTGAGATAAAGCAGTTACACTACAAACTATCAGTCTTGCTAAAACAATGGAAGACAATTAAACAGACAAGTTCATTTCTAAAGTCTATGAAATATCCTTAATTTGGCAGAAATTTTAAGAATAGTATTACAAAAGTGGCTGTAATTATGGACTCAAATTATAATATTCATATTTCATGAAAATCCATTTCTAAACTATTTCCTAGACTCAATTCAACAATACTTATTCATTATATGCTATGCTTGCTCTCATTCTTCTAAATGCTGAAATGAATAAAACAGACAAAAGAGATCAAGCACCACCACATTTACATTCTAATGAAGGGAAGAGGAGATACTTATTTAAACTTAAGTAATAACTTATATATCAAGAGGGGATGTATAGCAAAGAAAAAAAAGCCATGAAGGGGCATAGGAAACACTGGCGGGAAATTGCAATTTCAAATAAAATGGTCAGAGATCTGATTTTAATTGTAAGATGAAAAGTAACGAAAGCCGTATTTCTAAATCGTTCTGAATGTGAATAGCCTTATTTAATATCAAAACATATTTTTGGCTTTCACATGATCCTTGCTTTAATTGAGGAGCCCCTAATTTTGAAAAATGCGTGAGCAACAGCTACAATTACCTTTGTAACACTCTTAAATGTTATTACTAACTTGTAAAACTAATTTTTATTGAGTGATGATTCCATGCCAAGGATTGTTCTAAGCACTTTGCATGAATTTTTTTACTGAATCCTAACAAAAGTCTTACGAAGAGGGTACAGTGTAATTGCTGTTCTACAGATAATGAAATTGAGACATAGAAATTAAGTGAATGGCGGGCCTTCTGGGTGGCTCGGTCAGTTAAGTGTCCAACTCTTGGCTTCAGCTCAGGTCATATCTCGGGGTTGTGGGATCCAGCCCCGTGTCTGCTTGTCCCTCCCCCTCAGCCCCTCCCTGCTCTAAAATAAATAAATCAGGTGACTTTCTTTTAATGACAATAGAATCTGAAATAGCAGATGATGTAAATTCCCCAAATAATGTAACAGAAGTGACCTAGTATATATGCCAAATATGGATTTTGTATTTCTAACATCTTTTCAATACACAGTCAGTGAGCTTTGACATAATATTAGCATAATATTTTGAGCTTAGTATAGTGTCTGCAAATGTTTGTGGAATAAATATATGAATGAATGAAATAGGCCATAGAAATTAAATAATTCTTCAGTGTATTATATTCTTTTTGTGAGGATAAACTCTTTAGAACTCCATTAGTATAATAAACAATGAAACATGGATTACTATTTCCTTTTTTATCTTCTTAAAATATATGAACTTTTTATTTGTTGGTCAGTGATTATTTCATTTGTGTTTAAACAATTCCATGTGGTGTTTTATGAAACAAGTTTATTTTCATGAGTGAAGTGAAGCCATAAGTTGTATTTACTATAAATATTTCACTATGTATTAATCCTTCGTGTATATAACTCCAATAAGTGTTCAGTTTATATGCACTGTTATTTATGAAACAGTATTTGATATATATATGTATCAGCTATCAGAATTCTTATTATCATGAGACAGCTAAAACTATCTTAAAGATAGTTTTGTAAGATAAAATTTTGTAAGATAAAACTATCTTACAAACTCTTCCCTGCAAAACTCCTGCTTCCATAATCCACATGCAAGCACTTTAGAGCCAACAGCTAAACTATATTCTAGTTTTTGTGGTTAAAAAAAAAGAGAGAGAGAAAAAGAAAATAAGCTAAGTCTTTAATTATAAGTCTGTGATATATCTGTGGAACTGAAGAAATATATGTCTTTGTATGCAGTGATTAATGAAAAATTGTTCATCATGATGGCTATTTCCATATATAATTTATAGGCTTGCAAAAGTATCATTTTAAGAAATAACTACTTGTTATGCTCAGACTTACGCAGAATTATATTTATTCTAGCTAGACTTATATTAGGACGTGTATCTTCCAAATAATATATTTTATATCACAAAAGATACCTGAAATAAAAATTGATATATATCTTAGAATGCTATGACATTGGTGTGATTTTGCTCAGTCATTTTACGTCTTTCTTTTGGAGAAACAAAAACTTTTTTTTAGGATTTTATTTATTTATTTGTCAGCGGGAGAGAGAGCGCGCGCGCGCGCACACAAGCAGGGGGAGCAAAAGGGCAGACGCCCAACCTACTGATCCATCCAAGTGCCCCAGTGAACTTTCAAGTTTTAAAAATTTAAAGAGAATTGGTTTTTAAAAACAAGATAGGCAAGATAACTTTTCAGCTTACTTTCAAATAATAAACTGTACGCTCACAATCTTCCACTTGGTTTCAAAGGAGAAATTCCCCTTCATCCTACTCCTCTTGCTCATTCAAATACCACACTTTCTTTAAAATATAATTCATCTGACATCTACCTCAAAATCCGGACTATTCAAGTCCATATTGATTGTTCTTTTTTTCAGAATTCCTAGACCTGAAATATATATTTTTCTTTCATTGTTCTTTAATTGTAGATGTAGCCTTATCTCCTCACTAAAATTAGTTCTCAATAACATGAAGTTGATGTTTTGTCCTAAATTTATATTTTGCATAGATAATTGGTACCTGATTTACTGAGCTGGGAGTGATTTGTCTAATGTCCCCAAGTAAGGTTGTATCCAGGGAATTAAAAAAGCCAACTATATAAAGTGATTTTTAAAGTTTTTTCTGTTTGTTTTATTGTAATGCCTACTCTCAGCAAGCAATAACTTTTCATGGCAATCCAGTATGCATAGACATTTATACCAAGATATGCAACTGAAACAAAAGATTTACATAATATTCTAAATATATGCAGTACAATCTGATATTACCTATTCTCATGTTTATGCAAACAAATCTCAGTCACAAAGATTACACTGATTTCATGACCCACTAATGAATTTATCAGACCACAAATTTAAAGATATTGCATGAAATAATTCTCATTGAGTAAGGTCACAATGGTGGTGGATGGCATCAGCACAAATATTCAAGTTTTACGCTGGTCTTTCTGGTTTTGAGCTGGTTTTCAGTGTTACTCCAAAGTACTATTGATGGCATTGTGGATAGGATAGTCCTTTGTTGTACGGAAGCCTCTCTGTATCGTGAGATATTTACTGCTCATGACCCTTGCCTGCTAAATGCTGGAAGAATCCCTCAGTTATTGACAACCAACACTGCCACCACACATGTCTAAAGTTTGGAGAAAAGCATTGCTATGATATGACTGAGAACTCATGAAACAAGTGCTGAGTATAAAAGTCAGTTAGATTATTTATATATGGTATTTGTAAAAATGAAGCCAATAATATTGGGGAATATGTTATGAGAGAGTAGTTATAATAATAAAATAAAGATTAAATCAATCAATCTATTCATTATCGTTCATTGCCAAATAATTATGTTTAAAGCCTGTAAGACCCTGTTTGTTCCTCACTTTCAAAAACTGAGAAAATTTGGATCTTGTATCATACACTTACTAATTCCTCATCTGTGGTGTGAGAATAGCACCAAATTCTCACCAAGAGTGTTGCTGTGAGAATTACATGAGAAAATATATTTGGAATATCTGGCACAGTGCCTGGCATATAGTAGGTGCTCAATATATTTACTTTTAAAAAATGAAATAAGGAAGAAGAAAATGCACACATGAAGAAATATGTAGCCAAGCAAGGATGAGGATGTACACTGCTAGGCTGAACAGTCCTCAGTGCAACAAGTGGTGTCAGTGCTCAATGCATCTTCCCTTGCGCAGTAGCAGTCATGTGAGAGAGAGAAAATAAAATTAATTTTGGAAAACCATTCGCCTAAAATATGTGGGAAAAAAAAAAAAACCTCTACTTTCTTTGTTCATTGTTAAAGAATATGGCTAGAAAAGCACCGTCCTTGCCTCTTTTGTCAGAAGTTTATTCAAATGATTATTAATATCAGCCAAAGCATAATATCCCTAAATTATCATTTTGGTCTCATGGAAAATAAAGAAAACAAAAATTAGTTTTTTAAGGAAATTATTTGAAACTCACTTATTATTTATTTTTAAAGATTTTATTTATTTATTTAACAGAGAGAGAGAGAGAGGGCGCACAAGCAGGGGGAGTAGCACAGGGGGAGAGAGAAGCAGGCTCCCCGCTGAGCAGGGGGCCCACTGCAGGGCTCGATCCCAGGACCTCAGGATCAGGATCCGAGCCTTAACGGACTGAGCCACCCAGACATCCCTAAACTCTTGCTTTTTAAAAAATATTTTAGAAAACTCAAATTCATATACACATGTGATGTGAATATATGACTTAGCTAAATGCAAAAAAAACCTTAAATATAAATTATTTAAAGTTAATTATATGTCTGATTGTAAACAAAAAAATGGAACGAAGGGTAGTTCACAGAAGAAATTATTTTTCATAATTCCAAATGATCAAATAAAAAGATCAGGTTCTCCTTAAACCCCTCTGAAGTTTGTAGACTATTAAATTTGCTCCTATATGCCATCTTACTTACTTATTTAGAAGGTCTCTAGGAAATGTAAGTAGTCATAGAAAATGACAAGAAAAGTACATGGTCTAATATATCTCCTAAAATTACTATCTAAACAACCTATATTTTCTTGGAAAAAAAACAAGCCAATAATAAGTAACTGCTAATTTATTCCTATAGTATGTCAATCATATTATTATTACTATTATTATTATCATTATTAAAATACTAGAAATTTGGGAATCTGCAAGGCAGAACAAATATCTGTAAAAGTTTCTGACAATGATCCAAACTTCTGCATCAGTGAACTCTGTCTCTGGATTTTCTTCACTATTTTATTTTAATAAAATGTTTCCAGCCACTTCTATCATTCTAAACAGGTTTTTTTTTTTAAGATTTTATTTATTTATTTGAGAGAGAGAGAGAGTAAGAGAGAGAAAGATGAGCAGGGGGAGGGCAGATCCCGGAACTCTGGGGTCATGTCCTAAAGCCAAAGGCAGACACTTAACCGACTGAGCCACACAGGTACCCCATATTGTTCCAAAGAGTTTTAAAATGTTCTGCACTTTATTGGGATACAGAAAATATGTATGTATTATACCAACAAAGAGACTTTTCTGTCTCAAAATGTATCATTTTATTTCCAGGAGATTAATGAGGCCTAGGTTCAAGGAAAATATCTATAATATTGGTGAATTGAGATTATTCATATCAAATAATTCCCAACAAGACAATTACTACTGCTCCTCTGGAAGAATTTTTCCACTGATTTATCATTTTTAATCACATCAGTGTTCTACTGATTACAGATCATTCAATATAGCTTCAAGCTATTTGTTCTTAATGCGTTGTAAAAACAGGATATTCTCTCCCCTCCCTGTGGGGGATGTCAGAGCCTGAAACTGAGAGATGTCTCACAAATCTCAACTACAAGATCAGGTTTCAGGGCCGCTAAGATAAAGGACAGATTTAAGTGGATCTTCGGGTTTTAAAAAAGTAAATAAACACTTGCCTCTCTTTCATTCTACTGTCACACAAACATAAAAAACAACAACAACAAACTAGGTATGACTTGTTTTGCACTAAGAAATAAACTCTATAGATGTGATTTATATTGAGACATATATATACATATGTACATATATATATATATTCTTTTCTATGTAACATACAAAAAAACTGTGGAGAATGAAAAACTCATAATTGCCTAATGTATAATAGAAATGGACATAAGAAAACAAGTTAGAATACCTGTGTGAATGTATCTAAATGTAAATAATTTCAGCTGACAAAAATTAGCTGAAATATATTTTTCATTGATTTTTTTTTAAGCTCTTTTCTAGAATGACAGTACAGGTGTCTTATAAAATTTGGGGGTTGTCAGGGTAGGTGGAATGGTGGCAGAAAGGACAACAAACAGTGGAGTAATGTAAAGGTCACAGTACTTTGGCCAGGCAAAAGGATCCCACTTGGGGAAAGAAAGCTGATCTAGTGCTCCTGGGAAACACACTGACATATTGATATGTCCCCAGAGTACTTTGCTATAATTGTCAGAGTCATTTGGGAGCCTCCAGGGACACTTTTGCTTTATCTTCCTATGGCATGGGCACATTTATGGAATCCCCTCTTCTCTTTTATCTTTATTAAGTGGAAAAATTCCAAAAGTTTTCACTCAGAACACAATAGAGTGAATCTACACTTTTGGTAGATCATAGCTAGATATAATCAAAATTCTTGATTTTTCAGAGTAAAAAAAGTGAGCAAAGGCACCAGTAGCAGATACTTTACATATGCTTTTGCAGCCACACATTTTATCTGTCCTTTTGTCTAACCAGGAATGCGGGGGTTTGAGAGATGTACATCAATTACAAGGCTAGATAATTTTTGTCTTGAACAAATTCCCAGTTTTAATCTATGTATGTTAACACCAAGTGCTAAAAGGAGGTAATGCTTTCAAGGTTTCAGACAAAGTAGAAGGAGGCAGAATTACACAGCCTCTGAGTGTCCGTAACATTTTGGGTTGTTGTTAATGGAATAGAATTGAATAATTTAAGGCTCAAAACTAATTTGTCAAGCAGAAGTCCTTTTTTTCTCTTACAGATATATCATAGAACATCTCACTTTCAAGGATATCTCATAATTTAAAAGAAAAGAACCATTAATCACTTTCCAGCGCATAAAAAGACTACAATGAGTTCGTGTTTCACATAGGACATCAGGAAAATGTAGCAGGCTAATCAGATCTCAGATGTATAGTACCAGAACAGAACAGTTTAAAATACTCTCTTCTCAAAGACTATAAATTCCACTTTTTTTCTTTTACCTTCTCATTTTGATGACCATCAGTTAACACTCCCTCCCCACCCATGTTCCACAAATACCTCCAAATGAACAAGAAACTTTCTTTTGTATCTTTGCCTTAATGATGACATCTATCTGTACACTCTATTACATATAAAACTTGGAAGTTTATCCTGATTATTTTTTGACATCTCCTACATAATGTGTCCAATTTTTGTGGATCCTATTTCTAAAATATTTCTAGAATCTATTTTTGTCAAGCTGCTCTATCACTACTCTAGTTCAGACTCCTAACCCCTTTTTACCTATGAACAACTCAAATAGGTCCCCAACTCAAAGAACGACCTTAAGTGTAATCCAGTAGCTCCCAAATTTTACGGAGAACCAAAATTATTTAACAAGTTTGTTAAAATGCATATTCTCAGACCCTGACTTCTACCTTACCTCTTGGATTATGATTGAGTAGAGTATAGGAATCTTCAATTTTAATTAGCATATAGATGGTTCTCACACAAAAATAGACCAGATGCAAAGAAAGTGAAAGGGATATTAACTGCCAAAAAAGCCATGAGCCTGAATTGGAAAAGTATGTGACTCTAAGAATCAAAGTGACCTCTGGGTCCCCAAGCATCACTGAGCAGGAATTGAGCTAAGAAAGTTTAGAAATGATCAAGAGGATAGCAGAAAATAAACAAGATGAACAAAAGCTCTGCCAGGAGAATCATATCCTATTTAAGGAACCTCTTGACCTCAATGGTAAGAGGCCTTCATAGTAATCTCAGAATATCTATGACCTACTGACTGTTTTTTTGACTTCCATCCTCAAGTGGGACTATTTTTGTGTGAGTGTTTTTCTGCCCCTGTTCTACTATAGCATATTGGGTGTGTATGGGACAGATAACCAGTCCTCTTAATTCTTAGGTTTCAAGTCCAAAAGGAGCCACACAGACTCCCAAAGAAGTGACTGCTGCTTATCAACTTGAGATTCTGGACTTTGAGCTGTATTTATTCACTGAATGTTATCTTTGGTTGTCTCCCAAGAAAATCAATTCTATTAAATACATTTCTATCCACAGATTCTTTGAGTAACTTTGAAGTCCAATTTAAGAATCACTGACATAAATAAAAGATTAGTTTAGAGAACTCCCAAACCTCTTTTCAAGTTTTATCTTCCCTATTGGTACATATATGCCCTGTGCTCAAGCCAAGCTAAGCTGTTTATTGGGCCCTTGGGTTTTATCAGTTGCATTTATCAGAATTCATAGAGGCAAAGATAAATTTTATAAAAAGAAAACTAACTTAAACAAAGAACAAATTATCCAGTAGATATTTGGGGTCATATATCTAGTGGAAAGCTAGAGAAAAAAACTTAGAATGCAGACATCAACAAGGGAACTCTAGATGGTTCACCCACAAGAACTACCATGAATCCAGTCAGGAGAAATAACTAAATCAGTACTAGAGAATCCAGAAATATGATAAAGTTTCCTGAGGAAAGATGCAAAGAAAGTCACATACAATTTAAAAGAAAGGAGAGAGAGTTAAAGAAAGAGAGAAACTGAAAAATTAGCCCTCAATCAAGTTACAGAACAGATTTAGTGGGTGTGGGGAAATGGAAGCAAAAACAAGACAGGAAGTTTTGATTATACAAGCCAAGTACAAAGTTTGAGTTGTTGGATGTGGATGTGCTGATGAGGCCCAGAGTTTGGTTGTATTACTGGGTGGTCAATCTAGAATGAAGATAAGTAAAGTCAGGGTTATTGAAAAGGGTAAAATGAAGTAAACTTGAAGAGTTATATTAATAGACAACATCAAATTGGAAATTATGAAAGTGAGCTCAGCTAAAGTTGGTTTAAAAATATATATATAAACAATCGACATAAGTTATCAACGGAGATAAAAATAAATTGTGTAGGGTACAATGATAACACAGTGATGACTTCAAGATTGTAGACCCAAAATGTATTACATTTGAATGAAAACAAAAGGGAGACTGGACGCTGGAGACTGGTTCAAAGGTGGTGCTGGGAAGGAAATAGCACAGTATCTTCATTTATGCTTCAGATGAGTGGAAGAAAACCAGTTAATTTTGTCCAACCCTATTATCACTCAACAGAAGAGCCTTTTCCAGAGATATGATATAATGGGTCAGGTAATAGGTATCTGGAGTAAACCCTATCATCATTACTGCAGCAATTATTGATAAAGCACATACGAAGTACTAACCTTTGTATTTTATTTTCTTACTTAAAAGTGACTGAAAAAATAAAAATCAAATTAGGTAAACAAAATAAAATATGAATGTTACCCAATCTTCTCCTTATCACCACCACCACCAAACACACAAGTAACCTCCCAGGAATCTTCATAGTTAATGATTTCGTGCATTGCTTAGATTCTATATTCTGTATAGAATATTATCCACACATTCTATTTTCTACTATATTCTTTACAGCATCACCTTGTGCTTGTTTAGTTTTATCAACAGAATTACTGTCCATATATATATATATATATATATATATAGTAAATGCTGTACTAGCCATATATATACATATATATGTGTGTGTGTGTGTGTGTGTGTATATAGTAAATGCTATAGAAAATGTGAACACATTTGTAACTCAGTTATGGAGAGAAAACAATGATATTTTGAAAATTTCAATTAATGCTTTAAAACAAATATTCCAAGAAAAAAATATTTTAAAAAGCCTCCACCAAATACTGATACAGGTTATCTTATGAAACAAGAATGAAAATAAATTGTCTTTAAATTTTTAAAGTCATGCATTTATATAAAAATTAAACATTAAGATATGTGTATTTATTTTGTTCTCATAAAATTTTTGAATATTAAACAATATTAATAAAATTTGAAATTATACATGAGAAAATTGGAAGCTGAATAATTAATTGTATATTTTCAAATATTTTTAGCATCTAATGCATTTTCTTGTTTTTTACACTGGCTTAAATACATCACTTGAACTGTTAAAGAAAAAATTAGTCTGACACTTGCTAAACAGTAAGGAAGACTTTACTTAAGACCATTGCTATAGGTGTCAAGATTTTCTCAACAGAGGAGATAGTTCTAGCTCAACTCTAAATATAATAAGGACAAATGGAGATTAATAGCTAATGAACAGATCTGGTGCAGGTATCAGTGGATGGAAATTATGAGATGACATCTAGGGAAGGGGAGATTTTGCTAAACCTACTTAACAGAATTCATGGTGTAGGCAGACCAGGGTGATCAGATATTGAGGGTAGGGTATTCTCTAAGCTGACTTAGCATACTTCTCACAGCAACTGGGCTAGTAAGGATTGACGGCAAGGCCCAAGGATGAGGCCTAGCCTTAAAAAGGACTCAGAGGACTGCATGGGCACTGGGTGTTATACACAAATAATGAATCATGGAACACTACATCAAAAACCAATGATATAATCTATGGTGATAACAAAACATAATAATAATGAAAAAAAAAAGACTCAGAGGAGTCTGATTAAAGTTTGGTCAAGGAAAGAGTTTTTTCAGAAGTACCATATTATTGCAGCTGTAATTTTAACTGGTATCTAGTTTAAAAGCACAGGGTTTACCATCGATATACTGTCTGCAAGAGACTCATTTTAGACCCAAAGACACCCCCACATTGAAAGTGAAGAGGTGGAAAACCATTTACCATTATAATGGACACCAAAAGAAAGCTGGGGTGGCAATCCTTATATCAGACAAATTAGATTTTAAACCAAATACTGGAATAAGAGATGAGGAAGGATACTATATCCTACTTAAAGGATCTATCCAACAAGAAGAACTAACAATTGTAAATATCTACGCCCCTAACATGGGAGCAGCCAATTATATAAGGCAATTAATAACAAAAGCAAAGAAACACATCGACAACAAAATAATAGTGGGGGATTTTAACACCCCCCTCACTGAAATGGACAGATCATCTAAGCAAAACATCAACAAGGAAATAAAGACTTTAAATGACACACTGAACCAAATGGACTTCACAGATATATTCAGAAATTTCCATCACAAAGCAACGGAATACACAACTTCTCTAGTGCCCATGGAACATTCTCCAGAACTGATCATAACCTAAGTCACAAATCAGGTCTCAACCAGTACCAAAAAATTGGGATTATTCTCTGCATATTATCAGACCACAATGCTTTGAAACTAGAACTTAATCCGAAGAGGAAAGTCGGAAAGAACTCAAATACATGGAGGCTAAAGAGCATCCTACTAAAGAATGAATGGGTCAACCAGGAAATTAAAGAAGAATTAAAAAAATTCATGGAAACCAATGAAAATGAAAACACAACTGTCCAAAATCTTTGGGATGCAGCAAAGGCAGCCCTAAGAGGAAAGTATATAGCAATACAAGCCTTTCTCAAGAAACAAGAAAGGTCTCAAGTACACAACCTAACCCTACACCTAAAGGAGCTGGAGAAAGAACAGCAAATAAAGCGTAAACCCAGCAGGAGAAGAGA